>NC_051446.1:5817614-5857506 GCF_001649575.2 Kryptolebias marmoratus | reverse complement strand
ATCTGTGCAGAATATGGACTGGAAGCCCCGAGATCAAAGTAGGGAACACCCCCAAAGGTAGTGGAGAATGACCGAGCTAAGATCCTGTGGGACTTTCAGATCCAGACAGACAAAATGGTAATGGCGAACTAACTGGACATTGTGCTGGTGGATAAACAACAGAGGAAAGCAGTTGTGGTGGATGTAGCAATACCGAGTGATTGCAACATCAGGAAAAAGGAGCACGAGAAACTGGAGAAATACCAGGGCCTCCAAGAGGAACTGGAAAAGGCCTGGAAGGTAAAGACCACAGTGGTACCTGTGGTCATCGGGGCCCTAGGGGCAGTCACTCCCAAACCGGAGTAGTGGCTAAAACAGATCCCAGGAACAACATCAGACATCTCAGTCCAGAAATGTGCAGTTCTAGGCACAGCCAAGATACTGTGCAGAACCCTCAAGCCTCAAGAAACGACCACTAGGTGGTAGAATTCTTCTCTGGCTGGGAAAAGCATTCAAACTGAGAGGTAAGAAGAAGACATGGCAGGGCATCCCATAGACATAAATACGTATTGTATACATATACATGTATACATCTACAATAGGTATATATGTCTGTGGGGCATCCCAGTGGTCTACCCTCAGAAAAAAGATGATGTTAAAACCTGCACATTTTACTGTCCATATTATTATTTGATTTTACTATGGCGGAGCTAGAACTGCACACTATTTTGATTGAGGACTTGTTTAACAGTGGTTTGATCCTCGAAACAATACTAAGTATCCATGGCTGATAGGTCTGACTGGATTATCTGGTCCTGATTGATCGATATTGCACAGACATAAAAAAGTAGACACCTCATTACATCCTGGAGCACATCTGCCGTCGCCGCCATGTTGGACAGATCTCTCCTCCGAAAATTTTGGTTATTTGACCATTTATAACATTACTATAACATTATAACATTATGTCATCGTAGCTAACGTTATTTGGCAATCAACGAAATGCTAACAGGAAGAACTGGTGCTCTTTCTCTCATTAGCTCTGTCTTTTTTTTTCTTCACATTTTGAAGGTTTTCCCAGTAAAACAGACTGAAGGTGACAGTCTACTGAAAAAAGAAAAATAAATAAAAAACAGATTTAAAAGAATTGTGAACAATAAGTTTAAGTTTAACAGTTTAAGCTGTTTAGAGTAAAAACAAGTACAGAAATCAAGTGAACACATTACTTTTTTTAAGGACTGAAGATTTTTGAGCTGATCTTTTTCCATTTTCAGACATTTCTGATCTTTGAACAGCAAAACCTCGGTCAACTTCTGATAGACAGACTCTTTTTAAGATGAGGAGTGTAATCTGGTAACATGTTTCTGCCTGATAGTGTAGGAACTATTAACTAAGAGTTTGAGAATTTAAAAAAGTTAAAATCTCTTTATTTATCTCCCTTGGGAGAAATTAGCCTTGGACAGAGGGGTTCCACTGCACAGAGACATAACATCACAAGGTTACAGCTATACAGAAATTCATATTCATATTATTATTACTATTATTACTATTCATATTTATATACTGAGTAGATCTGTAATATAATATACAATGAGGTAAACCTCTTAATTTTCATGTAATATGCATCAAGATGTCCCATTTATTAACCTACCTACTAGTGATTCCAGCTTTGAGCTCCTCAGTGATCAGATTCTTGTTGTTTAGTTCTTCATAGTCTTGTTTTTAATGAAAAAAACCCACTTATCAATGAAATGTTATAACATCTGGGTATTTTCCGCGACGATTTGTGCAGCAAATGCAGTGCAAGGAATTACAGTACTGCTGGACAGAGAGGGTGAAATGAATTACTTCCTTAAGATGGCAGCGTTTTTAGCTCATCTGAAGGAACATGATGTCATGTCTATAGTTGTTAGGGTTTGGGTTTATCTTGTGTTCAAATTGTTTCTTTTCTTGTCTTCATGTTTTGTCTTGTCTCTGTGCCTCAGCCATCATTCACTTTTCCTCAGTCTCTCTCATTTGCCTGTCACGTCCAGCTACACCTGTTCCTAGCTTTGTCATCATCTCACCTGTGTTCACTTCATCGGATTACCCTGTCCTGTCTTTAAAACCAGGTCACTTTCTCCACTTCCTCGCTGGTTCATTGTCATTCTTCTCGCTGTCCTGGTTGTTATCTTGTGTGTTTCCCTTGTCTTGTCTCCCCTCATGGTTTGGAGTCCTGTTCATGAGTTTTGCTATTTAGTCTAGTTGCTGCCCCGTCAGCCTTTATTTTGTTCCGTTAATAAATTAGTTTCTTTCCAAAATGAGTCTGCGCTCTGGGTTCACCTCCTTTTCCCCACATCATGTCAATAGTATATAAGTCATTGGTCTCAGATCTGTAGGGAACTTTTTAAACCGGAGGACTTTAACAGGACTGGCTTAGAGATACTGTGACACAATCTGTGTTCAACTTCCCATCTCATCTCCAAATGAGGAGGTGTTTTTTTACTGTACATGTTAACAGAAATGCCTGTGATTCATATGTAAAACTAAAGTTAATATCACACTTTGTTAAACCTGTTTTTACCTGTTAGTTTTTTCTGCATGTTAAGGAATTAGTGATGTATTGTGTATTACAATACACTGAGGGATACTAAAACCTTTTCAAGTTGTTTTTAAATAGTATGTGTCTTAGGAACACAGAAACCTGAAGGAAAGCAGCAGAGAGCTTCCAGTGGACCTTTCTCAGTATTTCCCTGAAAGTGAACCTCAGCTGTCCAGCTCCAGTTAAAGCAGGGCAGTGTAAGGCCCCAGAATGACCTGGAGTTTTTAAAGATTATTTTTCCAGGCCTTTAAAAACACAAAAACTGTGTGTGTGTTTTTGTGTGCATGCACAGCACACAAAAATATAAATAAATTATTGATGTGGTGTATACAGAAGGCTCAGGATTGTGTGTGTGTGTGAGAGAGAAAGTGAAATAAATTGAAATGAAGAATCCAAATTGTTTCTTTATTAAAATACGAAATGTACTGAAATATGCATCTATTAATATGCCATGCCGTATGTCTGTCTTTGTTAAAGAGCATAAAACAAAGTATTTTAGCATGATATCACGTATTTTTAATGTGTGAAAGCATCCTGTATCAGAACTACATCTCTGCTGTGTGAAAATCGGGTAAAGATTCACAGATTTCTGATTATTTTAGTTGGACATTCAGCTTCCTCAGTACAAAGAAATAAACTGGGGGGCGCATGAGGGACCCAGCCAAGATGGCGGGCGCGCTGACACGTCAGCTCCAACAGACAGCGCCAGTCTTCAAGGTGTCTATGTAATTAATGTCTATGGTGGTGGGGAACAAGCTAACGTTTGATGTTTGCTAGCGCTCCTTACCAAACTTCCAGGTCACCTTATCCCGACCGATTAAATATTATAATCAAATAATAATATGAACAGTAAAATGTGCAGGTTTTAACAACCACTTACTTCTGAGGGTAGACCACTGGGATGCCCTGCCATGTCTTCTTCCTGCCTTTCAGTTTGAATGCTTTTCTCAGCCAGAGAATTCTACCACCTAGTGGTTGTTTCTTTTACCTATGTAATTACAGTTCTACAGCTCATAAATGAATATATGAATAAACAGTCTCAGTTACATCCCTTAGTTAGGTGTAACTAAGGGGTGCTGAGATATATATATATTTTTTTTTTTGTCTCACATAAATATGTCTTTGACCACTTCAGCACAAGTCCAGTGACAAACGTCAAGAGGATAAAACACTAGACTCCGAACAAAACTCAGATGACCCAGCTTTCCACCGGCATTGGAACGCACCACTTATGCACGAATCTGAGGCTGCCCGGAAGCGTGAAATGAGTCTCTTGTAACTTGATTTGTGCATAAATGCAGTTTTGTCTGTGTGTATCAGGCGACTCATGCACACGTGTTTAACGATTTGTAGGCGTAAGGAGAAGGTTTGTAATTTGCAATTATCAGATTTGTGAGGTTGAAACAAAAAGTCGCCTGATACACACAGAAAAATCTGCCCTACAGATACAACTATCCAAAGTTACACCTAAAGAGGCTTATACGGATTACAAATCTAGTATTACACACGCACACGTATTTTGAAATGATTTTCTCTGCATAGACATCTCATTGTCAGCAATGGGTCAGGAAGACACCTGAATCTGCAGGATACAAATATCCAATATCCAACCCAAAACTAACTTCACATCCAAATGACTTGGGAGTTGAGTCCCCCTAGTGGTCTGATATACTTACATTTTGTAGAGTGAGTTTGCAACATTTCATTTGAGGGTTTTTGGTATTTGCAGCATTTTTCCTCTGTATTTATTTCGTTGGTTGTATATTTTTCCATGTCTATTTTCTGTGATTAAAGCATTTTTCTTTTGCATCATTTTTCTCTTGTATTCTTGTGTGTGTGGGTTTGTGTGTTTTGGAGTTTGCATCATTCATGTGTTTTCAGCGCATTTAGCTGTTTGCTGCGCATTTACACTTGTTGTAAGATATAACTTTCTGTTACTTGAATGTAAGCACAGGGTTACCTCCTCAACATCATATCCAATAGCAGAGGAAAATGAAATGTTTTAGATTAGAATAATTGTCAAATATAGATTGTGATATACAGTGTTAGGTGCTGAAAGTAAAGTTACAAATTTGCCAAACTGACAATCAAAACTAATCACATTAGCCAAAAATAATTAAATGTGATTTGTGTGAAATACACACACTAATTGAAGAGTAGTTTTGTCTCTCTCTCTTTTTACTTCATTAATCAAGAAACTTGATCTGAGGGCCATGCAGGAGAAATAGTAATCAGTTGACTGATTTTAAAGTTATATTTCACACCTGAATACTTGTGGAAAGATTTAAACGTTTAGTCAAAAAAGTAATGCTTACTGTATGTCCTTCTAATGACGCAAATTTGAGATTCCCTTCAGCATTCTTTGTACCTTTTTAAATAAACACTGAACTTTTTAGGGTTACCAAACTTGTTGTTAGTAATTACAACCAGTGATACTAATTAGCCAGTGAGATTCCCTGGTATTTGTATGCAGGTTTGAGTTTTTTCAGATGTAATTTGAAACACTGTTTCACTCACATCACCTGTCTGATAGGAACTCTCCCCAAACTTCTAGTATATCTTTCCTGGAGTAAATCACAGAGATAGTGAAGTATTTCCCACATGGAACCATGGAGAATCCTGTGCCAAAATATTTATGGGCAAAGTGGACACTCTTCCTCCAAGTGCAATGCATTAGCTCTTCCATAAAATATTCATAATATGCTACCCCACTCGCCTGTGTGATTACAGTGCAATAAAGCAAAAGGAAAAAATATAGATGCACACCTCTACTGCTTTTTCCTCTGTGTTTTTCTTGTGAAACAGAGTAAGATGGACATGTTTGGGTTTCGGTCCTGACAGGTGGGATAGAGGGCTGAACTCAGGCCTGTAAATGTACAAGCCAAGGCTGGACTGGAGGGATTTCTGCCATGATGGAGTAAGTGGCTTGCTTCAGCAGCAAAGCATACAGATCAGTTGTCCCTTAGACAATACTCCCAGCTTTAGTGCAGAAAGGTTTTTTTTCTCTATTTTTCTCCTCAGAAAGGTGGATAAAAATAGGTGCAGTCATCCTAAAAGGAAGTTTGTTCTCTCAAAACAAGACCATTTTCCTCCATGTGGGAGTTATTATTCTGGAGGATCTAAATGGACATAAATAACTTTCAACAAAGGATTTTTTTTATTAGAATCATTCATTCACCTGCCAGTGGAAATTTAATAGAGCACTAAGTCACAAGTGGTTGAAAAAAACTAGTCTATTTATTCAGTGATGCAGCAGAGAAATTAATAAAATGCATGAAGCTTTAGCCCACACTTTGAAAGAAATTATATCAGAAATAAAATTGTTAAAAAATAGAAAATAAGTTTTCTCAAAATCAGTTAAAAGAAATCCTGTGCTGGATTGCCTGGTTTTATTTTACCTTGCATGCAATGTGTGTGTCAATAAAATAAATTGGACATGTCTTTAAACATAGTAATTGAAATTACTTCTTATAATTACATAATTTATCCTTACTCTATATTGTATTTTTATTACCCACTGCTAATAGGTGAAAAGCAGGCAATTATGTTTTTGCCTGTGTGTAGTTCTTTGTCTGTCTGTTACTAAAATACCTCCTGAACTGCTGGACAAATTTTAATAAAGGTCTCATTGTTATGTTTATTGTGTATAATATTGCTAGTGTTATTACTAGTTTAAATACGCCACCTTGTGGTCACTTTAAGTTATTGTTTAAGTTAATAGTAGAAGAAGAATATGGACAGGAAGTGCTTTGCCCAGAATCGAACGGCCGCTCCACACTCCTCCTGGTTCTTTCTTGGTGTTTGTTAAAGCATTGTCTGTGAGTATTACTTGGTTAAAATATTGAGACACCTGTAATGTTGCATGATATGATGATATTGTGTAAAGTTGTATGTTTATAGCCCGTTATTATTACGCTAATGAGTCCGTTTTCATATGCTAATTTCTTGTTGCTAATCGCTAGCTAACATCCTCATTTCATTGAAAGTCAATGCCATGTTGGTCCTTTATTTTATTTATATCATTCTGTAAAGCCTAGATTGTAATACATTGCATGCCTGTATGTTACAGTTTCACAAATTGAACTACTACTGAAGTAAACTTCATTAACCAGTCATCGCTGTCCGGAGTTTCTTCATCGTTCAAGATTGTTTAGCTGTTCGGATAGCTGGTGCAGTATCTAGCGAGGCCAATAACACTCATAAAATAATTATTTGTTGTATATCTACAACTGATTAACTTTGGAAATCACTCTAATACAAGATAGCCACTACAGCTAAGTGAACTTAAAGAATGCATAAATGACTGTAACTCAGTCAATTTTTCAGATATTGAGTGAAACAATATGTAAAATATCCGTTAGCCCTGAATTACTCTCAGTGCTAGTAGGTGAGAATAATTCCCAACACATGCTCTTGCACAAACAGATTGTGTGAGATCTCTATGTTCATTCAGCCGAACTTTACCAAAACAATGACAATAGCTTTAGTATTTCCATAAAAATAAATAATATCTGCAAATACCTACAATATTTATTTTAACAGTTTTAACAATAAGTTTAAGTACAACATAAGTAATTAAAAACTGTTTTATAGTATTGGTAAAAAAAACTGCAATGTGTCGTAATGGGTGGGGAAGGAGCCAAACCCAGCTTAGAAATAAAAACAAATTTTATTAAAATAAAAGATAATCAAAAACAAAAAGCTGACAAGGCAGCAAAACTAAATATAACAAAATCCAGACATGGTACAGCTGCGAAAAAAGAGGCAAGACTGGAACAACGAGACAGGCATGAAACAACAATGAACCAGCAGAGTGTGGAAGTGATGATTGGGTTTTTAAATACAGAGGGTGACGAGGTAAGTGGGCACAGGTGAGTGATGACAATTGCCGGCAGGTGGAGGTGGGCATGGCAGGAGACCGAGTGAGTGACAACTGGGGAGGAGTGGATGATAACAAAAACACAGACATGAAAGACAAAGACGCAGAAACAGAAACAAAACACAAAACAAACATGAAAACAAACAGACAAAAACCCAAATCCCGACACAGTGTTGTGAAAGAGTAGTAATCCAGTTTTGTATAATCCTTATAGTATTCTTAACATTTAATTTAATTTGTTGGCTATTAAAATCCTATGCCAAAGTGTAGAAAAGAGTCCAAATGCAGACTAATCTCCAGAGAAAATAGGTTATCCCTGATTAACAAATGAAAACAAGTGAGTTGATCCTAAGAGAAAACAGGTGAAATGAGAGGAGCTAGAACAGGGAGACTGAGGACATCTGAGGGCTGTGATCAAAACTACAAGAACTCAAATGAACCAACAAAACTGCATAAATGCACCATGAAACCTGGGAAAATCAAACAGAGCACTTCATAAAATAAAAAAGACAAAGTTTTAAACCTTGACAATCTGGTGACCCTAAATGTAAAATATCTTTTTTGACTGTTTAAGAACAATTTATTTACAGAAACTTGTTTATATTTAAAGCCCTTAAAGATATAGTCCAGTCATCTTTGAAGTGATGTTTTGTCAAATGCTTATCAATAGCTTGTGCCTTCTCAGCTGTGACATCCGTCACTGAGCACAAAGTATAAAGAACGAGGCAGAAGGTTGGCAAGGCTAATTTCTAACCAAACGAGTGCCAGTTTGTTGTCGTTTCTCAGGTTTATTAAAAAAAAAAATGGCCCCAAAACAATATACTGGTGTAAAAGAACACTACATTAGCTAAAATTAAATCTCTTATTTTTTTATTGACACCATTGTTGCTGTTTTTCAACCAAACAATATCTGTGTTGCTAGGCAAATGTGTGTGTGCTGACTATTGACAGACTTTGTGTACACTTATGGTGCCATGGCTGCTGAATGCATCAGTCCACCTGATCAGCATGTTTATTCAAATATAGCCTGATAACCTCAGGTGGACTAATAAATTCAACAGCCTCAGCACCATAAGCATATATGTAGTCTATATATGGTACACACAGATTCATTTCAGAAATAACTGTATAATAATAATAATAATTGTTAGGTTGAGAAAACAGTGACAAACTAAACAAACATGTAGTGGTTTGGCCAAAAAAGTGTCACCACCTGGATTTAACTAAGCAAATAGGTACGAGCCTCCTATTGGATAATTACTGCATGGGTGATTATGTTTTAGCTGGAAACAAGTTATTTAACCCCAACTGGTGCAATGAGTTGCTTCTCATTTCTTAAACAACCATGTTGAAAGACACATCCTGTGGTTGTGGAAAATATGTCAGTTTGTTGAAAAGGGTCAACTCATTGGCATGTATCAAGCACAGAAACCATCTGAGAATATTGCAGAAACTACTAAAATTGGGTTAAGAACTGTCCAACGCATTATTAAAAACTGGAAGGATAGTGGCCGACCCATCATCTTCAAGGAAGAAATGAGGCCTGAAAAAAATCTTGAATGATCATGATCGGCGATCACTTAAACATTTGGTGAAATCAGATTGAAGAAAAACAACAGCAAAACTCTAGGCTACATTTAATAGTGAAAGTAAGAGCATTTCCACACACACAATGCAAAGGGAAGTCAAAGGATTGGGACTGAACAGCTGTGTAGCCTTAAGAAAACCACTAATCAGTGAGGCTAACCAGAAAAAAAGGGTTCAATTTGCTAGGGAGCATAAAGATTGGACTCTGGAGCAATGGAAGAAGGTCATGTGATCTGATGAGTCCAGATTTACCCTGTTCCAGAGTGATGGGTGCATCAGGGTAAGAAGAGAGGCAGGTGAAGTGTTGCATTCATCATGCCTAGTGCCTATTTCACAAGCCTGTGGGGGCAGTGCTATGATCTGAGGTTGCCAGGCACAGTATTAGCTAATGTAGTAGTCATACACACTGATATATTAATTTTGAGAAAGAGTTCTTTTATGATCTGAAAAAACAGTTAACCCCCCCCTAAAATTTAGCCTAGCCTGGGCTATGATTTTTGCATCCTACTCCACACATAGGAGAGTAAATGCCATTATGAAAAAAGAGGCACACACTTCATACCATGGAGGTGTTTTGGCAAGACTGAATGTTACTGGAAGTTTTTCCTGCCAGGTGCCATTATGTTACGATTGTGCAGGGTGAACCCAGACTTATGGCAGGCTAAAATAAAACTAATTTATTAACGAAAGAAAAACAGAAACCAAAGATATGACGAGGTGGCAACAAAATGAAATTACAAAAACTTACTACAAAAAACATTGAGCACAAACATAAGGCGCAAAAGTGTGGCGAGGACAAAAACGGCAACTTGGGCAACCAGGAACAAAGAACAGATAGACAGGAATGAATCTGCAATTAATGAGTGACAAAGACCAGATTTTATAGGCAGAGGATAATGAGGAAGTGGACTCAGATGACTGATTTGTAACTAGAGACAGGTGTAGATGGGCGTGGCAGGCTGAGTGGAGAGCTACTGAACTGAGGGCATGTGAATGGTGACAGGGAAACGCATAACAAAGACAATCAGAACAAAAGAGTGAGAACATAACAAAATACAGAAAAATAACTGAAATCATTATACTTCAAGCTCTAAAATAAGCAATGAATTATCATATACAAATGTATGTTACTAAATGTATCCCCCACTTTGGTTCAGTGTGTTTTTATGCACAATATGTTTAGCATTAGTGTATTTTATATCAATGTTTTAGTTGTAAATTTTATTATTAGTATTATAATTTTGGCATTATTATCTTTTTGTTGCTGTTGTCTGTGTGTGACATAACTGCTGCTACTGTGACCCTGTAATTTCCTGCAAAGGATCAATAAAGCATCCATCATCGTTATCGTCATACTCCTTGGTCTATGACTGATGTCATGGATGATAAGGTACTAACTATTGATAATTACTAGACCAGAATACCAGTTCAAAAGTTACATGCACTACCTATTCAGTGTGTTTAATTCAGATAGGATCATATTTGTTTGTCTGTGTTATCATTTTTGCAGTGAGTTTCTAAACAGCTTCATGAAGGATTTTTTCCACTTTTTTATATCATATCTGCAGATTTCTGTTTGAATAAAGTATTACAACAAGTCGGTGAGGAGTTGCCGAAGGGTTCAGATTAAGGGGAGGATGATCTGTCAAAACAGCACCTGATCATTGCTGTCACAGTGACACTTTCCTGCTGAGCCCTGATTTCAAAAAGTGCTTTGATTGTTGGTTTCTGCTCCTTATAGCATCTTTCTCTACTCAATCCAAGAAGCTCCAACAATGAACCACACAATTAAATGGTACCACATGTGTATATTTACCATTTACTGCAAGCAGTTTTTCTTACAAATGCAAAGAATTGGGTCTTTAAAGGACAAACATAAGTCACAGCGAATTACAGAAAATAATTTTCTCTGTTTCCACTGTAGTCTTCTAAGATTTTTTTTTTTTATCTTTGGTTGCTGCAATTCAGACTCCATGTTGATACCTTTTGTATTATTATCATTTTTAATATTGTATTAATGTATTGGCAGTTTAGTGGCAGTGTATGTTTTGGGTCATTGCCCATCTGTATTATGAAATCCCAACCAATCAGTTTGGCTGCAATTGGCTGGATTTGAGCAAACAGTATCTCTCTGAATACCTCAGAATTCATCCCACTGCTTCTGTCCTGTGTCACATCATCAATAAACACTAGTGCCACTGGCAGCCATGCATGCCCAAGCCATCACACTGCTGCAGCTGTGTTTTACAGATGATGTGGTATGCTTGGGATCATGAGCTGTACTTCACTTTCGCCATACTTTTTTCTTTTCATCATTCTGGTTTCATCTGTCCAAAGAATGTTCTTCCAGAACTCCATTTTATAACTATAACTGGAATAAGTTTTAGTAAACAGGTAAAAAAAAACAAATTGTGGCAGTTTCGAAATATTTATGGACCTAACTGTAAATAACGGGTTATGTTATGTTATGTTATGTTATGTTATGTTATGTTATGTTATGTTATGTTATGTTATGTTATGTTGTGTTATCTGACAACTACTGAGGGAAATTATAACACATCTCTTGAATAAATTTCTTGTCATTGTAGGGATCTGGAGTTTTAGCCCCGCCTTGGGGCGGCTCCTCCAGCTTTTCCCTTCACAGGTGATCCAGATCCAGTTAATGAAGACTGCCAGTACTTAAGCCTCCAGCTGAGACCAGACCTTCGCTGGAGCATTGAACCTACTGGGTTAGATTCTCAGCCACAGTCTCTAACCTAAATTGGTTATTTTGTTGACTACGTTCTCTATGTACCTTGACCTCAGGTTCTTCGCCACGCTACGGGACTACAGATACTTACCTTGGACCTCTGGATACTCACCTGGACAGGATTACTGGCTTGTTAACCTCTGGATCACCTAACGCCTCTGACATCTCCTCCACGCTGCTGGACACCTCCTGGACCTGTAAGAACAACGAGACATTCACTAAGCCACCTAGCAGCGCTCGGCTGATATTAGGATTTGTACCCGAGACTCACCCTGTCCCTTTTGCTTCACAGATCATTCCACGATTCCTCACACTGTATATATATACCGGACACTTGTAAATAAACTACACTTACCTTCAGCTGATGTCTCTGTGTCTGGTTTTGGTCTCGTTCATGGACAAGTTACCTTGCGTTCCTGTCAGTCATTTTTGTTGTTGTTGTCACAATACTAATTGGAGATGTGAACTTCTCAAGTGACCAACTCTAAACTAAACTTAGTATGCACGTCAAGCATGTCTTGACATATCCTTCTGTTTACAAACAGATAAAAAGAGAAGCCCCAAATTAAGTCTTATAAGTTTGGGAGAGGAGCTGTCTGTCATTGGGCTGTGGCGATTGTGTTTATGATTTCAGTTTTGGCATAAATTATTGTTTTATAATACAGCAACTATATATGTTTTTAAAAAGTGGACGATGAATTAGTTTTAAAAGACTGACACTTCTGTATAAATAATGTAGCATTAAGATGAGGAAGTGTGAAACTTACCTTATGATTGTTTTAAGCTCTCATTAAAAGGGGCACCAGATTGACTTCAACAAAGTTTATATTACTTCATTTCTTCACTTCTATTGTTCTATTGTTCATTAGATCCCAACAACTGAGGGCTGAATCCATTTAATTACAGGGAATTTTCAATTATAACAAGTTATCAAAGAGACTAAATTTGCCTTTTAAAATATTATTATAAAAACACAAAAATTATAAAATCAATGAAACCTTATCTTTTGGGAAGAACTCCAGATGTTGATCAGACCTCCACAGAACAACGCAAGCAGGCAGCTTATGGCTCAAAGCCCACTGAGGGTTAGTGGTTAGTGTCTTGTTCACCAACACCTGAGGCTGTGGCGATGGGTTTGGATCTGCAGCGGTCAGCTGATGGAGTCAAGACAGCGGGCAAAGTGCAACTTATCTGTTGGAGTTACAAAAAGTTATTCTTCAACTTTTTTGTATTTCTTTTTCCCAGTCTCTTTCACTGCTGGACCTTACAAAAACAAATATCTTGAAAAACATACTTTAGGTAAACAAAAACATAATGATGAGGAGACTATCACACGAGACAAACACAAAACAAACCGACTTGCAATTGCCCACCAAGGTCGCTCTCTCCCCACTGTTACCAAAAGCGATAAGCCCTGTTCAAACACTCAAGCTCCTCTCAGGGCCAACAACCCTGAGGTATGCACAGACAGTTATTTCACCCTGTTGAGAGTTCCGTTGCACTGCAGTAAAATCTCCTGTCTCCTGTAAGACATAAAGATATTAGGTTTGGTAAACCATTAAAACTAATTTTCTTATTGGATGAATGCACACATAAAAATCCTCAAATTTAAATTTTCACATTTCAAAATATTTCACAATCATTTGAACATTTAATTTTTTTTTTTGCATAAAATAATCATGTCTTATAAGCCTTATGAGAATGTAAACATAATCTGTTTCTAGAATACACAGATTTCATTAGGTCCAAAGGTTTGAACTGACACAACTCCCAGTCAGTAAGAGTTTAATGTGACACAAAATAGAAGATCCCTTTTAGCATCAATCCAGAAAAATAATTTGTTGTCAGGGGGTCCAAACCTGAAAAGGTATGGGAATGTGGCTGCAAAGCAGCCATGTTTCCATGTACCCAGCAGAGCATGAAACCTTATTGAAACTGTTCTGTTTTTTATTATTTTTATTCTGGAAATAAGTCATACTGCAGCCCAAACTGCAACAAGTTAAGAGATTATATTTACATGGTGGTAACAAGGGCTTGTTTATGTGAACCACACACACACACACAAAAGTCAGATTATGTCCACCTATAGAAAGTTATATCATTGGGGGTTTTACTTTTTGTCCTGTAACTTCTAAACCATAAGTCACACAGTTTAATGCTTTATAAGTATGTGTTCCATGTACTAAATCAGACGGTATTGGTAACGCCCATTTCTGCCTAAAAAGTGTTTTTGCTATTTTGCAAAATTAGCAAAACCTACTTTTGACCTTTTCTCAGAGTATGAAAAGTTAATTGCCATGAAATTCACCATAATTCTGGATACTGGGCTGAAAGATTGTCAAAGATTAGTGACTATTTTAAAAATATGTAAGTTATCCTTGTCCAAATATTTATTGTCAGCTAGCATAAAACACATTTGGCCATATCTTAAAACAGCAATAGATAATAAGATAAAATTTATACTGCTGTTGAGGAAGACAAGTCTGAATTCCTAAACCAAAATTAATAAACATTTAGCCATAGGCGGTGCTATAATCCAAAAAACTGATGACACAAAAATGGCTTATCAGATCTTCATGAAATTTTGCACAAACCATTAGGACATTGACTTAAGGTCAAGTCTAAAATCTCATATTGTTTATAAAAAGTGGGAGTGGCTTATTGTGTTTTAAAGAAAGAAAATTCACAAATTAACCATGCAGTCTAAACTGTCAGATTCTGCAAAGTTTTTCATGGTAAAAATAAAGTGTACTAACTCTTATATACCAGTAAAAACTAAACATACCCACCTATATGTGTCACTACTATTAAGATTAAAACAATTTGGTCTTAAACTCATAAATTCTTTGCCTTACCAGCAGTTACTTTAGGAGGCTGGGGTTTGGATTTCTGTTTTCCTTCACTAGGGGGAGTCATGGAGCCACTCTGGAGGACGGTCTGGTGATTATTGCTTTCACCTGCATCACGTCAGGGATCATCAATAGTAGGATAAGAGGAGCTGGTTACCAGTCCTTCAGCACCTGAGTGTTTGCCTCACATGGTACTCAGAGCTGTTCCCTTTGTTTCCTGGTAAAACCAGATTATTCTTGTGAATATAATTTAACACATTTATTAATGCTTTACCCATAAAGGCTAATTACTTCCAAAACAACATACTCAATGTTTATTCATGCTTAATACCTCATGAATTAACTATTCTATATACTGTGTGCATATGTATGTAAATGGTCATAGAAATGTATTTTCACACCGTGTGTTAGACATGTATTAATGGTAAGAGAATGTTTGAATGAACTATATACTTATCCTAAAGTGCATTAATAATTAAGGTAGTTGCTAGTAGTTAGGTCTTTTGTTGAACCCTTCTAAAGTGAAGACTATGCTTTATTAAGTATTAATGTATACAAGACACACAAGTTCCTTTTCACCCGTGGAAATCAGACCAATATTGGTCAAAATCAAGGCAGGAGACATGGAACACAAAACATAGTTATGTATTGACATTTGCGACTGTCAAAACTTTTAAGTTCTGTACTTCAGAGTAAAATATTTGTAAACAAAAGAAAGGTATCAGTGTAGATCAATTATCAGTCCCTCCAGGATTTTGCGGGCTTAAATGCCTGATTTCTCGAGGCATTTTCCTAAAAGTTGCAATGAAAATTTGCGATATTTTACTAAAATCAATAAAAAACTATAACTTTTAATATATAAACCAAAAATACTTCCTAGTTCTGTAAGATAATTACCAACAAACATTGACATTCTCAAAAGGTGCTTTATTTGAGAGCTTTGATAGCTTATAAACTGACATTCATGACCATTTCTGGATTGTCCCTCGTCTGCAGCTCTCCTCACATGTTTTGCAGACACAAAGTGTTTGTCGATGCGTTTATGTTCGATGATTACACTGCAGGCCGTGTAAAACAGCTTCCCCCCACTCTCGTGCAGCTGGGTAGGAAACTGGTTTGCGACCGCAGTGAAGTTAGTTTTAAGTTGGATATTGGATATTCGCGCTCCGCGGAGTTAGCGGCGTCTAGCTCACGGCTGACCCGAAACAGGAACTCTAATGTCTGCCGGCCCCTTTTCTCACGCGCGGTGGTTCACTTAGGGATGGCTGGCAGACATTAGCGTTCCTGTTTTGTGTCAGCCGTGAGCTAGACGCCACTAACTCCGCGAATATCCAACATCCAACTTAAAACTAACTTTACTGCAGTGTTTTGCGCAGTCCTTTGCTGAAATCTTTGTGGGCAAATGTGAAGCATTAGCGCACATTTTTGCTTCGGTCACTGCTCCTGCATGCTCCAGGCATTCTGACGTCACGTTGCATGTCTTCCTCGTGAGTTATTTTGTATTCCACACTACACAAACCCACAAAGAAGACACTAGGCCGCAGAAACGGTGGCGAATCACTTTAGAAATAATAAATATTGGGTTAAAGTTGTGGGAAAGTTGCAAAAAGTTGTGATTTCGCGGGGTTTGCTTGATTTTGCGTTAACAGTTGCGATCGCAACATCGCGAAATCCTGAAGGGTCTGAATTATAAATCTCTAAAATGCTAAACACCTGCTGTATTCAACAAAACCATGTTCCATTTAATTAGAAAGGAAGCAGTTTTCCAGAAGCTTAATAATATTTATGTAGTTGTTCTGCCTCTGAATCCTCTTTAATTACAAAGGCATTGTTGGCCATAAATGATTTTCACAATCACCTTCTTCTTGTTGGTTTTAATTGTTTTTAGCATTTTAGTCAATTCCCGTAGTGGGTGATTTGTGGGGTGAAGTTGCCGTCCTGGGTTCATGATGTGCGCTGTGCCACGGCCAGCCCCTAAAACGGTACGAGAGAACAAAGAAGCCACTACTGCATGGCTGATACTAGTGGAAATGGAAGAAGCAGCCATTTTTGAATACAGAGAAATGCTGGAAGACTTTGCGGGAGTAATGGATATACAACCATACCAGTTTGAACCTGAACCAACAGCTGGATCTCCATAATCAGATTAAAACTCTTCAGATTCTGATGATCACAAGGACTGTCATGGCCGACAAAACAACACGCATGAAGACCAAGTTGGGAATGTGGAATGGTGAGACCGATTACCCCCAGATCATTGTCAGGACATCAGTACACAACACAGCAAGTTACCATAAAGACAGCAGGAGAGAGCTAATGTTACTAACTCAAAGCTAACTTGATGTCTGTCAGCAGTTCATACCTTTTAATGACAGCGTGCGTTCATGACATCATGTTTGAAGTAAAAGTTCATGATCTCCTTCTCTGTGGCAATGTCATCCACTCCATTTGCCTTTCTTTTAAAATTAAAAATAGCTGGCAAAAGGTTCTGTTTTTCCTTGCATTAACAAGGCTCAGAGCTTGCAGTGGTCTTATTTGAAATGGTCTGAAAACAAGTTCTGATGGTAATTCCCACATTGGCGCTTATGAAAATAAATCTGATGGTTTTTATCTTTTGGGAAGCCAAAAAAATAAACTTTAGTGATATTTTCTGGCTGGTTCAAACAAAATTTTTAAATGCACTGAACTATATTGTACTGGTATTTATCCACTCACTGTTGAATTGTTGAATGCTCGTGAACGTCAGCAGCTCTGTCAATGTCACACGTAAGGGGGGTCAAGGAAAAAGGCAAAAACACCTGAGTGGTTTCTTCAATGTTTGGTATTTGAAAAAAAGTGCATATATATATATATATATATATATATATATATATATATATATATATATATATATATATATATTCATATATATATATAATTTTTTTTTTTCAATAAGCACATGTTATGATTTTCTTTCAACTGCTGTTGGCTTCAATACACTTTTCAGTTCAGCTTTAGGGCTGTCCAATGCATTGCAGAGTTTGACCACTAGGGGGTGCTAAAATGCAACAACTATATATCTTATGAATGGATTTTTGCAAGGTTTCGAAACAAGTTATGTGTAATATGGGATAGTTTGTAAAAGAAAATTCATTTTCTTCAAAAATGTGCACGTTATGCGTGTGCAAATGTTTGTAGCAAGCAAGCTAAAACACATATTTGGCCAAATCTGGAAAACGACAACAGATGATAAGATAAAGGGTTCTGTGCAGCGTCTTGTCTGAATAAAGATTACTAGTGTTGTTCATGGGATCATCAGTGTGGAAACATGTAGGACTTTATATTCTGTCTTACCTCTTACATCAGGCCTATTAAACAAACAACCCCAACAATCTTTCAGAATCCCAGACTGAATTGTCTGAATATAATGCTTAAAATATGTAATGCATTCAAAGTTCAAAGTTCAAAGTTCAAAGTCAGCTTTATTTTCATTTCTGCAATATATCACAGACATATTGAGAACTGAAATTTCTGTTCTCTCTGGGCTCCCGGGCCACACAAGAAAAAGTGTTAAAAAGAACAAAAGACACAAATGACAAAAAATTGTAACCAGAATGTGAATAACAAATTTGAATAGTGCAAATGAAGGTGGCAATGAACATTCAGCAGTAAATGTATATGTGCAAAATTTGCATGAGGAGAGTAAAATATATATTTACCTCTATACTGTGCACTCTAACCATTGTGCTAAAGTGCCACCAAACACTTGACCATTTAGTGTTTGACTCCAAACACTAAATGTCAATGTTTAAAATAAAACTTTGCTCGCCACCAGAGTTACTGAGAGCTGGGAGAGGAAGATTCATACTGTTAGCACACAATCGTGGGTTACTGAAGCTGGGAGCCAGGAGATCCAGAGAGATGGCCCACCAGTGTTTCCTGGATTACTTGTGGGCCCGGCCTTTTACCCGCTCAGGACAGTTAGTCATAAAATGTCCTGTCTTACTGCAATAAATAAATTCTCAAGTGAGAAATCTTCTTTGACTTTCTGAAGGAGTATGACCAAGTTGCATGGGTTCAGGTTCCAGTTCATGAGGGCGGCAGGTTCTCAGGAGGTAAGGGTTCGTCCTGTAGCTGGAGGGTTGCTGTTTGAGACCCTGCTCCGCAAGTTTTAGCTGTTGTGTCCTTGGGCAAGACACTTCACCTGCCTTGCCTACTGGTGGTTGTCAGAGGGCTCGGTGGCGCCGATGTGATGGCAGTCTCACTTCTGTCAGCCTGCCCCAGGGCAGCTGTGGCAACAATGTAGCTTACCGTCATAAGTGTCTGAATGAATGGGTGAATGATTGTAGTGTGAAGTGCTTTGGTGTCCTTGGACTAGATAAAGTGCTATACAAGTGCAAGCCATTTACCATTTTCTTACCATGAGTCTTGGTGAGAACTGGTTTGCAAGATGATGGGGCGGTAGTAAAAAGGGCACCTGAAATAGAGCCCTCATGGTATTTGTAGTTATTCTGCTTGGAGCGTTCCTTGAGACACTTATCAGTTAGGACTGTTAAATTTATTACCTTGTCCAGTGAATGTGGTTCATCACAGGTAGCAAGCTGATCCTTCAGTTGGTCTGTTAGCGAGTTTATGAATGCTCCTTTGAGCAACTTGTCATTCTATCCTGTCTGTTCCTCCGTCATCCAGAAGGAGATTGAGTAGTCTGCTACGGATTGATTCCCTTGCTTCATGGTTATCCTTTTAGCAGAATCGTGTCTGTGAAGTGCGTAGACAACACCTTTTGAAACTCTGAAAGGAACAAACTGTAAGTTAATTGATCAATGGAATGGGATTTTACATAGGCCTCAAACCAGCGGAGGGCTTGACCAGTTGAAGCTCTGACAATATAGGAAGTTTTAGAACACTCGGTTACATAAGTGTAAGGGACCTGTTTACAAGGTAACTTGCTTTTACATATAGTACATCATGAATTGCTAATTATTATACCTCATCTATCTAAGGAAGTCACTGGATTGTGTTAAAACTTTACTTTATAGCAATTGTCTATCCTGAGAAGCATGACAGCGATTGAGGAAAGGATCAACTCCCTTTAACATAAAGAAACCTTAAACAAAATCAGAACTAGGCTCAGGATGGGCGACCATTTGCCTCAGCCAGCTGTGGTTTGAGAGGACAGGACAGAAAAAGAGAAACACTAAAGGATTGGTCCAAGTGTAGTTTCTATGGGAAGAAGAACAAAGAAAAAACAGGTTAATGGCAGCAATAACTGCAAATACAAACATGAAGCACAGATAGAGTAAAAACAGCAGCAGAGAGAGGAAATGTGGTCAGTTTGTCCTCCAGCAGTCTAAGCCTAACTAAGAGATAGCTGAAGAATCACAAGCCAACCCTAACTATAGGATTTATCAAAAAAGAAAGATTAAACCTTGTCTTAAAAGTAGCCTCAGAGACAGAAAATGAAAGTTTACACAAGAGAGGAGCTTGATTAACTGATAGCTCTGTGCCTCCCATTGTACTTTTAGTAAGTCTAGGAACAAAAATCAAACTTGCAATTTGAGAGTGAAGTGCTCTGTCAGGAAAATATGGCACAATAAGATCTTTAGGTAAGATGGAGCTTGGTTGTTTCACTGGGAGCCAGTGAAGAAAAGCTAAAACTGGAGAAATATGATCTTTCTAACTCTCATCATAATGAAGACTTTTTTTAAACATATTTTAGGTGCATTTTTTTAAGTTGGGGGCTTGCAATATGTTTTTGCTGTCAGTTATAGCTTTTAGAGACATTTTTATTGGCAGGTCATACCTTTACAAAAATCAAAAACAGCAATTGAAATTTTACAGAAATCTAAACAGGTTTCTAATAAAATAAGTGATCAGTTGTGGATGACAACAGGCTGTTTAACTGTATACCAAACTACAAAACTCACCTAAATGAAAACGTTTGGATAAATATTAACCATTCAACTTCAGATAAATTTACCCTAAAGACTTGTTGTAGTATTGTATTTTGTTCTGGTGAGGACTAGATTGGGACAAATATGAATTCCAATTTCAGAAGCAAGGAAAGGGGGAGCAGAAATGCCCCTCACTGTGTGTTTCATAGATGACGTTTCCAGTTTTCAGTAAGAGGAGTGGTAAAGTGAAAATCAGTAAGTGATGTAAGTTTAGACAGGGGTGAGTGGTGTCCTGTTGCTCCTGTTAAAACTCTGTAATGCTAAGTATTCAACGTGCAATGTTTAATATTTCACAAGCAATGTGCCTAAATTGATAATGATCACATTAATATATGACAGTGAGTTCCAGTTTCTAAAATCTAATGTGCCTTTGTATTCTTCACCTCCATTTTAAAAAGGGTCTCATGTTTAGAGGCTAGATGGAAACAGGAATTTGTAAAGAACTTAAGCTTCTCAACAGGATCTGCCACAAACTGTGAGTCAATCTTGATAATCGCCTGACCTATGAAAATGGCAAAAAATTATTCAAGATAAGACTCAAAGCAAACCACATTTTTAGCCAGATATTGATCATTAGCGCTCAAGAAAACTCAATGTTTTGCTTCTGTGTGGCATACTTTGAATGCCCAGGATGGAGTCCTTTTTAATGCTGTTATCTTATTTTTTTCACCATAGCTCTTTAAAACCTCCAGTGTGTATGGGAAACAAAGAAAAGGCCATATAGTTAAATAAGTGGGTCTGGGTTCACAAGGTGAAGAGGTGTTACTGTTAGGGAGCAGGACACACTGAGACAATCTGAAAACTCAATCCTGCTTTACTCTGTCATTGATGGATGTGCAAAGTAGGCAATTTGTCTGTGATAAAGGCTTGTAAAGATGTCATTTATGCAAATCAAAGCCAAAAAAGGAGCATAGTTTTACCAACAACAGTCTTAGGCCTTGTCCACACAGAATTGTTTTTTTATTTTCAAAAATAATTTTACATTTGTTGTTTCTACAAATGTTTTCATTCACATGGAAACATAATGCTGGTGCTGTAATCCTCCCACAAACATACACTAGAAATAAACAAGACATGGACTATAAACATAAATCTTTAGCATAGCATAATTCAGGTGGTAACCATAGATTGTAAATTATATACAGTCTATTGTATGAACTGTAAGTATAATAATAATAAAAAAAACAAACAAACAAGGATGGCAGATACAAAAGCAAAACTGAAACCTTTTTGTTGACTGATGGAGTGGAACTTTTACTTTGTGTCATATAAAACTACAAGACCACAAAAGTGCAGGCCAGTGTTGACTGGGAATTGTGTCAGTCCAAATATGTTGACATAAAGAATACATTTCAGGCCGTATCCAGCAAAAGAGAGCTGGAGGGGAAAGGTTTCTTCTCAGTGTTTAAAGCAAATCAGACTAAATTCTTTATACACAAGTGAATGTTGTTACAATTCATTGGCACAAATGGATGCAACACAATGAGAACCACACAGCAAACAGGTAGAGTTAACGTGTAAGTTTTATTCAACTCCAAAATAAATAGTTAAGAGAAACAGGTAGCCTGCAGCAAAGGGAAGGGAGAGCAAGTCCCCTCTTCTAAAGGGAAGGATATGGCCCACTTAAATAGGTTCACACCTGCAGATGGTTGCAGTAATTGCAGGTGAGGCTTCTACCTGAAAAACAATACAAATGCACACACTCCTGTAGCACTCCAAGCTATATAAGCAATAACCCACTAAAAATACTAAAATTAACTTGGTCCATCAAGGACATTGTCCCGACCACAAACATGGCAAAAGTTCCATCACAGCTGGTTCCAACTGCTGGTTAAAGCATCTCATGCTGTTGATAAAAAAGCCAGTTATTTTCTGATACACCAACAGTGGGGCACCTGAAATGTAAACATCAAAATGTTTAAAAGCAAGGATGAGTGCTAAGGCTTCATTTTCAACAGTAGCATGACATTTTTGTTAAATATCAAACTTCCTTGAGAAGTAGCACAGGGGCTGTACCACCCCACCCTCACATCCCACATCATTAGCATCCACAGCCAGTTTGAAGGGTTCACTAAAAACTGGTAGTAAAAGAAAATGTGTGTTGCTTAAAAGTGCTTTCTGATGTTCAAAATTAACACTTCTCAGTCCACACAGGATTTTTGGACTCAGCAAGTTTGTTAAAGTTGTTTTCATTTCCATATACAGTAAAACTACCTTCTCGTGCAAAGTAATTCAAAAGACAAGCTCAGAAATACATGGATGGACCTAATGAGGATCTTGACAAACTGCTGCAATGAACACACATTAGCAACATGTGACCTTCACAAAATGGATCACAACAGCCACAAACCAAACAGATTACTTGGCGTAATTATACATGAACCCATGTAGTAACTAATAATCTAAAGAAAACGTGATGTGTTGTCACCAGCACTCAAATGATCACACACAAAGTGGCCCCACACCACAATAACTTTCTAAAGACACCAAAAGTTACTGCAAAATTGTCTAACATAATAAAAGCCTCGCTGACACACCATGCTCTCCACCACATAAAGTTGTGGCCAGCCAGCAACATCTAATATACTGCAAAACAAATGGGTGGACCTCTTCACAAAACACAGACTCACTTCAATCATACTATCATCCATAAAGGCTGGTAAGTACAGAAAAGGTCATGTCCACAAAACTGCAACAATAAATCACACCCATGCTGATTCACCTTAACAAACCTGCACTGAATAATTGTAGCAAACAGTCTCTTAAAAGCTCTCCAAGTTCATTCTAAAAAGGGACAATGGCTAGTCACAAGCCAAACTCACACATGCTACCAAATATTCAGATACAGCACAGTCTGATACTCTCGACTTACAGTTTTAGCTTTTTATTCTTTGTAGAATACTCAATTTGATAGTGAGATGCAAGTTGAAACAGTTGTGCCCTTATGAAACCTTAAAACAGCTCTTTGCTGGGCTGTGTGAGAAAATCAACTGTTGACATCTTTAAAAAGCAAAATCATTCCAAGACAAATGGGGCTTAACATAAAGTAACCACTGCTATTTACGGAACTATACAAAAACAAGTCTAACATAGAAAAAGGCTGATGTGGTGTGCTTAAAAATGTCACCACATTATTTTGGTTATTTTGCAATTTTGAAATATTTTGCATATCCAACTTATATACATTTAAAAATAATAATAGAAAAAAGCAACTAACGTTCGTTCTGCATTTCTGCATATTAATCTGCCTGTATTTAGTGCTTTCCTGAGGTTAGTGGGAGAAGTAGTGGTGGAGCGGAACCTTTGTTTGGGAGACATTGCCTCCAGGTTGGTTTTTGTGGTGGACTTTCACTTCTCAGACGCAGGTCCGGTCCCAATACTCGCACTTGCACCCTCGTTCCACCCTTGTGTCCTTCAAATGCACGTTCATGCTGAAGGGTTTGAGTGTGTAGTGTCCCGATTCTCCGGAGTGCTCTTTAGCCCCGCCCCCTTTGTGTACTACATTTGGCCTTCGGCGAAGCCCGTATCCAAGCGGACTTCGGTGAAGTATTTACCTACAATTCATCGCTGCATGTGTCATTTCGTTGTTTTTTTAATTATCTTTATTGACAATGAAAGCGTTTTGAATGAGAAGGCGGAAATATGGCGGTGATGACAGAGCAAGCTGCGTCTGTCACGAAAAAAGCAGTTTTTAAATGTAAAGTATTGAAATAATTCTTGTTTCACTCTGCTGTACAGGTGTGAATACTATCAAAATTTGCTCCATATTCAACAAGTCAGAACAAAACACATTTGAACAGCCAAATGTCTCCTGCAATGACTTTGGAAAGCAAAAATACTGTACTTTTAAAGTCGTACTGGAACCTTCTTAAAATGCCAAAACAGCGATCGGTCCCGCCATGTCGGACGTCACAGTTACGAAGCAGAGGTGCAAGTCGATGACGTAACCTGTACTGTCCCAATTCTCCAATTTTTGCATGCCTGTAACCTGCGCACACAAATCCCTTCTGTTTACTTTGACTGAGTACACGCTTCATAGAGGGGGTTAGTGTAGTGCGAGTATGTGGACCGGGCCTGGATATTTAAGGCAGCGCTCCCTTTGTCTTTTCTCGCTCCTATTTTATTATTCTTCAGGTCAGTACATGGTTGAAAACACACCAAAACTACTCTGTAACATGTTTACATATTATATTATCAGTAAATGATACAGTGATGTGATTTCTGTGGAGTGTTCTACTAATAGTGATACATTTATCAGCCAAGGTTTAGATTGGCAGAATGCCAACTTGTGGCATTAGGTGGTTGAAATATAGAAATATTCTACAAACTCTGGTTTTAGGAGTTTTATTTTGCTGAATTATATTCAATGCACTTTATTCTGTGACTTAAAGTAGTTAGGGGTCTGAGAGGGAAGTGACTCGAGCCGAAGCTAAAGACAGAGAGACACTGTTACTTGTTCATTAAGTGTGGGAAATTAGGGGTTTAAAGTTGGAAGAATTTTATATTTGTTGGAAGCCTTGTAGTTGCCTTTTTGATAATTATTAAGATAATAGCAGTGTACATTTTGATGTTCAGACCAGTTGTTATACAGCTAAATGCAGTTAACTTCTAAACAGTCGATTAATCCTGTTTAACCCTCGAAGGTCTAGTGTGAAACTGGATGCGTTTGGAATAATTTAAATTTCCTTCATATTTCACCCTAAAAGTGGTTTAACCTGCCATGTTTGGAGTCATTTTTTTCAGCACAACCTCCCAAGTGTAATTTTCAAGTCATTTTTTACTTTTGACATATTGTATTAACACAACAGACCTAAAATCACACAAAAACATAAAATCTGAGTGGAAAATTCTTAGTTTTTTTACTGTGAAAACCACAAACATACTTAATGAAATGTTTTTACAACTTAGAATGCAAATATAATCAGTAATATTCATAAACACGTGAACAAATTGAGCAAACAACAAAGTTATATACACTTTCTTCATTAAAATGCTGACAATTTCTTAGGCGTTTTTTAGACCAAACAATCAGAAGTTCTAAAAATTGCCATAAATCCTTTGTGCCACTCATATAAACAGTTTCTGTCCAAAACAAGGCAGAGGGGCACATCACATTCTTAGTTTTGGTCATTTTCTATGTCCTGTTCATGCAGGATCATTCAGGTAAATGTTTTAAAATATATCTTGATGTATGCTCAAAATATGCTTCCAAAATATGGATCTGAATCTCTCTTGTTATCATTTTGGCTGGAAGGGAGACAGACAAAATGCGATTCTGTTTCCAGTAATCCTTCTCTAAAAAAACAAAAAACAATGGATCACGTAGTTCATCAACAAAGTCCTCACTGTCTGTCCCAGTCTAAACTACACCCTAACTATAAAATCCAAACACGCTAAATATCACAAAACTCATAACTCCCTCCCGCGCTCGTGTTTTTTTTTTAAAACTTCCTTTAATTTTTGGGTGGCAGTGGCTCGGGAGATAGAGGTATGTCCTGTAATCGGAGAATTGCTGGTTCGAGCCCCCACTCCGGCTGTCTCAGCCGTTGTGACCTTGGGCAAGACACTTCACCCGCCTTGCCTACTGGTGGTAGTCAGAGGGCTCGGTGGCGCCGGTGTGATGGCAGCCTCACTTCTGTCAGCCCGCCCCAGGGCAGCTGTGGCTACAATGTAGCTTACCGCCATCAGTGGATGAATGGGTGAATGATTGTAGTGTAAAGCGCTTTGGGGTCCTTGGACTAGATAAAGTGCCATATAAGTGCAAGGCATTTACCATTTACCATTTTTTGCACCTCTTTCTTCTTTTTACTGCAGATTTTTGGTCGCTTGACAGATAATGTTGAGCCTCCGTCAGATTGGAGAGAAGGGGGTGTTTTTTCATTCGGCTGGGTTGGGGGTGAGATCGGGCGGAGGATGGGGGAGTTTTCTCCCGAGAAGTCCCCGGTTTTGGCGCTTCTCGCTCTAACGCGCTGAAAATATAATGACGATTTTTTTTAAAAAAATGTGTCGTGAATAATTTATCATAACTCTGGTTTTCCTTGACTTATTGAGATAATTCAAAAACTGGTGTAAAGCTTGAAGTCTGGACTTCATAGATAAATTAACACAGAGTCTCTGAGAGGGCGGATCTTTTCCGCTAGAGTATTTTAAACCTTTAAGGTCGACCCACGCTCTGAAGCACGCTCTGGAGCAGGCGTCGACCTTAAAGGTTTAATACACCATTGCTTTAGCGCAGGGGTCGGCAACCCAAAATGTTGAAAGAGCCATATTGGACCAAAAAAACAAAAAACAAATATGTCTGGAGCCACAAAAAATTAAAAGCCTTATATAAGTCTTATATTGAAGGCAACACATGCTGTATGTATCTATATTAGCCTATCTTATTTATATATATATATATATATATATATATTAGCTAATATAGCTGCTTCGGAGTAGGGCCAGCCGGGCCAGCCCTGCTTCGTGGGCGGCGCTAGCTTAGCTCCTGTTCACTCATTGGTCGTGGGTGTGACCAGATGCAAACACAAAGAGCGAAGGTAGGAATATAAACAACAGCGTTAGCTTACCCTGCAACATTTATGCCGTCTGTCCCCCAGCTGAAGGCGCTGTTAAGCCTGAAATCTCCGGCGGATAACAGCTGTCCTACTCTGCGCAACAATCGCGGCATCCAGAGCATTTCTTCCACTGCGCCTCTCTTCCTGAAGTCTCAGGAGAATCCCCATAAGTTTAAAAACAGCAACAACACAGGGCCAACGTTGTCCATAGTGCTTTCGTTGTTTACACAACTCGCGCTAAGTTTCGGTAGCACACCCCCCCGTGCGTGCCACGGCCCCGCCCCCTGCAACACGAGGAGGCGTTCCTCTGCTACCGATCAAACTGGCCGGTGTGAACGCGACGCATTTTTTATCGAGCCGAGCCGAGTAGAGTGGAGTAGAGCCAGACTTCTGAATAAGGGTCCGTGTAAAAGAGGCATATATTAAAACAAAAATATATTTCTCTCCCCCATCTTTTTCCATTTTCAAACATTTTTGAAAAAGCCCCAGGGAGCCGCTAGGGCAGCGCCAAAGAGCCGCATGCGGCTCTAGAGCCACGGGTTGCCGACCCCCGCCTTAGGGTCTTCATTGAAGTGAGAGGTGGTTATATAAAAGCAGTAATGTATTGAAGCTAATTATTACTTGTGAACAAAAGGGACAATGTTTATGGACAAAAATGTAACATTCACTACCTTCAGCATCTTTAATCTACTCTAGTTAAAAAACTACAACACCTAGACACTTCAAACCTGAACCAGATTATTCTGCACTGATTGCAAAACATTTAAAACCAAGTGTGTGATCTGTGAAACCTTAATCTAATTTGTGAAACCTCAATAAAGGGTGATTTTAGCACTTTTAGCACTTTTTACATCTGGACCACACTAGAACAGGTCCAGCTCCAAAACTACAACACCTCACTGGTATTTGATAAAAAGGTAAAATCTATGCTAAAATCTTGTGTTCTGAGTAGGTTTGTGCAGCGTGAACAATCAACATTCATATAAACTAATTCATGTCATTTCAGTGAGTAATCATGGTTGTGCCCTGAGTCCTCTGTTGCTTAAGATGACATCGCGCCCCATAAATTTACAAACACACACAAACACATGTCATATACACATTCAAGTCACTTGATTTAAATAAATGCTTCTATTTTAATTAAGTTTTGGTCTTCATTGTAACTGATGTGCAGGGGATAATGAGTGATTGACCTCACTATTTTTTAAAGTCTGGCTACGGCCCTACTGGTGACATCGTAATATAGAGCTGTGTATCATCTGTATAGTTATGGTAACTAATGTTATTACTTGTTATAATCTGTGCTAGTGGGAGCATGTAGATATTAAATAGAAGGGTTTCCCAGGATTGAACCTTGGGGTACTCCGCATGTGACTTCTGTCCGCTCTGAAGAGAAGTTGCCTAGTGATACAAAGAAGTTCCTGTGTGGCATCGGGATTGGGTTTGGTGTGGATGAGCAGATTAACCTTCTAATTTTTGTAATTTTATCTGTGAAAGAGTTGGCAAACTCATTGCAGGCCCTGGTAGAGTGGAGTTCAGGTGGTAAAATCACAGAAGGGTTTGTCAACCTGTCA
Organism: Kryptolebias marmoratus; assembly: GCF_001649575.2. Taxonomy (NCBI): domain Eukaryota; kingdom Metazoa; phylum Chordata; class Actinopteri; order Cyprinodontiformes; family Rivulidae; genus Kryptolebias; species Kryptolebias marmoratus. The sequence continues at coordinate 5,828,821 of NC_051446.1, read as the reverse complement.
ACTGTGGCAAACAGAGCACGAGCGTTGTTCATGTTTTTGTTTATGATTTCGGAAAAAAAAATAATTCCCTTGCATGTTTTAGTAAAGAGTGATAATTTTGCAGTCTTTCTTTGCCTTTTTCATAGTAAACGTGAAGTTGAGTTTTACACCATTTACAATCAGCCCTTCAACAGAGGGTTTTCTCGTTTCTTACAAGTGAGGTATTTAGCCAAGGTGATTTCTTTCTGCCAGATATAATTTTCACTTTAACAAGGGCAACAGAATCTGTTATATCTGAGATTTTGGAGAATAAGTTATACATCAGTTTATCAACTGGTTTACAGCATGGAAGTAGGTAGGTAGGTAGGTACATTTATTTATATAGCACTTTTCAGCACAAGGCAACTTAAAGTGCTTTACAACACAAAAACAAAATTACAGACAAAGTTACAGAACATGAAGTGAAGTGCAGGTGCAGGAGTGGATTTGATTAAAAGTTTCAGCTGTGCTGTCTGTGAACAGGCGTTTAGTGATAACATCTGTTTTTCTAAGTTAGTCAACATAGATTGTACTTTCAAAAACAACAGAAAAAATGATCTGATAGAGTGACATCAATTACAGAGACCTTAGCGATTATTACACCTTTGCTGATAATCAAGTCTAGAGTGTGTCCAAGATTACGTGTCGGCAGTTTTACATGTTGAGTCAAACCAAAGTTTTGAAGTACATCATTCAGCTTTTTTGCCTCTCTGTCTATTGCGTGGTCAACATGGATGTTAAAGTATCCCATAATTATTAGACAGTCATAATCAATGCATATTGTAGATAACAGCTCGCTAAAGTCATTGAAAAAATTTGACACATATTCTGGGGTTTTGTATACAGTTAGTGTCAGAGTTTGTTTGTGGCCTTTTACCTCGATTCCTAAATATTCAAAAGAGTCAAAATTTCCCAGGAAAACCTATTTACAATTTAATGAATCATGAAAGATTGCAGCAAACCCTCCACCCCTTTTATATTTTTGATTTTCACTCAAAAAATTGTAATTAGGGGGTGCTGATTCAATGAGTACAAGTGTTTCATTGTTATCATCCAGCCATGTTTCTGTGAGAAACATAGCATCAATATTGTTCTCAGTGATGAAGTCGTTCACTAAAAGTCCCTTTGCTGATAGTGATCTTATATTTAGCAGAGTCGGTTTAAGTGTCTTGGGGTAGATAATTCCACAGCTTGAGGTTGCTTAAGACAGGGGATTAATCAGAGATTTGATTTTAGGGCACTGTGTTTCCTTGCTATTGCTCTATTAGTGATTCTAACAGGGATGCTCCTGTAGCTTACCGCCAGGGGGCCAGACGCTTTCTGGAGAGTGACAGGTTTATTAATGTCTGGGCCCCTGTCTCAGACGTCAATAATACAGAGTTGATGTTGGTCTGATTGTTTTGTTGGGCCATAATCAGGAGGTTCAGAACTCAAGCATGCTTTTTGGGAACTTCAGAGAGACGTTCCTAGCTGAAATTGTAGATCCATTTTTCTGTAAAGTTATGGAACATCGGCTGTATGGAGCTATCCTGTGTTCCAATACTGTTCTCAAGAGACAGTTCCGGCATTGAACAGTCTTGTCTCACAGTCGGTGTTGGTGACGTGTTTTCAGCTGAGTCCTGGAAGATAGCTGGTTATCAGTTTGTTTAGGAACAGTGAGCACCTCCTTGGTTTTGGGGGGGGGGCATTTGTTTAGAAACTGTGGGCGCCTCCTGAGCTGAGGCGCTGACATCAGTGTCCTGGATGGCCTTGTGTATTTAGCAGCATTGAAGATGTTGGAAGTGAAAAGTTTTTTTCCCTCTTTATTTAGGCCGACTCCGTCTTGTTTGTATAAGTGAAGGCGTTCCCAGAAGATTTTGTGATTGTCAATAAAGTTCACGGATTTGGAGGAGCATTCTTTAATAAGCCATCTGTTAATCATAAGCAGTCTGCTGTAATTTTCATTTCCATGTCCAGGTTTTGGTATTGGTCCACTGATAAAGACCTTTTCAGATTTCCAAGTGTTCTTAGAAGATGGCAAAAGTCCTTTTTCAGTATTACATATTGCTTCTTGGCCAGATCATTGGTTCTAATGTGAATGATTAGATTTTCAATGCTTGGATGATCAGTGGTTAGTGGGACTTTTTTCTCTGTAACATCTGACACGGTGTCATTGGGGAAACAGAGTACCTTTGTTTTATTTTTGTTACAGAGATGATCAATACCATTTACTGCAGAATCCCCAACAATAAGGACCTTTAGCATTAGTTTTGGTTTCTGGGTCACTTTAGGAAGTGGTCGTGTTGGTCTTGTCTTATACCTCTTATTGATGTTTGGAGGACAGGTGTCTGTTGGAGGCTCCTGCTGCAGCACAGAAAACCTGTTTGTCAGTGGAATTCCAGAAGAGTTTAGTCAGTTTCCTGCTGGAAACATGACGGGATGTGTTATGACTCAAGCTGGCTGATTTCCCCTTTGTACCGGAGTCAAGGAAGGTGGAATCATGTCAGCTGCAGCTGCTTGTTGTCCTTTCTTTGGTGCTGGTGTTGACGAGGGGATGTTTCGGCTCAGTGCTGGCTACGGTGTTTCATCTAGGTGAGGGGTCCGTCCTGTCAGACGTCGAGGTAGATCCAAATGATGAGATTTATTTTTCGGCTTAGCTCAGAGACAGTTCCAGGTGGTTCAGCTGCTTGAGGTGCTTGAACGCTGTTTGTTGTCCTGAGGCATGGGTAGAGTTGTTTCATTTCCAGTAACTGCGTTGATCTCTGCATTTACCTCCAGTTGAGACAGCCTCTGTTCTATCAGTTCAAGCAAGTCTGTGTAAAATACTGCTGGTGTCCTCAGCTACAACTGTAGGCATCTTGCTCTTGGATATAGCAAAGAGTGAAATAAAATTAAAATCCGCAGTCCTTAGGTTTGAAATAATCCAGTAATGGGGGCAGGCAAACTATAAGTAGTTAAAATAAAAATTCTAAATAACTTTTAAAACTTAGCTTATAATAGCTACTATCAAATTAGGACGGGAGAGAGCAGGATGTTATGACCCATTGGCTTGAATGGATTCAACACAACAAGAACCACACCAAAAAAAAGTTGGCGTTAACAGAATTTTTAATAAATTCCAAAATAAATATCTGGGAATGCAAACATCCAAGCTGCAGTCAGGCAGCCTGCAACAGAAGGAGGGAGAGAAGAGAGCCTGCAAAAAGGGAAAGGGTGTGTCCCACTTCAGTAGGCTACTCACAAGTGTCCTGGTGGGTTTGATGTTTCGAGCCCACATGCAGAAACACTCGCAGAGAGGCAAATAAGAAATAACAATATTTATTTACAAAAAGGGAAATTGTTGTGGTGTTGCTAGCATGAAATTGTGTAAAATAACTCGCATCAGACGTAGGTTAGCTTCAGCTCTCTCTTTACTCTTCTTCGTTCTCCTTTTCATACAGCATCTTTTAAGCATACATAGTCAGAGCTCCCCCTTTTGTCCTTTACATGTAATAGCACGACATAACAGAAATGTCACACAATGTCACTGGAGAGAGGCTGCTGCCTGGAATCCGGGATCGGCTTGGATAGAAAAGGAGAGGTGATTAGTTCAAGGAAGATGGGATTTGTGATACCTTAATCCTAAATAGCAGGGTGCTTACTCGAGGTATGTAGATGAAGTCCTAGGGGGGTCTTTAACAGTTCCAGGGAGTGGGTTCAGCAGAGGGTGTCGGCAAGTCAAGGAAGGAAGCGGCGTTGGAGGGCGGACAGGTAAGCCTTGGAGCGGTGAAGAGGAGCAGTGAGATGGACTGCCAGCGGATGACTTGACGGAGGTAAGTGAAACGGAGAAGGATGTTTGTAGAGCTTGGATATCCGGTGGGTAACAAACCACAAAAGATTCCACCAGCAGTCAAGTGGACATTCTCTCAGGTCCTCAAAGGCACCCTGAGGAGGATTCACAAGAAACAGGTTAGCAAAAAGGCTCTCAGAGAAATTCAACTGGAAAACTTAGCAAAGCTACAAAGGGCTGGAGTACCAATACAGGCAAACACTCTGGCAGAGAGGTGCTGGCTGTCAACTGCTCTTATACTTCTCTGATGATGATAGGCTGCAGGTGTGTGGAACCAGCAACGCCGGCACGCCCTCCTAGAGAGACCGCCACCTGGCACCCTCTGGTGGACGAACGGTGGTAACTTGCAAAATAAAACCCTACTCCCACACCCTGGTACACAACAAGTGCAAATAGTTGCAGTAATTGCAGGTTGTAGTTTTTGTTTGTCTTGTTTCTTCCCAGCATTGTCAGGTTTAATATTAAAGTAGGACCCAAGGATGCAAACCCACTTAAGGACTTGATGAACAAAGGATTTAATAAGAAAACCAATAGCCAGACAGGGAAATAACCAAAATGACTGTCTATTTAAGGCAATGTTATTTTTCATCAGCATGGTCTGTTCTTTGAAGTAATAAAGTATAGTAAAACTAGCATCTACAGCACAGACACAAACATGTCTGTCATCACTGTTGTTATATATGTTATGCTTGGGGTTATAGATTAGATTAGAAGTGGGTTCATTACATCATACTTTTCAAAAGGTTGTATTTCAGCTGTCCCCATAAAAAATCAATGGCAGTGTTTCAAGATGTTCTCACTCTGGAATCCAGTTTCTAAAAATATTGTAAAGAGACTTTTAAAATGCTTTCTGTTCAGATACAAGGCTAAAGCAATAAACAAAACGTCTACATCTTCAAAGAAAACATTCCTGTGTGACAACTCCATCATCTTATAAACATGTCATTTATGCAAATCAAAGACAAAAAGGAGCTTGTTTTTTTTTTAAAACCAGTCTGAAGGTCTGAGGGTGCATGTCTGTTAAAATCAGAAGCAGATACAGAGATCAGACTGAAGTGGAAATCACTCACTCAGCAGGAAATGTTTTTAACAGCCTTTAAATGATGCCTTCCTGGGAGTTTCCCATCCTCACAACAAAGTCTCTCATTATGTCTCATAGAGTCCTTTCTGATCTTAGTCATGCTTCCCATGATGCCCCATCTGTCCATCCTGCTGTGATAGAGGGCCTGCCCAGCCCCCTTTTCATTCCTGTTGGACAGCTTCATCACTCACCTCTGACTGCAGTGATCTCTACATCAAAATAATGCAGTCAGAGTGAATTAATATGTCCTTCACCTTGGGTAGAACCCTGTCATTACTCTACCTAGAATCAAGGAAAGAATGCATGATTTAGTGCATGTTACAGGAAGTGCAACATTGATGTGTCCTCAAAAGCTGCCGGCACAGAAATTTGTAGTCATGTTTTGAAGAGTGGATGACACAGATGTCAGGAGTGGGGCATGCATTAGTGATAATAAACCTTTTAATTTGACAAAAACTAATGGCAATGCAAGGGCAGATTCTTCAAAGAGCAAACAATAACCAGGTTAAAAAAACAACAACAAAACAAAACACAAATTAAAGCAATCAAATACAAAAAAAGTAAAGGTCTAGCAATTGTTGAAGGAATGCATTTTGCTCTAATAACATCCTTGGGGGTCACCCTCATAAATGTGACTCCCTCCAGCTCACCATCAAAGGTTAATGGTTAATTGCTCTTGTAACAGGTCTGGTAAAATCTTTGAAATCCAGGAACAGGATTTAAGGGTGTTATTTTAAAAAATCATCATACTGAAACACCTTTGAAAAACCTCCTTATATTTACAGAACCAAGCTCCATGTAGTCATGACTTGAAAATAGAGATTATTCACTCATGCAGATTCAGCATAATTGACAAAAATGCATCAAACAGTATTGCCTTTTTATGCTTTGTTTTTTTTTTTAAATTAGTAATGATGCATTATAGGTCACTGCTCTGTGGCATTAATTCACCAGCTGGAAAAGATTCACAGTAACTTCAATAAAATGCAGACCCTCCAGGAATTCGTGATGTTGCAATCGCAACTATTAACGCAATATCAAGCAAACCCCGCAAAATCGCAACTTTTTGCAACTTTGCGCAAAACACCGCAAGTTTAACCCAATATTTATTGTTTCTAAAGTGATTTGCCACCGTTTCTGTGGTCTAGTATCTTCTTTGTGGGTTTGTGTAGTGTGGAATACAAAATAACCCCAAATAACTCACGAAGAAAACACATGACGTCACTTCCTCTTAATATCAGAATGCTGAGAGCATGCAGGAGCAGCGACCGAAGTGAAAATGTGCGCTAATGCTTCACATTTGCCCATAAATATTTCAGCAAAGGACCGTGCAAAACAGTTTCCTACCCAGCTGCACGAGAGTGGGGGGAAGCTGTTTTGCACGTCCTGCAGTGTAATCATCGAACATAAACGCATCGAGAAACACTTTGTGTCTGCAAAACATGTGAGGAGAGCTCCAGAAGAGGGACAATCCAGAAATAGTCATGAATGTCGGTTTATAAGCTATCAAAGTTCTCAATTAAAGCACCTTTTGAGAATGTCAATGTTTGTTGATAATTATCTTACAAAAGTAGGAAGTATTTTTGGTTTATATATTAAAAGTCGCAACTTTTAGGAAATTGCCCCACAAAATCAGGCATTTTAGCCCGCAGCAATCACAGAAAATGCCTACGAAATCCTGGAGAGATTGAAAATACAACTTTCCAATCAATAATAATAATAATAACACAAAGTTTTTTGATTAACTTGCTTACCCTCAGGCCACACATGTAGAAAATTTAAATATATAAAATTTTGGTTCAGATGGAGAAATGCAAGTTTAATTTCTTACCATCCTAGGCTGAAAGACTGCAGTCTTGTCTCTTTATCCCCTTTATCTATCAAATCTCGCAATAGTTCAAATGTACCATCATTAATTCTCGCCAGACTACTGAACAGCCAATCGCTGTTGAGTATCAGGGTCACATGCTCCACCGCAGCCTATCTGTTAGGTATATCAGCTGGAGCGGGGAAGTAAGAAAGATTAGAATGCGTTGGGAGGAGCATAGCTGCAGGAGCCAACTATGAGAAGCGATAAAAGAAAGGTTATATAAGATAGAAACTGCAGACCCGGTGAGTGTTTCTGTATGTCACTTAGTGGTTACCTTATTGATGACATTGACTGTTTGTTTTGTGTAGCTGTGAAATTACTAACTGCTATTTAGATCTAGATGCCCATACTAGCTGTGAACAACCAACTGGAGAACAATAAGGTGCCTTAAATATTTATTGAGCACTTGTTTAGATTGTTTTTACATTTCATGTCAACTAATTTATATGGTGCATATTTATTGGATTGTTCATGGATGTAATTTATATTGAACTTTATATTTATTGAATATGCATATTGACTGAAAATGATTGTTGGAAATATTTACAGCGCAAAGAGTGCCATTTATTTAATTTGTGTGCACACTAGAATGTTTTGATTATATATTTATTGAGAAAATGGTCCTGTTTTATTATGAAGGCCAGGTCGATGGTGAGCTGAAGGTCCAGGCCTAGAGCCTAAAGAAAGGATTACACTTGTAGTGCCCGAAGATTTCTGTTTCTCCTGCCAGGCTGGTAGAAGGCTCCCTGCAGCCAACTGAACAATTTTGTCCCCACTCCAATATGACGTTTGTCAGCCCAGGACCTGCACTGAACCAAGCACTTTATAAGTAACTTGCTTGGGACCTGAACCAACCCCAGCTTGGGGTGAAAGAACTGAAGGGTGTGGGTTTGTTGCTTATGGAACTGTGGGATTTTCTTTTCCCTTTTTTTTCTATGTGGCCATATGGTTGATTTCGCTAATGTTGTAAATATGTATATATTTTTCTTTACTCTAAATACAAGCCACCCATAACTTCAAACTTCCAGTCTCTGTCAGCTCCTTAATGAGACGTATCTTATCTTCTGAAGCAATAGCTCATTTGACATTTTTATGTATCAACCATTTGCATTGATATATTGCAGCATATTATTTTTTATAAATATGCTACACTAACATAAAGACAACCAAATGACAAAATAAAAGAAACAATAAACCCAAACTGAAACATGAACCAAAAACATGAAATGATGAATATCTGAAAGCTGCATTAAATTCCAACCACTGGTTCATGAAATATTTTGCCAAAAATACAGACAAACCCATATATGGGCAAAAACATTATCTTCACCTTTTACTGTCTTTAGTAGATGTTTATTTAATGATTCATTTTTGTAGGTTTCTGAACCATACCAACTATTTGGTGGCACTTTATAATAACTACACCTTATTTATCCTTATTTAATCATTAATAAATGATTAATTAACCTTAAGACATCATTAATTAAGGATGATTCATACTTAATACGCTATAAATTAACACATTTATCAATACTTTACCCATAAAGGCTACCAAAATACTCAATGTTAATTCATGTTTAATAACTCATGAATTAACTATTCTATATACTGTGTATTTGTATGTAAATGGTCATATAAATGTACTTTCACACCATGTGTTAGACATGTATTAATGATTAGAGAATGTTTGTATTAAGTATATACTTATCCTGCAGTGCATTAATAATTAAGTCAGTTGCTAGTAGTTAAGTCTTTTGGTGAACCTTTCTAAAGTGAAAACTATTTTATGCTTTATTAAGTGTTTGTTAATGTAGACAAAACTCTGAAGGGCCACAAGTTCCTTTTCTTCTGTGGAAGTTGGACCAAAATCAAGCCAGGAGACATGGAATACAAAACATAATTATGTATTGATATTTTTGACTCTCAAAACTTTTAAGTTGTGTATTTCAAACAGAGCAAAAATATTTGTAAACAAAAGAAAGGTATCAGTATAGATTAATTATAAATCTCTAAAATACTAAACACCTGTATTCAACACAATCATGTTTGATTATGTTAATTTGAAATGAAGCAGCTTTCCAGAAGCCTTATAATCTGTAAGTAGTTGTTCTGCCTCTGGAGCCTCTTTAATTGCAAAGGCATTGTTGGCCAATAAAAAAAGCCACAACTGAGTCCTTCTTTGATATGTCATCAACAATTGACAGCACAGTCGACAGTGTTGTTGTCTTGTTTTTGCAACTGTTGCCGGTGTGAGTGGAAAATTTGTGCTAAATACGTCTAAGGCCAGTCGAAAACTTCTGCGGACTCGCACTAGCAACCACAAATCTGGTGCCAGTGAGGAGATGCAAACACAAGAAGACAAGGTGGACAGCAGGAAATCAAAAGTAAGACTCCATTGCGCTTTTCTTTTTTTCAGAAGAAACTTTTATGGAATTGTTTTTGCTAGCGCGACTCCGCAGAACTTTTTCACTAGTCTTAAGCATATTTTGCACACAGTTTTCTCCTCACACAAGCAACAGTTGCAAAAACACGACAACACAGTCGACTGTCCCGTTGACTGTTGAAAGTAATGGAACATGATTGTGTTTATTTTGATCTGATTTCTACAGATAAAAAGGAACTTGTGGCCTGTCATGGTTTTGTGTACATTACAAATACTTAAAATAGCATAAATAGTCTTCACTTTATAATTATTCTAATAATTATTATTAATGCACTGTAGGATAAATATATAGTTAATTCAAACATTCTCTAACAATGAATACATATCTAACACATGGTGTGAAAGTACTTTTATATGACCATTTGCATACATATACACAGTATATAGAATAGCTAATTTACGAGTTATTAAGCATGAATGAACATTGAGTATGTTGTTTTGGAAGTAATTAGCCTTTATGGATAAAGCATTAATAAATGCATTTATTTAAATAGTAGTATAGTATAGTAGTAAATCATTCTAATGATGTTTTCAAGGTTAATCATTTATTAATGATTAAATCCATTAATAAGTGTGGTCAGGTCTTGTTCTTAATTTGTGGGCGGTTAACTCCACCTGAAAAACTCAGTTCAAACCTAACTGGCACGTAGCCTATCTATCTGCGCCCAGAATAAAGTGGGGGGGGAGCCACCCCCCTCCTGCAGGGTCCCAGACCCTAATCCTGACTCACACCAGAGTCCCTGACTCCTGGCCTAGGTCCCTGACCTGGCTCTTTATTTTACCTTTTTACCTTTTTTACACAATGCACAATATCAATGACAATAACTGGCTGTTATATTTTAAGAGATGGACCGACACAGTACAGTCCCACAGGGAGGAAAAAATCCTCTTGTTTACAGCCGGCTCGTGGAATTCTACTGTATCCGGCCGCCCCGTGTCCAATTAAAGTTAAACAAATAATATACTCACTCCTCCGATGCAACTGCCCGCATCCTCCACCATTTGATAAGGACAGATAAAAACTCCCAAAATACTGAAACACCTGCTCTCCGTCCTCACACGGGATCAGGAAGATGCATGGAGGAAGGGAATCAAAAAACAGCCAAGAGTTCATCTTAAAATCAAAACACATTTATTCACTTTCAGCGCTGAAAGGGAGACGTGAAAGGGAGACCCGTACCGAAGTTCAGAGCACTCAGCCTACGTCTCAATCTAACTTCCTGTTCGATGTACTTTTGTTACTCGAAAAGCAAAACATCAGTCCCATCTGGTATTTTTCCATGTCAGTGTTTTTCCATTCTCCTCGTGGAGAGCTGCTTCCTGGATTTCATGACGTCATCTCATCACGTGTTCTCCATGACCTGCTGTTATATCCTTTACATTGTTTCTGGGCTCTGAACTCTGGTAAAAAGAAACTTCATGGTCTTACATTTTATATAACTTTTATATAACATTTTATATAACTTCACAATGTACATTTACAATTGGTTCACTTTTGGAGTCATTACCACTCACTTTCTGCATTTGATCCCTCAGTCTCTTTCTCCTGCTCTGCTGTCTTTGACAGGTTTTAGCCTATCACTTTGTTCTCTTTGCAGGAGATTGTTGAACATATGAAATGTGCAGGTTCTCTAAATTATGCTGTCCCTTCTTTTTTATTTAAAGAACTTTTCCCTACTGTAGGACTTTATGCCCTTGAACTTTTTAACAGCAGTCTGTCCTCAGATGTGGTCCTTGTAAATCTTAAACATGCAGTCATCCAGTCTCTGATTAAGAAACTTTCTCTGAATCCTGCAGTTATTGCCAAGCATAGGCCTATTAACAAACTACACACACTCCTGATCAAAATCTTAAGACCAGTCAAAAAATTGCAAGAATTTGCATTTTGCACTATTGGATCTTAAGAAGGTTCTAAGTAGAGCTTCACAATGTTAAAAGAAGAAATCAGCGTAAGAGACAAAAACTTTTGAGCGGGGAATTAATTGAA
>NC_051446.1:5800244-5815245 GCF_001649575.2 Kryptolebias marmoratus | reverse complement strand
ATATATATATATATATATATATATATATATATATATATATATATATCAAGGCAGTGGATGAATCAAGTTTTTTTTTCCAACTCAGACAACTAGCTAAAAGCCTAATTTTTCCAGGCAGAACTTTAAGGCGGAAATCTATGCTTTTGTAACCACTTGGCTGGACTGTAATCAGAATCAGTTTTATTGCCATTGTCAATGAACAGGGTTCACAGACTAGGAATTTGCTTCGGTGTTCAGGTGCAATAGGAACAAATATAACAATGAAGAAAAAAAAGGGTAATTTTGTTTTGTTTTGTTTTGTTTCAACTAGTGATGACATGGCCATGGCAGAGTTATAGAGTTACAAATTCTAACTGTTCAGGAGTCTGACGGCAAAGGGAAAAAACTGTTCTTATGGCGGGATGTTCTGGTCCGGATGGACCGAAACCTTCTGCCTGAAGGGAGTGGTATGAACAGGCTGCTTGCAGGGCGAGAAGGGTCAGTTGTGAACTGACCTGCTCTCCTCAGTCCTGGAGACGTAAAGGTCATGGAGAGATGGGAGGCTACAGCCGATCACCTTCTCGGCGGAGCGCACAACGCCCTGCAGTCTGTATCTGTCCTTGGCAGTGGCCCCGGCATACCACACCGTGTTGGAGGAGCTGAGGATGGACTCAATGATAGCCGTGTAGAATTGCACCATCAGCCTGGCTGGCAGTTTAGCTTTCTTTAGCTGTCGCAGGAAGTACATCCTCTGTTGGGCCTTCTTAATAAGGGAGCTGATGGTTGGCTCCCACTTGAGGTCTTGGTTGATGGTGGTACCGAGGAACCGGTAGCAGGCCACAGTGGTGATGGGGGTGTTGTTAAGGGTGAGAGGGGGCAGGGGGGCAGAGGGGCTGTGGCCTTTTTGAAGTCCACAATCATCTCTACTGTTTTCTGGGCATTGAGTTCCAGGTTGTTGCTGCTGCACCAGGTCACCAGCCGGTCCACCTCCAACCTGTAGGCAGACTCATCACCATCCAAGATGAGCCCGATGAGGGTGGTGTCATCCGCAAACTTAATAAGTTTTACAGAGTCATGGCTGGAGGTGCATCAGTTAGTGTATAAGGAGAAGAGCATAGGGGAGAGAACACAGCCCTGTGGAGATCCTGTGCTTATAGTCTGTGCGTCGGGGACAACTTTCCCCAGCCGCACGCGCTGACTCCGGTCTGTCAGGAAATCTGTGATCCACCTGCAGGTGAAATCAGGCACATTGAGAAAAGAAAGCTTGTCCTGGAGCAGAGCAGGAAGGATGGTGTTGAATGAAGAGCTAATGTCCACAAACAGGATCCTAGCGTACGTTCTTGGTGAATCCAGATGCTGCAGGATGACGTAGAGAGCCAGGTTTATGGTGTCATCTACAGACCTGTTGGCTCTGTAGGCAAACTGCAGAGGGTCCAAGAGGGGGTTGCAGATGGCCTTGAGGTGGGATAAGACCAAACGTTCAAAGGTTTTCATGACTACAGATGTGAGAGCCACAGGTCTGTAGTCATTGAGTCCTGTGATGCGTGGCTTCTTGGGAACAGGGATGATGGTGGAGGACTTGAAACAGGCTGGGACGTGACATAACTCCAGAGAAGTTACCTGTGAAGACCGGGGCCAGCTCATCAGCACAGTGTCTCAGGGTGGAGGGAGACACACAGTCTGGACCTGCAGCTTTTTTGGGGGGGAGGGGGTCCAAAGTGGTGTGAGGGGTTGGGTGGGATTGGTGGTCCGAGTCTTCAAACCGTGAATAGAAGTCGTTCAGATCATTTGCAAGTTTAATGTTGTCAGTAGAGTGAGTTGCTCTGGGCCTGTAGTTGGTGATCTCTCTCAGCCCCCTCCATACAGTGGCAGAGTTGTTTGCAGAGAACTGCTGTTCCAGGCATTTTTGTACCTGGATCTAGCCTTTAACACCTCCCTGCTAAATCCATACTTTGCACGTCTGTAGCTGTCTCTGTCTCCCTCTTTGAAGGCAGCCTCCTTCTGCTGGCGGAGCTGTCTGAGTTTAGGTGTGAACCAGGGTTTGTCATTATTGAAAGTGACTCTGCTGCGTGACGGGATGATGCAGTCCTCGCAGTAATGTATATAAGATGTGTGCGTGTACTCAACTAAACTGGCTGTAGAAGCTCTGAACATGTCCCAGTCTGTGGTGTCCAAACACGTGTGCAGCTCCTCCAAAGCTTCACTGGTCCACTTTTTACGTGTCCTCACTACAGGCTTCACAAGCTTTAGTCTCTGTCTGTACGCGGGAATCAGGTGAATCATGACGTGATCTGAGAGTCCTAGGGCTGCACGGGGCACAGCACGATAAGCGCCGCTCACTGTGGTATAGCAGTGATCCAACGTGGTCCCCTCTCTGGTCGGACATGTATTAAACTGTCTGTACTTAGGTAGTTCATGACTGAGATTCCCTTTGTTAAAATCTCTGAGGATTATAACTACGGAGTCCAGGAAAGTCTGCTCCACACTTATAATTTGGTCCGCAAGAGTTCGCTCAGCCTCATGCGCATCCGCACTCTGTGGGATGTATATAGCGGCCAGAATGAATGAGGAAAACTCACGTGGAGAGTAGAACGGTTTGCAGTTAATGAAGAGGTATTCTAGAGAAGGGGAGCAGTGCTGGGAGATCACCGTTACATCAGAGCACCAGGTGTGGTTGATGTAGAAGCAGACTCCTCCACCTTTTGTTTTTCCCCCTGAGAGTTCCCGCTGTCTGTCCGCGCTGAGGAGCTGGAATCCTGCGAGTTGGAGCGCAGAGTCTGGGATCCGTGTGTTCAGCCATGTCTCCGTGAAACATAGCACATACAATGAGGAGAAGTCACTATTCCTTCTCATTAGCAGCATTATCTCGTTCATTTTGTTGCAAAGTGAGCAAACATTGGAGATAAAAATTCCAGGTAGGGGCGTGCGGGCTCCCCGTTTGCGGAGGCGCACAAGTGCATAATGCACTTTATAAAAGGGTCAGTGCTTTTTACTGTTGCTCACCTGCAGAGGGTCCAAAATGCTGCCACATCTTTTAACTGGCATACGTAAACATGAGCATTCCCTCCATTTTAGCCTTACTGCACTGGCTTCCCCTACATTTTATGATTAATTTTTTTAAAATTGTTTTTATAGGCATTCATGGTCTTGCCCTTCCCAACCTTTTGGAGCTATTACACCCGTATACATCCACAAGTTCACTCGGCTCAGCTTAGCAAAAGCTCCTGAAATGTTGATTTTAGTTTATTTTAAAGGTTTTTATATTGTTTGATTTAATTTTTTAATAGTGCTGTTCTTATTCATGTTTTATGTTTTAAATCTATCTTGCATTTTACGTCATGTGACTGTTGTTTCCACTTTTATTTAGTATGTCTTCTATTTATTGTTCTGTACAACACTTTAGTTCTGACGACGGGGCATCTTTCTGCGAGGATTCCGGTTTTGGTTCCGGTTCGGGTTTTGGTTTTTGCTTTTGGTTTCTCGTGTCTCAGTTTTAGCACACCTGTCTTTAGTTTCCTGATTATGTTTGTTTTGTAATTAAGTGCACTACTGTTTCAGTTTAGTTGTCGGGTCCTTGTCTTACTATGCGTTCATGTTTTTTGGAGATCAAGTAAGTGCTTACGTTTTACTAATAAAGAGTTTTTTGCCTTACCTGCTGCACTCTGGTCCTCCTCTTCCCCCTCGGAGCTTGACACTTTCCAGTTGTGCAACCGGGCGATTCAGCTCTAGATATATTGGTGCCGGACTAGTTTATATGTTCCCTGACACTTCCCATACATGTTGTCATCTGAAGCTGTGGACCTCTAAGGTTCACCGCGGGAGGAGTCCCGACACGCTGCGCAGCTTGCCACATCATCCTGATGTCACTATGGACTCCTCTACTCAGTCAGTGCATTTCTCTGCCAATATGTTGGTAAAAAAAATGCACACTCTTTTGCCAAAAAGTCCTTCATTTTAAATGACTTGTTTTGCTTTGAGGGCTTAGACTTTTTGTTAATTTCTGAGACCTGGCAGCCTGAAAATGATGTTCTGGAACTCTGTCCTGAGTGGTGCTGTTTTTTTATCTGCACCACAGATGACATGCCGTGGAGGTGGCATTGCTGTTATCTATAAAATGACTTTTTTATGTCAAATGGTTGCTTCAAGTACCTTTATACCCCTACTGTTTTTTGGTTACTTTTGTATTAACTGCCACATCAGTATTTTTGTTTTTCTCATATTAAATCTTTTTGTTCATTGACTCAAGTAAGCATGCGCCATGTGTCCAACATTACCACAAAACTTGACACACATCAACTTAACTCACATCAGAACCCAGCAGACTCCCAGCTCTGTGAAAACCTGTTATCTGCAGAGGTATCACACTTGGTACTTCTTGTTATCAATTTATAACTCCAGAAGCTGTTTTCTTCCATTGTCAACAACACAAATCTTGATAGCAATGGACTCCCTGCAACAGTATTGAAGATATTTTGTTTTCAAAACCTAGTCTCTTTGAAATCCCAGAATCAACCACCTGCTAACATAAGAAATTTGTCTTCTGAAGGCACAACTGATAATTTCCTCAGTCTCCAATTACGCTCCTGTGTCCACCCATTCTCCAGAGGCAAGCCGCTCTCCAGAGTCCAGCTACTCAATGGTTACGTTCACATTACAGGCAAATGCAAACCAATTTCTTTCCTTTTTTTTGCCCCTATATATCAGATTGTTTTTCCATGGCAGTGTAAATATGACATATCCAATTTTTCATATCCAATCCAGGTCATTTCAGTATGTGGTACTGAATCAGATACATATCCAATGTTTTTCAAAGCGACTGTGGTGTGAACGTTAATGTCGCATTTCATCTGTCTTTTACATCAGATGAAAGGTCCCTCACATCTAAGTCCCACCACTCTTGGCTCCGACTCTGGATCCACACATGCCTCTGCACAGGGGTAGCAGCCACAGCCCAAAAAGGTCATCTTAATATTTAACTCTTTTTCTTTGCCGTCTTTTTTACCTTTTACCATTTGGATGTACAATTGGCCCTGAATGGACAGCAACTTCAAAATTAATGCACACATGCTAACACTTGTTGCCTACATGTTTACTTCTACAAACACAGTGTGCAGAGTGTGACGTCATATCTTCTTCTGCACACGTGGGTCATTTCAGGAACTGGAGGCTGTTTACACTGGAGTCTGATGGTGTTGCATCCACAGTCTTGTGTGCTGTTTTGTTGGTGTTCTCTCTCCTTCCTCCTCTGCAGGGTGTGATTGGCAGGGGTAGCTTCCAGCTGGTGTTCATCAGACCTCATTAAGGAGCAGTATTTAGAGGAGTGGATTTCCTGAGACGGACACCAGATGGTTAACTACCACTCGCGGTACCTGCCGAGTGTTTAGTGGTCTCCTGAAGCATTTCCTTTCTGAACTTACTTTTTGTGTCCTCTCGTCCTCGCCTTCCTGAAGGAGTTTCCTGGGTCCTCAGCAGTTCAGCTTCCATGCTCATTCCTCTGTTCTGTGGATCCCTCCTGGCGTCTCGTTTTTGCCCTTCTTACTGCTCCTTCTCTGAAACACTGACCTGGGACTCAACGTTCACCTGCCTGCCACCCTTCAACATTCCATACCCTCCTGCTCTGGAAATAGCAGAACAAGTCTCAATCTCCACAAGCCATCTTCTCCAGTAAGCAGTCAATCTCTGTCTGTGGATCAGTGGTGGAAAGCAACGAAGTACAAGTACTTCATTACTGTACTTAAGTACAATTTTCGTGTATCTGTACTTTACGTAAGTAGATTTAATAATGGATACTTTCTACTTTTACTTCACTACATTTTACAGTAAGTATCTGTACTTTCTACTTCACTACATTTCTAAAAAAACGTTGCGTTACTCGTTACATCCAAGTCGCATTTCAGTATTTTGATTTATTCGTTAGTTTGAAAGTATCCAATGGCGAGAGAGGAATCAGTCCACTGAACTAATGCAAAGCGAGAAAGAACCATTAGCTCCTCCCTCAGGAAGAGAAAGGCAGTACGCAGCACCTGTAGAATCACTAACACCCAGAATGGAGTCTGGTGATAGACAACCAGAAGACCTGCACCACCCATGGCCTTATTTAAAAGATTTATTTGAAATAACTGGGTCAAGTTTACCTTAAAGTGGCCAACTCTCTGCTATTCCTGTATCGATTTGATACAGTAGAGGCTTCTGCACTTCCCATCTGTGCCTTCTGTCACTGTTTTCAGCAGTTAAAACTGTTTAATCCATTGTTAACACGTCGTAAACTGCTTTTCCAAGCCGCCTTTAAATGCAGCATGAGCGCTAAGATGCTAGCTGGGTTTACAAATGTGGGGCAGCGAAGGACACTTGCTGCTGTGCAGAGCTGCTCAGGTGTATGTTAGAATCATGGCAGCAAACCAGCAAAACACAAACTTTGCACAGTTTTTTCCCCAAACTAACCGACTGAGTTTAGTAAAACTGTTGGATACAGCTAATGTTAGCTAAAAGATGACTATACCAGTACAGCACCTTGAGCTTGTTAAGAAGTAGCCTGTAGGCTACTGGTGTTGTTGTTTATGTTCAAAAGTGGGTAGTACTTGTTACATTTACTTGAGTAACCACCCCTGTTAAACTCGTCTGGAGCCGGGGCTGTTTTCATTAGACCCACATGCCAGCATTATGTTTTTTTATTGGTCTAATCAGAAATGTCATGTTTTCATTAGCTGTAAGCAACAAATCATCAGCATTGTTCATTAAAATGGTACATTACTGATGTATTAAAATTAAATACGATAGGTACACTTAAGGACATTGTATTAGCCTTTAGGTAATACAGTCGACAAGTACTTTTACTTTTTAGACTTAAGTAGTTTTAAAAGCCAATACTTTCTTACTTTTACTTAAGTACAAATGTTAATGTGCTGCTTTTACTTTTACTTGAGTACATTTTTGTCTGTACTTTTACTTAAGTACATTGTTTGAGTACTTTCTCCACCACTGCTGTGGAGGCACCTTACCCTCCCCAGGATCACCCTCCTCTTCGCCACAGTAAGCAGTTCAGACCTGATTCTCTGTAATTATCAGTTCCATCATACAATCATTAATGACTTACCCGTCTTCCAATGTGGTTCCAGTCCTGGCCCAGTGTCTCCCCCTCCTGGGAAATGTAAAGTATTGTTTTGTGCTCATTTCTCATTTCTGTTAAACTCATTACAGGTTTATAACGTTTCATTCAAAGGGATCTCACAAAGGTGCAAACATATACAGCTTTTATAAATACTAAATGGTAATGCAGTTCAAACTGTACAATATAATCAAACCTTGATACTTTGATTGCTAAGAAATGAGGTTACGCTTATTAAATGATAAAATATAAAGAAACTTTGATATCACTAAAATGATTTGATTGCTGAAATGAGGTCACGCTTAGCTTATGATAGAATAATCACAAAGAACAGTTGTGTAAGTGGGGTGAGGGAGGCTGAATGATCCAGGGCATCATGATATGAAAGAATGATTTATAGTATAAAAAGAAGTGGAAGGGGTTATTACTTCAGACAAAACTGGGAACGTGTTGCTGTTTCTTCTGTTGGTGAGTTGTTGTCTCCATTCAGCTGAATGTTTGAATAAATGTATGATTTGTTTTTAAGCCTCTGGTCTGGACTCATTTTGTGTCCATCTTTTCTGCAACATCAAAAGATCCGGTGAGAGAAACTAAGTGGTCAGGTGAGATTCCTCTGAAATAAGTGAATACTAAAAACTTGGTTTTCTCAACAGAAACGAACAACTTTCAATTCTATTGCATATGTTTCAATAAAAACTTGTTACCGTTTATCCTTGCTGTCCGTAATTGTTGCCTGCAATAAAGTCGTCCTGTGAAATCATGTCAGGTGGAAGTCACATTTAAAATGTAATGTGGATGTCCACACACAAAAAATTGGATTTGAGCATTAAGACCTGAATTGTGAACGTAGCCAAAGTTGCATCACGGTCATCAAAGAAGGCGACTGCTTAGCAATTTTTCTCTGCGCACTCAAGCCATTTTTTTGAGATCCACACCTTTGCTGCTCCTGAGCTCAATTACAGCATAATGTTATCCACCACTAAGACACTCCACATCTCAGTGTGCCAAAGCCACACTCAAGCCCACCAGCTGCCTGGACATTAATACCTCTCAAATTGAGAATAAACATAATTGTTTGCTCTTGCCTTTTGGCAGCGGTAGATATATATTTCCTATGGCCTTAAAACTCTCAGCAATTTTTATATATGCCCCACTTGCAACTTTAGTTGAATAGTCCTGCTACAAAGGATTAGCAAGCAGCACACACTGCAGATGGTGCTAAAACATCTACTAATCTCTTGTTTGATGATCAGCATTTAAGAACTTGGATGATTTTGCATTGACATGTGTTTCAAAGTCTGTAAACTGAGCTGTGAGTTTACAGTGAGGCTGGCAAACCCGTGACTATTCCTCCTTCTGAGGCAAAGGGACTCCCTCTGAAAATTAAAATGAGTACAAAGTTGAGATGTGACATCCACACATCAACAAAGCTGACAAACAGTTACATTTAACAATCACAAACAACATTAAAGTGGTCATTCGAAACTGAAAGCTTTTTACCATTTACCAGAGGTTTGAAAAGCCTTCACTGCTGGGCAAAGAGACGGCCATCCTGTGTGATTCGGATTGACAGTAAGCCCCAGTGAACCTCAGTAAGAAGGGTTAAAGAAATGAGGGAGGCCTAGGGCAATCCTCTATGTGAGTGAGATGGAATGGATGGAGCCAGGGGTAAAGAAACCCCAAGACTAAGCCCAAAGAGTGAGCATGCAGTCTCTGACGGGTTCAGAAGAGAAAAGAAAAGGCACATTTTCAAAAAGTCTGTTAGAGGTGGTGGCAAAAAAAGACTATTGGCCAAAGATATGTGAGAGGATGGTTTGGAAGTAAGCAAGGAACCAGGAGGCCAACAGAATGCTAGGAAAGACGTATGAAAAATCTGTACTGTATTTCTTTTGTTGTTCTCTTGTTTTCTCTGTTTGTTGTGGAAAACAGTTTGGCACTTGGTGATTGGCTAATGTGTTGATGTAAACTGCTGCTGAAGGCAATAAAGCAGAATGAATGCAACATAAAGCATAAACTCCAACAGGAAACCTTTCTAAGTGTGCATTAAACAAAAATAGACCGAAGTTGAAGAAGCTGAAAATTTTTTTAAAACAACAACTGTGAATAATAGTGGGAAAAGATTCAGTATCCAGTCTAACTATCATGTGTTTTAAAAGGCCTGCTGACATCAGTTTATGATTTTCTTATGATCATGAAAGAAAGCCAAGCCTGTATTTTCTTGGTTCACCTTTGGGTGTTTTGTTGGATGAAAGGGAAAGTGGAGACTTTGTCATGCAGCTGATGCTCACCTTCTATTCTACTTTCTTAGTAGTGCTTCTCCAGAAAAGACAATGGACATTGCTGGAGGCAACATGTCTATAAATAAGAAAAGATGTTCGGAGAGTCATATTGACAGGGAGAAGTAGTGCAAGAGTCCATTAGCTTGATAAAAAATGAAGACAGGCATTTGCAGAATCTAAAAAAAACAACCAAGCTGAACAATCAGTCTAATGCCAAAAAAAATGGATGCAAAGTCAGTGACCTGGACAGAAACACCAGAACTGTTCTTTTCTTAGTTGTTGATAATGGATATAAAAGCAGTTGAGATGCTATCATCAGATGCCCTTCACATACAGTTACACGGGCAACGTAGTCATACTCCTTGAACTTTTCCACATTTCGTCACTTTACAAACCACAAAGTTGCAAGTATTTTACTGTAACTTTATGTGATAGACCAGGATAAAGTACAGATTAATGGCAAAGTGGAAGGAAAACGATACATGGTTTTCAAAATCTTTTGCAAATAAAAATTTGAAAAGTGTTTTGTGTATTTGTATACATCCCCCATTACGCTGATACTACTAACATCCAGTGAAACAAAACACCATTAGTCATCCACACTAAAAAAAAGGAATTTAGGTGGTCATTACATTAAAAAAGAATAACATGTACTTTTAACAAAATAATTTCATGTTTCAAAGGCAAACATGATAAAATCATGTTAGATAAGCATAAAATTCAACAACCTAACGTTTATGAAATCCATTCATGTTGAGATAACACGATTCAATATAGTCAGACTGATTTTGCACTGAAGACATTCTAACGAGATCATGGGAGATCATGCGACATGACAAGCTTCTGTGCCCGGGAAACCTTCAAGGGCAGTTTTTTCACGAGAAGATGGACATTTCCTGGTGTGCATCAAGTTAATTTTGAAAAGGTAAGATTCAATCTTTTTTCATCTGTTTAAATCCAAATGAAAAGATGTGAATGAAATCATTAGCAGACTTTTAAAAATATTTTTTGCAATATTTGGTCACGTTTACATTTTTTATATCGTGGCAGGATAGTTTAATCTTGTATACTCCTTGTAGTTTCTTTCTTTTATTTTCTCGCAGCAGTTTTCTGTCAGGTAGAAGTTTGAGGCACACACAGATGTCTTGTTCTGTGCCTCAAGGCAGGTGAAGCTACCGGTAACAGGTTGCTAATACTTGCTAGCTAGCTTTTTGTGGCTATCATGGGTAAGTGTAAATTTATCGCCGCACCATGATAGGTGTATTCTGTACGAGAAAGCTTGGCACTACAGGAGTTAAGGCTGTAGAGATCCATATGCAGTGTGAGGGGCACAAAGCTGCTGCCAAGAGACACAAACGGACCCCAGAAATGTCACAGTTTTGCTCCTCCTGAGGAGGACTCTGCGCACAGACCTGAGCGAGCGGTGTAGGTGTAGGTGTTTATGTTTGACGGTGACGTCGGTGCAGTATTCTCTGAAACGACAGGGGGCAGTACTCTACGTAACCAGTGGAAATACGGTAAAAAAGAGAGCAGACCGAGCAGATAGCTGGCACATTAAATAATAATAATAATAATAAATTCAGGAGGAAGAGCTGTTGTGTTTATGACTGTGATACAGAGAGGATGTTTAAACTTAAATCATTCAGTTTGTCTTTCATTGATTTATTTGCTTCGAATGAAATGTTGAGTGACATGACATTATAAGGATAGTTAGCTGTACTGTATTATTAGTTGTGATTCGCCCATCATAGGACTAATATTTCTTCTGTCTGTGGTCTAAAAACACTCCTTTTTATCACCTGCAGCTGTGATCTCCTTCCATGAGTTTTGAGCCGTTTGTTTATCTTTGTGATCCCTCATAGAGGGATCATATAAATGTTGATACAGGTGAACCAGCTCCACTAGAGCAGAAAATCGTCCATTTTGAATGAAGCGCGGTCCACACCAAGTTACAAAAATAGGGAGGTGCACAATGCTGCTGTTACACCGATGTAAGAGCAGCATCTAGTGCGATACAAACTCTGAAGTCGGAGGTTTAGTGGATTTTAAACCAGGGGGTCAAGCACCAGTCTATTTGAAAAATTTATAATTTTATTTCAACAAAGTTGTTACTATGCAGGTAAATGCAGCTAAGGAGTAGATCATGGATATATACACACAAACACACTTTTGTACCTTTCTATCATGATACAGGTCTTAAATGTCTTAAATTTGAGTTGGTGAAACCTACAGAAACCTTTGCTGTCAGAGCTTTGTGAAATGTGCCTACAATGTCTGCATAAATATACCTGTTAGCGATGGATTTTTTTTTTAACTGGTTCATGATTAAAAATGTTTAATTTGACTAGAATAGCAAGATAATTGGGTTGAATACAATAGAATATTATTCCTTTCCTCCTTTTAAAAGTGAACAAAAGTTGAGGATTTACAGGGGCGATCCCACAATGCCTTGCACACATGGTTGTCTTGCTGAAATGCCCAGAGGATTGTCTATTATGCCTACTATTTTACTTCATGAACACACTTGAGCTCTCTCTCTCTTAAATACCTGTTCATCTGCTGTAAAGATGTCTTTGTTATTGTGCATTTTTTAAAATAGTAGTAAACTTTCCTTTTTAGACAAGCCTACTCCACTTTTAAATGACAGTCTTTTTATTGTTTTTGATTGTTGATTTTATGTTTTTAGATGTACCATGTAGCACTTTGAGATTTTTATTAATGAAAAGTGCATTATAAATTAAATTTATTATTATTATTATTATTATTATTATTATTATTATCATCATCATCATCATCATCATTATTATTATTATTATTATTATTATTAATAATAATATTATGTAGTAGTAGTTCAGAAACAGTTTTGAAGTTAATTGGTTTAATTTTGAAATGCTAAGGTGTTTTGTTTCCATTTTATGTGCTCATCTTGTCCTATGTTACCATGTTTAGTGCACCACTGTTCTGCACACACATGCTCTATATGTCCAGTGGTTATATTTATGATGCATTCAAGACACCTATCCTAAAAGTTTGAATACATGTTCAGATACAATTCTGCTCAGGATTAATTAAATATTTTAATGGTTGAAAATTTATCTGATCTCTTTCAGAACACCACTTGTCTGTTATCCAACTGCATGAGTACTGGTGAAGGGGGTCATCGGTCATCAATTTTAGATTTCAGTGGTTAATAGTATATTTTGCCAGATCTTAAGCAACTGATTCTAATGTTAGAGTGCTTATAAAGCTAATAGTCTGTTACACCTGTATTTGGCCAGTCTGTTTTATTTCTCTTTTTATTTGCTGTGAGGATCTGGAGTTAGCTCTGCCTGTGGGGTGGTACTACTAACTCTCCCTCTCCAGCTGTAGCCGATTACCCCTGATGAGTATGATGCTCCAGCATTTAAGCTTCCGGCCAGTTCCAGATCATCGCTGGAGCATCGAGCCTACTGGGTTAGGATCTCAGCCTTTGGTTCTAACCTCAAGCTAAGTCTATGCTAACTTTGTTGCTGTGTGCTTCTCGCCTCAGGTTAACGCGCCCAACCTCTGTGATCATTGACTGTCTGGAACTTACCTGTGTCAAACTGGACAAACTTACCTCTGCTGGATCGCTGGACTCCCTACCTTCCGGATTACCACTGGGAAACTCTGCCTTCGCCTCAACGCCACAAACATCTTTCGAACCTGTAAGGAAAAGAAACAATTACTCTCAACCTCTTCAATTCTGGCAAAACTAATCCTGTACCCGAGACTCACCTTGCTCCTCCTTGCCTTTCAGATTGTTCTTGGTCGCCCCTCACTGTTAATAACGTGCACATGTAAATAAATCACTTACCTTTACTCTAGTGTCCGTGTCTGGTTTCGGCTTTGCTCTTTAGACAAATGTCCTGGTTTATGTCATTTGTGTAGGGATGTGGAAGTGTAAGGAGTGTAATCTCTCTCTGTTTGGTAGATATGAGCTACTAAAACATTTTAGACTTCAACACCAGCATATGCAACGTTACCCATGCCCACACATAAAATGCCCATCTACTTTTAAGACATGGAATGCTTTGCATATTCATTTAGGTAGAGTCCATCCTAAACAAAACACTCAGGAGCTACAAGAACTGTCAACATTAAGTTTAAGGTGACCAGATTTCTGAGACTCAATCTGGGGACATTTGCAACTTGGGGATAAAAAAAGACATACATTAATCAAAATGAAATGAAGAACAGGGGACAATTACAATTTACATAATTATTCATATTTCGACAAAATAAATCAAGTGTAATTACACACTGTTGTTTCCTATGAGTAGTAAAATTGGAGAAACTTTGACGGGGCCTGCCACGGTGTGCGTTCGTGCTGAACCAAGATGGCTCCAAGAGCTGATCAGTTGCAGACAGGAATCATAAAGGGCTGGTCCTTGAGAGGAGAGGATTCCACCTCTGAAGCTTGATCTTTCTACTGTAAATGGTTGCAGAGTTGGAGCTCATGGACTGTTGTGACCTTGACCTTTGACCTTGTGACCTTGAGGTCCTTGGCATTGATCCCTGACCCATGAGGGTTCTAGCTGTGATGTTTGACCTTCCTACGTTACATGATTGCAGAGTTAGAGCACGCAAAATTTTGCTCTGAAATTTTTACACCGCTAGCTTTGGCAGCCATCTTGATATTTTAACTTTGCACTCAGTATGCTATAGGACTCTGTCTCAGCTACTACCATATCAAATTTCCGGTCCATATGTCTAAAAATGACTGAGTTAAAGCTGAAAGAAAGTTTGATGATTACAAAATGGCCGACATTGGCAGTTGTCGACAAGCATCATAAAGGGCTGGTCCTTGACATGTGAGGAGTTCATTTGTGAAGTTTGAACTTTCTGCTGTAAACGGTTGCAGAGTCAGAGCACGCACAAATTTTGGTCCCAATTTTCACCTTGTTAGCTGTGGTGGCCATCTTGATTTTTTTTAAAGCAGTCAGTATGAGAAACGACTTTGTCTCAGCTACTACCATATCAAATTTCAGCTCCATATGTCTAAAAATGACTGAGCTAAAGCTGAAAGAAATTTTGACGATTACAAAATGGCTGACATTGCCAGTTGTAGACAAGCATCATAAAGGGCTGGTCCTTAATATGTGAGGAGTCCATCTATGACGTTTTACTGTTCTACTGTACAGGGTTGCAGAGTTGGAGCTCACGGGCTGTTGTGACCTTGACCTTTGACCTTTTGACCTTGAACTCCTTAGCATGGCTCCCTGACCCATGAGGGTTCTAGCTGTGATGTTTGACCTTCCTACGTTACATGATTGCAGAGTTAGAGCCCGCACAATTTTGCTCGGAAATTTTTACACCGCTAGCTTTGGCGGCCATCTTGATATTTTAACTTTGCACTCAGTATGCAATAGATCTCCGTCTCAGCTACTGCCTTGCTTAATTTCAGGTCCATATGTCTAAAAATGACTGAGTTGAAGCTGAAAGAAGGTTTGATGATTACAAAATGGCCGACATTGGCAGTTGTAGACAGGCATCATAAGATCATCCTGAAAGAAGTGGCAGCCATTTTTTTTTCGCCACCTCTGCTATATTAACAAATGCTTTGTCTGCCTACTCGGCCTGGTAACAACCTCAGCCAATCAGAAGCCAGATGTCTCCT
>NC_051446.1:5786704-5799190 GCF_001649575.2 Kryptolebias marmoratus | reverse complement strand
ACGCGAATACAAATAGTAGCCCTCATGCCAAGACCGAGCCGGTCGTTCTGATATAAAATTTGTGGGGGTTCTTTGCCCGGTTCGGGCTGCATTAAGGGTAACGGAATAAGAATAAATAAAGAGACACGAGGTGTAGAGTAAGAGGTGCCTGCATGCATTGCATGAGGCAGTACAATGCCTTGCGAAGCAAGGCATTGTACTGCTTTCTATGCACTGCTGGCAGGCCCCTATAAAGTAGCAGTAATAGTAATTGTACCATGAGCATTAAAACTGGTGGATCATTTGACGGGGGGAGAAACCTCGTCAAAATAAATCACCTTCTTTGAGGATGTAAGTAAAAGTGCTTTTGTTGTGCTGTGAATGAATGTGAACATATTCTTACATAAGTGTAAATAAGTACGTTCAGTGTGTGTAGTCATGTACTTGATGTATAAGAATATGGTGTGTGCATGTATAAGGTGAGTGAATTCTTTTATCTTTAGAAGAATCCTTAGAATGATGCAGCCACTATGTTTTACACATACACTTTTATGTGTAACTATAATTTGATGCAACAGAAGACATCTCTGCCTCCTAGGGTTGGCACCTTTCAAAATTAAAATTAAAGGATGCCAACCATAGCTTGGGGTCATGACCACTACAGCCAAGTTGTCCAGCTCTTATAGGGAGGGGTGCATGCAGCAGTGATATGCTTTAATTTTTGCTGATGTATTTTGCAAAAGACTGATCAAGAAAACAATCAGTCATACACTCCAGTAAGAGTAGCACTATTTCAACACATTTTTATTTACGTAAAAGTAAGTGTTATCAAGCCATCAGGATGCGTTGCCCAAATTTATTACAGGGGAAATGTATGACCACCCATCCATCTATAAACGGATGCATGCATTAGTTTTTCTGATGAGAGCACAAGTGGGTTAACTTCAATAAACTTGTCTAATAAAGGACATGTATATACATTTAAAAATAAACATTTTGTCCTAATATCTATTTCATTACTATTAAGTTATTAGATGAGTTTTTTAAAATTTATTGCCTAATGCTAAGAAATATTACAAAGTGACCATTCAAACTCAACATCCTAAGCAATAAAACAAACCACATTATTCTGCTAAAAGCACAGCAGCAAACTGAATCAATTAGAACATTCCATCATCTCAGACTCAGGACATGAGGAGGAACTGCATCATCCTTATGTTTCTGCCGTATTACTCTCCTGTCCACCAGATATCAAAAGTATCGTGTGGGCATTTAAAATGGCCCGGATGTTAGCAGCAGTGAAGTGAGTTTTTGGTCTGTCGCTAGGCAACCGTGACAGCAGAAGTTGTAGGCAGGACCGGTCCTGCCACAATAATTTTGCTGGTCTTAATATTTCCTGTTTTGTTCATTGTAATTATATTTAGAGTTGATGTATGTGTGTGACAGATGTGTCTAACCATGGATATTTATGAAAATACACAACAAATCACGTCCCATATCGGATCAACATTTAACTACCAAATAAATGAAGATTCCGTATTTTACAGGACGGACGGCAACCCTAGCTTGTTTTTAGCAATATTTATATTTTATTTTTACCGTGACTCAAACCTTTTGGCGTTTAGGATCAACTCAGTCCAAGCAATATAGGTTTATTCATACATACAATCACAGGTGTCTCACGCTTTGCCCTTTGTCTTTTTTTTTTTTTTTTTTAGGACGACACGCTCTGCTCTCCTGCGCTGTGTGACGTTAACACCGCCGCAATCATCAGCTACCGTAACAGCTGTTGTTGCACGCATCATGCTCACTCGCACTTTCTTTTTTTTTTTTTATTATTCATAAAACACAAAACCAGGGGCATTTCCGGGGACAGTCCCCATTTTAGACGACCTGTCCCCGGAAATCGGGGACGTCTGGTCACCTTAATATAGTTGTCATTTGTGCACATGTAGTGATCTTCCTACATAGAAGGCATATTTTTCACACATTGGCACATATTTAAAAAGTAATGAAACTGTCCTTTGTATGTTTGAGGGTTGTAATTTTGCAACAAATGTATATGGAACATTTCACTCTCACAATAACAGAAAACACAGTCAACATACGTTGAAAGATTTCAAGCCAGACATAGTTAGGAAAACTAAAGTTTCAAAACAATCCTCTCATAATCCTGAGGAGAATGCATGTAGTCAAGATGACTCTGCTTTTGAAGCAGACAGTGCGTGTTCTACTAGTGATGTGGATATAACCAGTAAGTTGCCTGAAGTAATTGAGAAGAACTTTGGAGCAGCATCACTGAAGTTGAAACATTTTGCACATGTGGCAGGCAAACAAATTGACAGGTTCTTAGAGGAACTGCACTACTTGAGCTCAGCAACATTACCCTTATCCATTGACATGCTTGTAGGGGTATTTCAGAAACATAGTCTAACATCTGATAGGTCTGTGGTAACAGAAGTAGCTACTGCTCTCTATATTTCTAACCCATTGGTCAAAGCCATAGAAAAGGGGGGTCTCCTAAGCTCAACTTATCTCTGCAACAAGTATTATAAAGAAAGCTTCAATGTTGTAGAACCCATTGAATATGTTCTCGATGCCAAGGAAAACAGAAGTTTTCAGTATGTGCCTGTTCTGAAGTCTTTGCAGCAGATATTTAAAAAAGATGTTATGGACAAGGCAGATGAACACCACAGAGCACAGCTGAGTAAAAGGGTGAGTGGTGAACATCATACCTACAGTTCTCCTCAGGATGGTTCACACTTCCAGCAAAACAGTTTTCTGTCAGGGGATGAGATGAGGATTTTGTTACGCTTATATATAGATGACTTTGAGGTTTGCAATCCTCTGGGTACTTCTCGCAGGAAACATAAGCTTTGTGGAATCTACTGGACTCTGAATAATTTACCTCCAGGCTCATACTCATCACTATCATCAATTTACCTGGCAGTGTTGTGTAAAACTAATGATCTAAATAAATATGGTTATGACAGTGTTTTACTTCTTCTTCTTCATGACATAAAAACTCTGGAGCAAGAAGGAGGTTTTCATTCCATTACTTTGTAGATGTCTTAAAGGTACAGTTCAGTTTGTTGTGGCAGATAACTTAGGGGCTCACAGCATTGCAGGTTATAACGAGAGCTTTTCTAGTGGGTATATATGCCGATTTTGCACAGGAACAAGATCAGACATCCAAACAAAAGAGGTCAAATCGGGTGCGTTCACCCTCAGGACAAAAGAACTCCATGACTCTTTTGTGACCTCAGCTCAGGAGAATGGCACAAGCTGTTTTGGGGTGAAAAGAAGTTGTCCTATCACTGAAGCTCTTGCCCACTTCAGTGTTGAGAAAGGTTATCCTCCAGATATTATGTATGATCTGTTTGAAGGCATAGTACCAGTGGAGCTTGCACAGTCTTTGGCAGTGCTAATATCCAAGAAGTATTTCAGTCTTCAAGCCCTCAACAAATCCATCCTGCAGTTCCCTTACAAGTGGGCTGATAAGACAAACAGGCCACATGTTATCCCTGACAGATTTTCAGCTAGGGCAACAATAGGTGGAAACACCCATGAAAACTGGGCTTTGTTAAGACTACCCCCATTCATAATTGGGCACCTGGTGCCTGAGGGTGAAATGGCATGGCAAATACTGTTGGACTTAAAAGACATTGTTGAGCTTGTGGTTGCTCCAACACACACACAGATTAGTCCATTGGCTATCTTGAGGGAAAAATTTCCGAGCACAGACAAAAGTACCAACAACTCTTCCCTGATGTGCAACTACTCCCAAAGCATCATTATTTAGAGCACTCCCCTCAACTGATAAGATTGTTTGGGCCTCCTGTTGAACTCTGGACTATACGTTTTGAGGCTAAGCACAGTATTTTTAAGCAAGTTGTATGACACACCAATTGCTTTAAAAATGTGCCCCTCTCACTAGCTACTAAGCATCAGCTCATGATTTCATATCACTTGATATCATCCAGTTTGGAAGAAACAAACCTAGAGGTTACAAATGTCTCAACAGTACCTCTGGATGTTTTGAAACAAGAAATAACTCAAACTATTGAAAAGAAATTCCCTGGTAAAACTGAAGTTCACCTTTCGAAGTGTGTGTCTAACAAAGGTGTAAATTTCAGAAAGGGAATGACAGTTGCTCATGGATCTACAAGTAGACTTCCTGACTTTGGAGAGATCCTTCAGATTTGTGTTGTTCATAGTGAGAAGGTTTTATGGGTGGTACAGGGAACATTTCAGAGCCTTTGAGCTGAGTCTAGGTCAAACCAGAGAAACTGTTCTGGTAGAACTTTGTAAACTGGCCGATGACTGCCCATTTGCAGACAACTTTGTTGGTCCTCTGAGACTAGTGACATTAAAGAGACACGTAAATATAAGTTTTTTTTTCTTTTAATTTTGATTGCATCACAATTTACTTGTATTTTAGGGGACGATGACTTCATAATGCTGCATTTTCGTACGAGCTGTTGTTTCATAATAAAATGAAGAAGCAAAATTATTTAAGATTCAGACCAAAGCAACAGCAGAGGGATGACAAAGTTAAAAACAGCAGCACTTTTCTTCAGGTCATTCTCCTCTTATTGTGTTTTGCTCTTTCCTTCTCATTTACCTATTTCTTCACCAGCTGGTAGTGCTGCTCTGGTGGTGTTGCTTTGGTCCAGATCTGATAATCATAGCTCATTCATTTGACTGTAAAATGAAAATGAAAAAGTGTGAGCAAATGTAGCATTATGAAATCTCAATTCTCACAATTATATCAGCCATATTTAATCAGCATGGCAATGTCATGATGAGTGGTGATGACGGAGAGGAACCCAGAGTGCAGACTCATTGTAAAGAAAATAAAGTAATTTAATAAACTAATGAAACAAACGAAAACAAAAGCTGACGTGGCAGCAAACAAACAAAAACTAAATTTAAATACATAAACGGAACCGAACTCAAAAGACTAGAACCAGAAACACAGAGCGAGGACAACAAACATCTAACAAACATCAAACAATGGACCAGCGAGGTATGGAAAGAGTGACTGGGTTTTTTAACACTGAGGATAACGAGGTGAGTGGGAACAGGTGGAATGATTGCAGAGTCGGGACAGGTGTAGATGGGCGTGGCTGACAGACAAGTGAATGACTGTGGGAGACTGAAAATGAACATGAACATGAGAAAAATCCAACCAAAACACAATAGAAACAAAACAAAAACCAAAGAACTAAAATCAAAATAAAACATAAACAAAACCCAGGGAAAAAAGCCAAATCACCACAGGCAATCCCCATGTTTGTACTCTGCCATTTTTAATATCAGTTAAAAATAATCTTTTTTTTAAATTTAATCTTCTTTCCTCATTCAGGGGGATGTGAAATGGCTCTTCCAGTGAAACTAAGAATCATTCTTGGAGAAAACATCTCTCAGAGTTTGATCCTTCCAGATGGGATGCCAGAGACTGTCATGGAACTCATACAGGAAATTAAGAGACAATGCAGATGGGGATTTCAGACCTCAATTCATGGATGTTGAGTTTGGTAATGAATTCACCAACTTGGTCTCAATGTCAGTCAACAATCCAATGTCAACAATCATCCAATACAAAGTGTACCTTTCTGACAAGGAGTTTAATGAGGTGCCAGAAGCTCTGGTAACTCATCATCCACGTTTAAAAGAGCCAGGTTCAGTGACTGGGTATGGCGGATGGAAGACAAGCCTAAAGTATAAACTTGCCAACTACAAAACAAAACTCAGACAGCTTGGATGTCCTAAAGTTGCTGTGAATGCCTTGAAACACAAGCCTGAGACCAAATGCAGTCCTGCATATGGTGTGAAGAAGCCAAAAAAAGCAGAAGTAAAATACTGCCCCAACTATCCAGCCGGTGAAACAGCAGAAACGCTGGAAGAGTTAAGAGTGATGCTCCTCTTGTAAGGATTTGTGTTTTGTTTTGTTTCTTCTTGATTTATTTTGTATTTATTGTCTTGTCTTTATATTATTCTGTCTTTGTCATCATTCATTCCTCCTCTGCCTGTCTCTTGTGTATTCTGCCATGCCCATCTCCTCCTGTTAGCAATCATCATAACTCACCTGTGCCCACTTACCTCATTTTCCTCTGCTTTAAAACCTGGTTGTCTTCTCCACTTCCCCGCCGGTTCATTGTTGTTGTTTTGTCCATGTTTCCACCTTGCCTTGCCTTGCCTTGCCTCGCCTCGCCTTGCCTTGTGATTTTTGGATTTTTTGTTATAGTTTGTTTTGCTGCCACGTCAGCCTTTTGTTTTTGTGTTTTGTTATTTTAAAATAAATTTTCAGTTTTGTAAATGAGTCTGCACTTAGGGTTTGCCTCCTTCCCCACCGCTCATGACACCTCTCAGAAATAGAAAAGAAAAACAATCAGCAGAAGTTGGCAGAAATGATGGACAGGACCTTTGCACAGAAGACAAGAGGTAGTTGGACAGGCCCCCATGATAGCTGATTTCAAAACGAGGTGGCCAGCTCTCTTTCATGTGCGTGAGGTAAGTGGATGAATGTGTATTAGAACATTACCTATCCACGTGATGTGTCACAATGCATATCGATAGACTTCTGAGAAGTTACTCAAACTGATGTGGATTTACTGAAGGCCATCAATTGCACCCTTAGTTGGCCTTCTGACGAAGGAAGCTCATGTATAGATAAATACATGTACTATACATTTACATTTCTTAAGCAGAACTGCTATTTCAAGCATGTACCAAAAATGATGGCACAGTGCCAAACTGAGTTTTGTCTCTTGTTTTTTGTTGGTGAGTGCAGAGTGTAAGAGACTCACAACTATCTATTGGGAGTCCCCATTCTTCTCTGGGCTTGATGTTCTTTCTGCAAACCTAATGAAGGCGTACACCAAGAAAGGTGGAGTTCAAGGGAGAAAAATAAAGTCCATCATGGCACCCGTAACCCAGGTGTGATACCAATGTAAAAATAACAATACTGAAATTTATTGTAGAAATGAATTTGAGCACCACAAACGTCATTAAATTAGAAGGATGTAAACTGTTTTGGAATGGTCTACTTTTCACATATTTTAGGCATAAATATTTCTTAGGCGGCAGCTTTAGGTAGGTGTTAAAATAAAATTTTAAAATTATTAACTTTAATCATGGCGTGATTAAAGGAAAACACAAAGTGGTAAATAGTAAATAACAGAATCTTAAATATCTGTTAAACAGACTATCCCTAATAAAATAATCTAAGCTGTATAAAATGCTAGCCTCTGATCACTTTTGTTATGACCTCCTTTGAATTTAGCTAAGTTTTCAAGTGTGTAAACCTACAGTGCTGGCTTGTTGAAACTGTTTTCTTTTCTGATCTGCATATTAAGAATGACACTATTGAAGTGAGAAGAGAGTGCATCCTCAAAGGTCTGTGCGTGTACCTGAATGAAGATCCAGAGAAGCTGGTGATGGAATACCTGGTATGTTAATTTACCTATGTGTTTACGATAGAGGTGATGAGTGTTGTAGTTAATTGGACTTCCTGTGTATTTCTATTAAATTTAAAATTATGTTAAGAGAAGATCATTGAAACTCTTCTTCTTTCACTTGGTTACATTTCCAGTTTATTTATAATGTACATTTAAAAACAAAAAATAGTTGACCAGACATTTAAAAACATGTACCTTACTGTGACACAATCCCAAACCGCCCCTCCAAATTGAGTCACTTGCTGTTGAGTCACGTAAAGAAGGGGGAAGGTATAAACACTGACTTGTGGGACATCTTTAGCTGTCTCTGACAGAAAAGGAAAACAATTAGTGAGGTTGATATTGTAATTACATTCACAGTGTATGTGGTGGACCCTCCAAGCAAACTTGCAAATTGAGGGCTATAGGCCAGGGAATATGGGACCAGTTTGGGATTCACCCTCTCTCCTTGTTTTTCTGAGAATAACAAACACGCATACCATACTTTAGCCCCTTGTTTTTTCCTGTAATGACATAATATACCTTTTCCAAAGGGAAAATCTAACACTTGACTCACAAGTAACACAGACAGGCCCTTGAATAGGGCTTAGTTTTTGGAAGTATTTTACCATGACTCAGCCAAACAATGTTAACATTAAATGGTTATTTGATGAGATGTAAAATCTTTTTGTTTTTTTTTCCCCCCTGCAGGATGTGGATGAGGGTGCTCGAAGGGCCATAGCCGAGACTGTTCGGAATCTTTGTCATTCGAGCAGAGGGTACAGAGCCTGGCGATCCCCACGTGGATGTTGGGATTGTCCTGGAGTGGGTGGAAGTGATGAGCAACTTTGGCAATGTAACTTTTGTAGTGGTGATGTTGCTGGGTTTTGTCTATGCACTAAACCTGAGCTACCCTCAGGAGCTCAAGTATACTTTTGAAGTTCTGCAGAAAATTGTTCTGAAATTGGATGGAAACAAACTATCCAACAAAGCACAAGTTCTCAAAACACTGCTCTCCCGCTGAGAAACTTGCTTCACCATTATCCTAACTTGAAGGAAAAAAAACGTACCAACACTTTTCTTGGAGATGGGTTCATAAAACCTGACCTATAATCAGTCTGTAAAGACTGTGCAATCCAAAACAAGACTGAAGTTGTTACAGTTCTCAAAGTTAAAGAGCAAACTTACTGATACTTTTTATTTTCTAAGAATTGATTTCTATCTTAAACAGTGCCCTAGACTGCCAAATATTGGCTGAAAAACAAAACTTTTACCTTGTTTTCTTCTTTAGTTACACCATGGCATAAAAGTACAGATGTTTGTTTGTACAAATCTAGAGGAATGAGAGCATTTATTTCAACTAAATTTGCATTCATCTTAATGAAGTAAAGCCAATTAGTTGGTCTAAAACATTGCAAACTAGTTGGGCTGGCTGTATTAAATTTAAATGGGCCAAGTTGAATTAACCTTAATAAATTAGGTTGAGCCAACACATTTGCCTTAATTTGGTGTAACAGAATTACATAGTGTTGAAATAAAGCAAATTAATCGTGTGGAAATCCTTTCCATGATTTTTTTTACGTTAATCCAAAGCGTTATTTCTTTGAGTGTAATTAGTAAATAGTCCATCTGTGTGTAATTTAATCTCAGTATAAATGATCAGGTTAGCAGTGTAGGAAGAATGCAGGAAGCACAAAGAGCTCAAAGGAAAATTGATTTATTAACAAAGTAAAATAAAAAGCTGTCATGGCTGCTTACTAAGGACTTACTTTACAATGAATCACAGGGAACACAAGGAGGTAGACACAAGGAGACAAACTTGAGTGTGGCATGAAACCAACAATGAACCACTGATGAGAAGATGTACAAGACTAAATATAAAGGGCAGCTGACGAGGAAGTGGAAACAGGTGAGTGATTACAAACAAGGGGCCGGTGCTTATGGGAGTGGCAGGCTGACGAGGACAACCACTGAGAGCAGGTGAATAATGACAAAGAACACAGGGAGCAACTACACAAGAACATAATACTAGACTAGACTAATACTAGACTCTAACCAACTCTCTGTTCGAAAGAGTTTACACTGAGAAGAGAATGTCAAACAGATTGGTAATTATTAACATGGATTGGACTCACTGATCATCAGTTGGAAAGTACTTTAAATGATGTCAGTGTAGATTTTATGGTCCTGGTCAGAAGGCAGGATCCTTGAAAGTTTGGATGAACTCCATTAGTTTTGAAAGATTACAGACAATTAAACATGACAACAATATTGTCACAGTAAGCAACGGTATCCTTTCAGCCATGTGTGGACCTGACGAGCCCAGCTGAACAAGATGTCTTCAATGCTGGGA
Source organism: Kryptolebias marmoratus (assembly GCF_001649575.2). Classification (NCBI taxonomy): domain Eukaryota; kingdom Metazoa; phylum Chordata; class Actinopteri; order Cyprinodontiformes; family Rivulidae; genus Kryptolebias; species Kryptolebias marmoratus. The sequence goes on along the minus strand of NC_051446.1, from coordinate 5,789,416 downwards.
CAAGACAGCAGGCCAGAGATAATGAGCTGACATCCTGACTGTAGGAGAGTGTCAACACACTGTTTGAAGTCAGCTTTAAGTATATCTGATTGCTTGCTCTGGAAGTTATTTTCCACATTACAATGGATGAAGTAGATGGGTACTGATCCAGCATCTGTGGAATTTTACAGTTTATGTCTTGTACCCACACGCCAGAACACCAGAGGGCTTTTACTGTGGGCAGGTTGATATTTTTCACCATGGAAGAGCCCATACCCAAAACGGAAGGAACCAAACAGCTTGTCCATTTCATCAGGGCTTGAAGGTGCAAACTGTTGAGAATGGACACTTTCTAGGTGTAACTGAGTTGCACCTGCAAGAAATCGTAGTGGCGGATCACCAATGTGATCCACCACTACAGGTCTGCCACATCATCAGATGGATGTTCTGAAGCCTCGTTTGGCAAAGAGGACAATGAGCGAATGTAAGATGAGGCTTCTCAACACCTTGAGAGATACTTAGTGCTTTATGACACTTGCCAGTCACCTCAGACCAGGACAGAGGCATCTGTGAGCGAGAATGACCCAGTGTAGAGATGAGAACCTGGGTCCTGTCTAGCTCCAATACAAGTTCATTTCGTATCAGACTGGATCAACGGTGAGGGGAAAGGGGCAAAAGGCCTAGTGTCCCCAGCTAGGCAACAATGTCAGAGTCCAAGATCCAGCAATGGTAGATGTCACCAGCAGAAATGTAGTAGAGATATCCAACTCTGGGACCTGAAGCAATCTGAAAAAGAGTGACAGCATAGGCTGATTCTCAAGGTTGACTTGAAAAGACGAAATATATACTGACTGTCTGAAAGCAATGGACGAAGTTTTTTAGTAGTTTGTGTTTTTGTTTGATTTTTATCTCTAGCTGATGGATATTTTTCTCAAGTTGCTGTTAAGTCAAACTATAGCTGTCACACAAAGTACTATGTTCTAAAAAAGCTTTCAGTGCAAATTCTTTACAAATAAATAAATGAAAAGTGTGGTCTGCATTTGTATTCAGCCCGCCTCAGTCAATACTTTGTAGAATCATATTTCACTGCAATTCCAGCTGCAAGTCTTTTGGGGTTTGTCTCCACCAGCTTTGCACATCTGAAGACTAAAATTCTTGTTTATTCTTTGTTGCAAAACAGCTCAAGTTCAGTCAAATTCGATGGAGAGCATCTTTCAACAGCTTTTCAAGTCTTGCCACAGATTCTAAGTTGGATTTAGTTCTGAATTTGACTGGGTCATTCTAAAATATGATTATGCTTTGATCTAAACCATTGTACTGTAGCTCTGGCTGGAGTTTTAGATGTATTGTCTTGCCTGAAGGTGAACCTCTGCCTCAGACTCAAGTTTTTTGGAGCCTTTAAGAAATTTTCCTGCAGGGTTGCCCTGTAATTAGCTCCATCCATCGTCAGATCAGCTTCACTGTCCCTGCTGCAGAAATGCAGCCCCGTAGCATGATTCTGCCACCACCATGTTTCACAGTGGGGGTGGTGCGTTCAGGGTGATGTGGAGTGTTAGTTTTCCACCACACATGAAATTTTGCATTTAGGCCAAAAAGTTAAATGCTTTTGACCAGAGTACCTTCTTCCACATGTTTGTTGTGTCCTTTACAGACCTTGTAGCAAACTGCAACTAGGACTTCATACAGTTGTAGTTGAAGGTCACTGGTCAATCACATACAATCTCAGTTAATGACAAAATGTGGAAAAGTTTAACAGGTATGAACACTTTTTCAATACACTTTATTAACACTAAAACCTATATCCACAATATTTATTTAGAACGTTTATAAGTTGGAAATAAATTTCTAAATTAAAAAGTGTTCGACTTCCCCAGGGCATCCTGTGAGGAAGTTATGTTTGGCTGAAAATACTCTACAATTCACTCATTGCACGTGGACGATTGCTTTAAAGAAAGCAACAATTTTTCCTACATAGCTATCATTTTAATTAATCATTCAGATCCTCCAATGTGCCAAATGAGACCTTCAGCAAAGTGATCAGTGCTTTTTGTCAAGATATACAAAGTATGTGAATACAGTGCTTGATGAGCATTCGGTAATGAAAAAAAAATTGAAGGAAAAAGAAAATACAGAAAACCTATGAAAGCACAACTCCTCTGATTCTGAGTGCAATCATCTTCTAGTTAAACTTGCCAAAATGTTTTATTGATAGCTACAGATTCAAATGGCAAGATTTCCTTTTCAACCAAAATGTAGTATAAAGGAGCACTTTGTTGGCAGCGTTATGCAGCAGCAACAGATGTACCACACTGAACAGCAGGACGTACAAGACTCCACACTGTAGAGAAATACGAAAACATTTAGAGATTGGAGGGATTTTAAACACTGTTGTTCCATCCAAATGCACACTTTGAAGTTCATTTACAGATGATATGAAGCTAAATTTACAGACATCAGTATTGGTTTTAACTTTTTAAAAATGACCTCTGTGTTTAATCTGTATTTCCTTGGTGAATTTGTGGTGATTTGGGTTTTTTCCTGTGTTTTGTTTTACTTCTGTTTTAGTTTATTGGTTTGTGTTTTAGTTTCTGTTTTCGTGTTTTTTCACTTCCTCATTCCTCCTCAGTCTATTTCTCCCTCTGCATTCCTGTCACGCCCACTCACACCTGTCAAAGCCTGTTAATCTTGTCACCTGTCTCCACTTACCTGATTATCCTCAGCACTTTAAATACC
>NC_051446.1:5783815-5786339 GCF_001649575.2 Kryptolebias marmoratus | reverse complement strand
TCAAACTGTGCGTACGCTGGAATCCACGCTCATTTCTTTTGTACATCACAATCAACGTGGAATTGAGCACACATGAGAGAGTGGCCAACTCCTCCTTTGACACGCCTCCATATAAATATGCAAATTCATTTAAATATGCCCTGCACCTGAGGAATGTCGTTTTTGCACTATCGCAAATCATGTCGAAATGGGGAAAGAAGAGGAACTTCACAGACTGTGAACTGGAGACGCTTCTCAGTGAGGTAGAGGCACGAAAAAAACTTTTATTTGGCACGCTGTCCTCTGGCGTTACAGCTAAGTGCAAAAGGTCTGAGTGGGACAGCGTGTGTGAAGCTGTAAATGCAGTGGGGTCAGAGCAGCGAACACCGGCAGAACTTAAAAAGAAGTGGTCAGACATTAAGGTGGATGTGAAGCGGAGGACAGCTGCCCATCGTCAGAGTGTGACCAAAACAGGCGGGGGGACAGGAGATGATGACATCACTCCATTTGACCAGAGAGTTGCCAGTATTGTGGGTGACACGGCCCTCACAGGTGTAGTGGCTCCGCATGTGGGGGATTCAGATTGTACACAAAGTAAGTATATAAGTCAGTGTTCATTATAAATGTCAAAATATCCTGTTTTCATACTGGTGACCATAAGAAAAAAAGTCTTCTGTCGTTGGATTTTTTTTTTTTTTTTACATGTACACATTTTATTTCGCCATCAGGGAATGAAACAGAAGACACACAGTCTCAGTCTGCTGCCACAGACTTTGGATGCTCCTCCAGTGTCCCTGGAACATCTGGCACCACGGGCACCTCCAGCTCACCCCACCTGCCAGCAGCTGATGTCCGTCCTACCGGCCGTGTTCTGACGACAGCTGTCCTGCAGACACAGCAGGAAATAGTTTCAGGAATTATTGGCATAAATGACCGCCTGGACCAACTGATCGGAGTCTTATCAGATATAAACAAATCATTAAATGCACTGATTAAGTGATAATGTGTATCTTGCCTGTTTTATATATTTGCAATCACATTTTGCCGGGCTCTAATGGCTTCCTGGGTGGGATGGACATTGAGGGGTGCAGGTTCTGGTTCCTCTGGTGGGAGTAAGCATATTTGTGGCTGTGGTATCTCATGTCCATGTGCCAAATTGTGGAGGATGCCACATGCCATCACAATGCGGCACACTTTTTCAGGGCTATAGAGCAGCAGACCTCCAGTCCTGTCCAGACAGTGCCACCGTCCCTTCAGCAGGCCAATTGTCCTCTTGATGACTGACCGGCTGCGGGAATGGACGTCATTAAATCTCCGCTCTTGCTCAGTGTGGGGGTTGGCGAGAGGAGTCATGAGCCATGTTTTTAGTGGGTAACCACGGTCCCCTGTGAATTAAAATAAATTACAAATGGGCAGAGTCAGATGCTTATCAGTTTGTAATGCAGCACTTTTGGATTACTTTGTTAATGAACACAGCAGTGCGCCAGTGAAAGGCGGACACAATCCACACTTTACGCACGTGTTTATTTACAGAACTACTATACACACAGAAACAAACTGTTGTGATCAGTGATTTTTTGACACTTCCTGGTGGACATGCTTGGCTCCTCCTACTGGTGGAGTCAGACGGGTCCTTTGCACACCTGAAGGAGATGTGGCATCAGATGAGTTGGTGTACTTAAGGCTGTGGTGGGAACCAGATCAGCGCTGGAGCATTGCTTACCTCGTGTGAGTTCCTGTTTGCCTGACATTCCAGTCTGGTTCCGGTTCCATCCTCAACAACCAGCCTTGACTCCTCGTCGATGTTTTTGTTTTCTTCAACAACCGATGCAGAACCTCACCTGACTATTTTAGTAAGCCTTCAATCAGTTATCGTCATCACTCGTGTAAGATCCTCGTTTAATTACTTACCGTTCTTCTCAGTTTTTCAGATTCCATTTCCGTTCCAGTCGTCCCGTTCCGCACTGTAAATAAACACACTTACCTGATATCTGAGTCCTGCAGTCTGTCTTCCACCAAGCTGTTATTCTCTCTTCGACGTCCGAGAAACCTGACACAAACAAGGGCTTGGTAGACTTCTCTGAAACTGCATTTTAGGCAGCAATTAACAGAAAGTCGATCACTTTAAGCACTGATTAGTAATGCGACTTTAAAGACAGAGTGACATGTGGGGGCGCACAGGTTCCATGCGCATCAGAAAGATAAGGATGAGAAAAATTACTCACCAAGAAGCCAACCATCTCGCACCGTGCCAGCTTGCAGCCTGTTCCCAACCATGCTGTTCATTAGAATAAATGAATCGTGTGTTGAGCCAGGCCACCTCGCCACAATGTTTGTTAGACGCATTTGCGCATCACATATAATTTGCACATTAATTGAATGAAAATGTTTCCTGTTAACGTAAACATATTCATCCTGTGATGGTGCTTTTATAGCAATGTGTGTGCAGTCGATAGCTCCGATTACATTAGGAAAACCGGTTGTCGCTGCAAATTGCGCTTTAATGTTGGCCTGTTCAGCTGCATTGTATGGGAATGTTATATAC
>NC_051446.1:5745762-5783719 GCF_001649575.2 Kryptolebias marmoratus | reverse complement strand
GCACAGTTGTAGAAGTACTGCCCTTGGAAGCCGAAAACGGCTGATGAGCCAGTCATCATCATGAGCCAGAAAATCCTCTCGGTCTCTAAAAACACGCTCTCTGCGTATAGCGCCATTTGCTAAATCCTCCAATAAGGCTAAAGCCATTTTTGCCACCACTTTGCGCATGCTTTTATATCCACTCATCTAATTGCGTCCATGTGGATAATATTTGTTAATCATGTGTTTCTGGTGTGAACAATAATCATTTTCACATCATGAACAGTTTCTCAGAATCACCTCTAAGTGTCGCCAATGGAACCAAAAGCACAGAAATGTGCGTACGCCAGCCCTGGAGTTGCCGTGGGGCTGCGCACATTTCCACGTTCATTTCAGTTTTGATACATCCAGACTTTTGCGTGGAAAATGGCGTACGCAATGTTTTTGTGCGTACGCACTGTTGATACATGAGGCCCCAGGTCTTTATAGATAAAACAGTAAAGATAATGACAAATATTCTAGAAATACCTTGATTCTACACATCACAAATAAAAAACAACATAAATCTGGTTCTTATTCTGTTTAATAGTACTTGTAAAATTCTAATGCAAAAAAAAGGAAGTTTCTGAAAAAAATGTTGAACTGCCTCAAATCTTTACATCTGTAAGTGTCTCTGTCACTCCCTGACAAAACTTTTAATAATAAAAAGTAGCATTTCTTGGAGGAATGCAATTTGCGCATGCTAAAGTGTCACAACATCAGTAAGTGCTCAGCATATGTGTTTTAAATGATAACCAGCTACAACCACAGGTTTTAGCTCAATACCAGTGAAAATGACTGAGTTTAAGCATTTTTGTATTTGCTAATGCCCATTAGATGTGGTGGCCATCTTACATGGATTGATTCCAAAAGTTAATTGTAGATGTAGAAGTGATTAACTTTGCTAATAATTACTCTGCTGTCTGAGATTTATTAAAATCCATTAATTTATCATACAATAATTTACTAACAAACTTAAAGAAACACACTTATACACACACACAAACACAGGCAATTACATCACCAGCCTTTTATGACAGTAGGGGATTTAATCAGGCAGACAGAAATGCAGAATAGATAGTAAGTCTCAAACAAACAGTCATTGAGCAAAAATGTCAAATTGAATAAGTTCTAGTATTGTAAGTGACAAACATCTGGTCATCGCAGTGTTTTATGAGAGATATGACAAGAGATAAGAGATTAAGAGATATGACAAGTTTAAAAGGAGTTTTTAGGAGAAGACTGCATTCAGTTACAATGGAATTCAGTCAGTTTGGTTGTGTGTACTCAGGTAGTTTGAGAGAAAACCATAAGACCTTTAGAAGTGAGAGACACACCTAATGAAAAAGCAAAACTACCTACATACTAATGTAGAAACTGTATACGTATAAAGTTTGCAAAATTTTGGTATTGTTTTGGCAGCTGAAAAGTTAGTGTGACATCATCACCCTCCAAGTAGAAAAAAAATCCCTGTGATTGTATGAAAACCATTAAAGATATCAAAATGTGAGTTCAGTTATGTAAAGTCAAACATTCTGTTTAAACTTTGAAGGTTTCTACTCTGAAGTATGCCTGAGCTATAGAGCTCCAACTACGACCGGGTGTTCTAACTCGTTTTATCCAAATCGCATTGTAAAGTTTGTCTCTGTCATATGAGGTACTGCTATCAAAATTCAGAGCACACTATTCCTGTTCAAGCCCCACATTTTGATGTTGTTTTTTTCTGGTCTTTTTTAAAGCTACAAGAGGAGATGTAAATCAAAAAGTATGAAAGAAAGAGAAGACTAATGAGTAAATAAGAAGAAGAATGCTTCAATGCCTTTGCATAAGAACTCCTAGGAAACTGTTCAGCTGAGTAATTTATCAGGGAGCCTCAAATCTTCAGCTAAGGTTTTTATTAACTTAAAAAGAATATTTATTTATTGCTATTATCACTGGATGCAAATGATGCCAGTGATCCTTTTGAAGTGCCTGTGACTGAATATTTTTTATGAAAATAAAATATAAACCAAACAGATTTTTAACTTTCTTGTTCAGTTAGAGACTTCTGTGACACCATAAAAACCATTAATATTGTGTTAATAGAAAGAACTTGAGGTAAGTGGCAGAGGAAATAGTTGTCAGAGGCATATACACTCTGGACTACCATGGAGTTCTCTGGCAGGACTGATGACTGTCTGGCAGAAAGCCAAAAGTAGGCAGATAAGAAAGGTTTGTGGGAAGGTAGGAAACCTCCAATTAGTTTTGAAACAAACATCAGACATGTGACTAGAAGAACATCTTAACCCTTGGATGCATGAACCACCAATACCGCCCCTCTTCCATGAGTGGGGTCAAAAATGACCCCAATTAGAATCAATGTGTTTTTGCAATGTCTTTAATTTTGGTTAAAGGTGATTATATTTATCATATTTTGGTCGCAGGTGATGTTGGTAATTGTTCGTTTAGTGATAGTTGTTTGACAACAACAAAACAGGAAAAATTATGTGAACCCAACAGACCCCCCTGAACCATTTGCGAGTTGGTCCATTTCCCCGAAGCGGACATTTCACCACAAAGTGTCCCTTTCCTGCACAGTAAATACATTCTTTGCCCAGAAAGCGTCTTTGTCTTTCTTCGGGTGATAACCAAGTGTGACCAACCTGCATTACTTCTGGTTCAGGTTCCGTGACAGGTACGGTTTGATGGGAGCACACGTCATCTGTAAGGCGGAGACTTGAAGGCCTTGCATTATTGGTAATGGAGTCCCTCTCCCTTCGCCGTTCTCTTAGACGGTTATCAATTCTGATAGCTAAAGAGATTAACCCGTCTAAACTAGCCGGCTCATCCCGAGATGCTAGTTGGTCTTTGATTTGATCAGATAGAGTTTGTGAAAATACCCTTCAGGGTGAGTGCATCCCAACCAGCTTCTTCAGCAGTGATTCGAAAATCCACAAAGTGATCGGCTACTGACTCCCGTCCTTGACGAAGGGAGAGTAGACGTTTTGCGGCTTCTTCTCGTTACAAAGGGTGATCGAAGACACGCTGGAACTCCTGAATGAAAAACTGAGAGTTTAATGTTTCCACGGGGTGCGATGTCAGGAAGGCTTGAGCCCAGCGGAGAGCTTTCCCTTTTAATGCGGATACTATATAAATTATTTTAGCTGCATGGAACGGAAACAGAGAGGGTGATTGTGAGAAAGCTAAATTGCACTGGAGTAAAAACCCTCCACAGCGATCGGTATCAACCTTGAATAATTCGGAAGGTCTAATATCCGGTTCTCTGACCGGAAATGGTGTGTCTGAACGGGAGGCAGTGGCAATAGGTGGGTTTCCTGAGCTAGCAGGTAACAAAGCGCCCAACCGGCTATCCATAGAAACTATTTGATGAGAGACTTGGTTTAGGGTAGAGCAAGTATCTTGCTGTACTTGAAAAAGCTGTTGGAGGAGAGTCTCACACTGACCTAACCTGGTCTCGTGATTTACCAGTGTAGAAGCAGTCTGTCCCCCCTTGATACTGCTCGTTGATTAATTATGTGGCTGGAGCATTCTGTCAGGATTTATCAACTAGTCAACGGTGAGCAGCTCGAGGACAGACAGACTCAGGAGACGCAGCGTAAAGGTAAGTGAGTTTATTTAAAGTGTACGAGTGAACCCAGGACCAGGATCTGGAAGGGAAGGCAGGTGGTGAGTATTTGTTTAGTTGCTCGCAGGTGATGTTGGTAATTGTTCGTTTAGTGATAGTTGTTTGTCTTACAGGAGAGTGTTGAGGATTGGCTTGGAGGAGCGTGGTACCAGTCGTGGTCGGAGTAGAAGGTTTCCCAGTGATTTGGTTCCGGATGGAGAGGTAAGTACTTCCAGTACACAGGTTCTAGGAGGAAGCAGACAGGGAGCATTGCAGACAGGCTCGAGTGAGTGGCTTCAGGATCTTCAGGCGGCAGCCAGTGACTCTGATCAGACAGGGCTCAGGATTACAGGTAACTCTGAGAGCAGATGTAGAACACAAAAATATGAGTACACGAGAGAATGTTTAGATCTCTAGTAGGCGCCGGTCTGATCCAAATGGCCACCCTAAGTATGCAGCCACTCTGATGAGCCATATTATCTGCAGCTGCAGGTGATTAATTCACCAGCCAATGGGAGAACAGGAACCAGCAACCAGGAAGCAGATTCATCAAACACCACAACATGAGACCAGAACACTGCCCACTCACATGCGCCCACATCTTTTCTCTGTTCACTGTGTGCAGTTGTCACAAACTATATGCTTTTGAAAGTGACCATTATACACTAGGGTACTGCATTTCCAACACCAACTGGTGGCTTTGCGATTTTTGTTTCTTGGACACATATGGCACCTCTTTTATCTTCTGTTGGCCTTCTGTGCCTCTCTCCTGTTGCTGGTTTGCAACTTTTGTCACTCCACACCTTCCCATTGCTTCAGTGATGTAGGTTGGCAGGTTTGGGGTACCTTCCAATCGACTTTTCATGTGAGGAGTCATAAACTCCTTTGAGAGCTCTGTGAGGAAACGTTGCAGATCACTATCAGTGATAAACAGCTTCAATGCATCTATTGGAGAGATGATGCTAAACCCAGGTGCAGGCCCTGTCTGACTTCTCAGTAAATTGTGGCTTGGTGTTTTAGCCTTGGTGGGAGGTCACTCTGCCCAGTAAGAGCCCTAGTAGCTTATTCTGTTGGACACAATATCCATTTCCTCTTCTGAGGACTCAGAGGACTTCTCCATGTCTGACTGATCTTGTTCGGCAGGGGCAGGTTGGTTCCCAGACAGCCTGACTTATCCAGATGGACAATAATCTGTATCCTCTACATCTGAGATGTCAGATTCTGAGTCAAGCCCACTGGTGGACTCTTCATCCCATCCGTTCAGGATCATATCTCGAACAAGGTCTTCGGGTATCTTTGCTGGTCTCCAAGTAGCCATGATAGTCTAGATGAAAAAACATAAAACAGACAATATTTGAATGACACACAAAACTATAAATTCTGTGCATTTATATTTAAGTAAAGGCACAGACATGCATTTTGTACACACACACACACACACACACACACACACACCAACCAATATTCAATAATCATATAATAGGTTACCTAACAGGTTAGCTTTTGTTACAAGAAATTATGAATACAGTGAGTCTCTACACAACAAGTGACACAAAAACTGCAATTTCTTAAAATGTACAATTTAAAAAAAAAATTCAAATGGCCTTAAGTCACAAACATGTTTTATGAGGAATACCTGTAATATAGAAGTGTAAAAACTTGTCACAGTTCCATCTGTTCCTGCCACACCTCTTGTCTCTAGTCATGCCACAGCCACTTAACTTCCTACTCCCAGTTTCTAGCCACGCCTCAGTTTCCATGACCACGCCATTAGATTCATCTGTTTCACCTGTTCCTGTCTCTATATATACTCACAGCTCCCAGTACTCAAGCGCCAGATTATTGAAAGCCTCACAGCCAGTAAATGTCCAGCGTTATATTCTCGTTCATGCCTGATCTCGACCCTTGCCTGTTCCACGACCATCGTCTCTTGCCTGCTCCTTGCCTGATACTGCTTTGGACTCTGACCTCTCGTTGCCGACCTCGCTTCGTTCACCTGGACCTCGCCCTTTGGATTCTCCATCTCTGGTTTTGGCTTTGGACTTCTGACCCACCGGTAACGACCCCCCGCCTGTACCTGGACTTTCCCTCTCGCCTCAGCCCCTTTCAGACTAACCTGTCTGCATCTAGCTACCAAGCTAAGGAGGACTTACCTGTTCTGGTCCCAATCCACGATGGTCACGTGAGTGCGCTGTTCAGAGCCTCTGGTCCCGTTCTTAGTCTGTCCATAATAAAATCCTTAAAACTTTGTTACTGTGTTGCGAGTCTGAATCCTGTCAAGTCCTGCCTTGTCAAAACTTTAAAATTCAGAGATTTTGAAAAATAATAACCCTCGGGGTCATTTTTGACCCCACTTATGCATCTAAGGGTTAAAGCTGGTATTTAAGAATACAGCATTTTGTAGATGAAACTGAGCAAGATGTAGTGCTCCTGTTATTGGCCAGAGGTGTTTACCTCTGATCCTGGCCTTATTTTATTATTATTTATTTATTTATTTTTGTGTGTCAATTGATAATGATATAAATGTTGGTCAGTGTTACAGTCAATGACCTTTAGGGGCTCTCTCTGCTGGGGGGGGGAAGGGGGGGTAACAGTCAGACTCGCAACATTTAATCCTTCAGTGAGTTTTTATGTTTTTTTTAATGTAGTGGATTAGTGGGATGTCGGGAGTTGGGATGCGTGGCCAACAGCAGCTTATTTGCATAATAGGGACATAGCCCTAAAACTGCTCATTTGGAAATGAGCTCAAAACAGGCAGAACTGATCAGGTGAAATCTCAATATCTGAGAATGATTTTGTGTATTAAATGTAATGAACATGTTTTGTATAGCCACCGACCTATCCTAACTTGTTCAATGAAGCATAATAGGTCCCCTTTAATAAATTTTAATATGAAAGTTATGTCATGATTTTCATTTGTAATAATCACAAACAAGTTTTTTTTCTTTTTGAACAGATTTCTTTGTTTTGTAATGCTAATTTTCTGCATTTAATGTACGAAATGCCATGCTACATCAATTTACTAGCTGGTACAGTTATATCACAGTTCTTTATTGCTTTGGAAATGTGGCTTTAGAGGGATGTGATAAAAACACTTATTCAGGCATGGGCTAAAAATAACAGCTATGTTAACATTAAGCGTGATCACTGCTTGTGTGCATGTTAATGTTACTGGACAGTGTCATGCAAGCATATTCTGACAGCTTGTAATTTTAATATTTTTATCATTTGTCCCAACACCTTTTCAGGATGTTGTATGGTCACTGTATGTATTATTATATTGTGAAGTCAGCAGGAAGTCCCCTTCACGACTTTTTCTAATGTATGAAATGAGAACCACACTAGTGAGCTGAAGAGAAAGACACAAGCAGCTTGTTAGTGTTTGCTAATAGAGAATTGGAAGAAAAGTAAACTTGTTCTGCAAATGATAACAGCCAGTTATTGCTGGAAAAATTCACTGCAGCCTTACTCATTTCAATCTGCTTATTTAGTGTTTGCTTTGTGTAACTTGGCTGAATGCACAATGAATACACATTTGTGTGGCTAAAGGGAAAGCAATCTATTTCCACAGGATCCAGCTGGACCCGAGAGATTCTAACAGTTCAGATAACATCTGAACGGTCAATCTCAGTTTCAGTTCAAACTCCTGAAATGTTCTTCTTTGTATTTCTGTGCTCCTAATTTTTACTTTTTTGGCCACTAGATCCAGATGCCTACATGAGTAATAGCTGTTTATTTATAGAGCTACAGGAAGTGGTTAATTATGCTGTTAGTCCAACTGATTAACCGTGTCTGTGCCTTGATGGAAAATTAAAATCTCAGTTTATCAAAGACCAAGTATTGTATTTACAGTCTGTTTTCTTACAGAATAATGTTGTTCTAACAATAAAATCTAAATTGAAGCCTATATCAGTTTAAAATGCCCGTATTCTTAAAAAGACTGAATCTTAGCATTACATCATTACTACAGTGTAGGGTCATACAGTAGGCATGGGGAATCTCTGCACACCAGGTCACACCAAATCCACAAACTCTTCAGACACTGTTTGCATGAACAGTCCTTTCAAGGGGGAAGGGTTTCACCTAAATTAAATCACCAGTGTTTGGAAGGAAGAAACCCAGATGGCTCTCTGATCTTATCAGGGGAAGAGGGAACAGACCTTTTCGTAGCAGTATCAAGAATGTTATAAACAGTCACAATGTGACAGTAACAGAAGTACTTACACCCACTTTTTGGTGTCAAAGTGTCAAAATGTACCACTTTGGAACAAATTCACAGTCTGAGAAGAGAACAACCCAAGATCTGGTAAATATCTAACAGTCACACCACAGTGCACCTTTGGGATTCTAGGTACCTGCTCATTATAGTTTGGACTATAGGATCAAATGTGCATTTCCTAATCTGTTCAAAATAAGTTTCTGACCTGCGAGCTCCATGTTAAAGTGTAATACTGTGTCTAACTTTTCTATTTTTCAGTCGCAGGAATGACCCCAGTCTCACTTGAAAAACTACAAGATTCACACTTTTCACCTTTAACGTTTCATTGTTATATTGTGTTTTCTTTTAATTACCTGTCAAATGTCATCTGAGAACTGTGAGGATTTGGATTTTTTGTGTTTTCTGTTTTGTGTTCTTTATTGTTTTGTTGTTGTTTTTAGTTTATCTTTATTATCTTGTTGTCGTTTTAAGTTATTGTTTCAGTTTGGTTTTTTTCCTGTTTGTATTTTTGCCCAGTATTCACTCCTCCTCCATCTCTCTTTTGCCCTCCTTGCCACGCCCATCTCCACCTGTCTGTCATCATCCCCACTCACCTGTTTCCACTTACCTCGTCACCCTCAGTATTCAAAAACCCGGTCACTTCTCTCACTATCCGTCGGTTCATTGTTTGTCGTTTGTTGGTTGCTGCTGTTTCTGGGCCATGGTTCCTTCTTGCCTTTCCCTGCTGTGCGTTTTGGATTTTTGTTTCTGTTTGAGTTGTTGCCACGTCAGCTGTTTGTTTTGTTTATTTTTCTTTATTCAATAAATAAGTTTTCATTTTTTGAAAATGAGTCTGCACTCAGGGTTCGTCTCATTATTATTAACATGATTCATTGAGTTCTAAACGATCAACTTCATGAAAGAAAACTTAATTTGTTCGTTGATCGAGTCTGTTTCCCTTTTTTTTATTAGACTTAATTTTGAGGCAAAAAGGAATGCAAAGATCTAACCACGTCAGTTTTTATTTCTCTTGGTCCAAAGCATCAGAACTCCCCCTCTGAGGATGGGTACTGGTCATTGGCTAAATGACCACCAAAGCCCCCACCTTCTTTTGAGAACCGCAGCTCTAATTGGTTTGTCGGCATACAAAGCCCAACCCCCGGCTTTGTTTAAAAGTCTAGCGTGGCCCCTCTCCTGGCTGCTCTCTTTTCTTTTCTTTTGTTTTTCCCATTTTTTTTTCTCTCTTCTCTTCTGTGCTTGTCGTTTTGTTTTGCTCTTGTGTTTGTTTTGTTTTCTGCGTTGCTGACTTCATCACATTTTCCCCTTTGTGTTGTAATGATAATAAAAAGTGCTTCAGTGACTCACTGCTGCATGTAGGTTAAAGCTGTGTTTAACTGTTAGAGTGGAAAACGATGAAAGCATTTATGACACCATGTTTTAGTGAAGGAGCACTCCTTATCTTATATGGCTTTGGGGTGTAGGAAGCAGTTACCTGACCCCTACCCCCATTTGGAGACCCCTCCACATCCTATGGAAAGTTACAGAGTGTAGAGCTGGGTATTTAAAAGGGGGGCTTTTGTTCTGTTGTCAGACTCACTCTGCTGACTCACAATATAGTGATTCTCAGCTATATAGCTTAAATAAATCATCCTTAGACAAAACTCTTTGTTGTTCTCTTTGTTAATGAAAATTCCACAACAGAGCAAAGTTTTCGTCAATAAGAAGTTTCTTTTTTTTATTCTCAGTTTATTTCAGCTGTCAACATTGACTTTAATTTAGTAAGTCAGGGAAATATGTAAACGGTCAGAGTTTAAGTTTAAACTCCACGGTGTCGTCTTTGTGGGACTCAAACTCCTCCTTCCAGCTTTACCCTAAACCACAGTCTCGAACGTCTTCCTGAGGTCATTCACCAGCCTACCGAGAACTGAGTAGCTGACCGCAGGACCAGCCCGGACCAGGCCCGAAGAGGTGACTCGGCTCCCGCTGACTGGAAAAAGTCCTGGAGATGACCTCTCATGGTCCTTTTCCATCAACCCGGCCAAACCATCATCTGGTACCGTAAGTAGCAGCTAAGCAAGCCGCTTCTTGGTAGGAAAAATCTCTGAACCTTTTGCTGGTTGACTTTGGTGAAAGCTCAGAGTTTGGGTCTTTGAGTCATTAATATCTCATTCAGGAGGTCAAATCCATAAAAATAATCATCATTTTCATTCTATAAAGTTAGTTTTTCAAACCCCTTCTTCATCAAAATTTTTAACTTCTTTGCCTTAATTAGACTTTTCTGTTTAACCTTCATGCCATTTCAACCCCTCAGTCAGTATTTATTACCATATTCAAACGTTCAGTATTTTCATAACCTGCCAGAAATTGTGTTGGTGTTTGTTTGTTCAATAAATGTCACAAACAGTGCAAAAACTTAATTCAGTTGTACGTGTGTTTTGATATAATTGTGATTTTAATCTGAAGTGAAGAACTCATAATTTAGGGTAGTTAAATTTTGTGACTGAAAACTAAAAATTCTAGATTTATTTAATTTTTTTCCTCTCTGGAGGGTGGTGCCCTGAGGTATAATAATTTATGAATTATTAACCATTCAAACGTCCCCATCTCATAATAAACTATACCCTCTCCCCTACAACATTTTTTAAAACCTTAACTACTTAATGTTTATTATTTTAATTAAAATAATATTATTAAATCAATTTCTACCACTACTTTGGACATTTTCTTGAAATGGTAGTTGTTTTATGTTCTTTAAAAGATGTCAGGCATATTATTCCAACAAAAATACTGAAATACCCATATTGCACCACTGGGTGGTGAAAACATCCACATTACCAAACATCACAATACAGAGAAAAAACATTCTTAGCTTGACTAAGCATTTGCCCCAAAATGACTAACTATTTTCTTTATCTTCCCTGCTCTCCATGTTTGTACATTCAGTTATTGCTGCTTAACTTTGTGTTCTCAGTTCTTCTTAACATACAAACTATACCTGCCTCAATGTTTCTGTTTGTCTGTTTCTAACCTGACCCCAAATTTCAAGACAAATACAGAATTAAAAATGCAGTTTTGATCAAATCAGACATTAAGCTCCTAAAGCATAAAGCGGTCTAACATATTTGCATGTTAGGTTGTACTTTCTCTTTATTTCATACTAGTAGCATCTATTTCTACACACCTGAGCTGCCAGGAGTCTGTGACTCGCACACATATTTTACACACCACAACTAAGGTATGCATGCCCCAGCAGAGATTTTTTTTTAAATAAAGCTCAAATGCATTGATATTGACTTTATAGCCCCCTACTACTCACATACGATTGTTCAGCCAGACTTACAAGCAACTGCATTGTGAAGTTTGCAGATGACACAGCAGAGAAGGGACTGATATCCATAAATAATGAGTGTTTGTATTAGCAGGAGGTAGAAGATCTAGTGATCTGGTGTGGAAGGAATAATCTGGAGATGAAGAACCACCTGAACTACTTGCTGTTGTCTGTGTCTCTTTCCTGTTCTTCCACCTCCAGCCAGTTGAGACTAATGGCCGCCCATCCTGGTTCTGATTTTGGTTCTGCTGCCGGTTTCTTTGTGTCAAAAGGAAGTTGTTTCTTTCCCCTGTCTTCACTGCCCAGGATGGGGAATTGTGACAAAGTAAATATTTGATGCAGTCTGCTGGCTTCCTTAGATGGGTAACATTTACTCACTGGCTCTTCATTATGTACTGTATGTGACTATATTAAATTGGTTTAATTTGACTGTAATTACCTCTGCCAAAGAAGTTATGTTTTCAATACTGTTGGTTGGTTTATTTATCCATTTGTCTGTGTGTTAGCAATATTAGCTAAGACCTAATGAACAAATATTAATGAATTTTTTAGGAAATGTTGGGGTTGTCACAACAAATGAGTGATTAAATTCTGGTGATGATCCGGATTACAATCAGGATCTTACAATGTTTTAATGACGTATGGCCTTGGCAGAGGGCTGCACTTTAAGTGCTTCTAGTTGGATTTGAATCTGCCTTGAATGGACTTATTTTTGTTGTGCAATACCCTGAGATGACTTTTGTTGTTAATTGGAGCTATATAAATTAAATAAATTGAAAGAGCTGGTTGTGGATTTCAATAGGAGAAACAACACTCCCTTTCCCACTCCCTTTGTCACAGGAGCAGATGTAGAAATAATTCACAGCTTCAAATATCTTGGGTTTCCAGTGTAACATGAAATGATACCCTTCCTTTATGACCTCTGACCTAGACTCGTCATTTCAGCTGTTTTTTTAGGTAACTAATGACTGAATCCTAGGTACTGTTTGGGTAAGCTGTTCTCTGGGACTTATTTGCAAACATTGTTTTTACACTTCCCTCTGAGATTCATAAAAACATGTTTTTATGCAGAGAATAAATCTGTTTATTTTCTCTGTTAAGACATTTTAGTAATATGTAAACAGAACTTTTGAGCAGGGCAAGTTAAGCTCCATTTGTGCAAAACTTAAGGTTGCTGATCTCGTCAGTGGCTGAGTGTCTGACCATACTTTGACATCTTATTTTGATCACAACTAGAGAGACCTTGGCTTTGCTTGCTGTTTTTTTGTTTTTTGCAGTTCACTGTACATCTCTGTGTGCTAGTCCCTCTCGTCTCATCGTTAATTTGGTTACCTGAGCATACGTGTTGTCTAGCTTTATTTGTAAAGTTCAATAAAGTAAAAGTAAAAAAAAAAAGAGTCTAACAAACATTAAGAAGGTCCATTTGCAACTTTAAGAACTAAGTCAAGAATCACTCCAGATGTGCATCAACCACTGGTTCCTAATTCTAGCAGCTGACAGCTTCAGACCTTCCTCAACTCCATCACCTTTACTATCCTGGGTGACTTTGAATCACCTTGTTGCTGAAAAAAGGCTATATAAATAAATTTGACCAGACTTGTCTTGACCTTCTGGACTAGCTGTTTACCTTAACTGATCCTCAATTGACTCTTGGATTTCTGCCATCCTTGCATGTACATTCAACAGTACAACTGTACATTCAACCAGTACAGCATTGTGTCCATGGAAGGCTTAACCTAATTCAACTGCACCACAGTAATTCTTCCTTCTCTGGCGATGAAAAATGCAATGTTGGTCTGGATTTGATTTTTAAGCCAATACAAGTGGATAAGCAAAATGTTTCACTTCTGATTTGATATTTCCTGATTAATCTGACAATCTGGCAGAAATAATACTGTTAGTTTTTGACCCAAATTCTAAAATTAAAATTCCTACATTTTACATTAACCATACTTGCCAACATTTGGGAATGTCAGTGTGGGACAACATAGCGTGAACCCCCCTTCACTCCCTCTCCCCCCAACCATACACATACACACACATTCACATTTTAAGTATTACATTATGTGTGTTTAAGTCTGTCTGCCCAAATATATACAATGGTATATAAAAACGTTTTGCCGGACACAGCATATCTATTCATCAGGTGATCATGTCTTTAAAACATCATGCAAAAAACCCACTCCCAGAAATACACACTAACATCATTGATTCAACATGATTTTCCTGAATTCTGACCAATTAATTTGATTTAAACACATATCATAGTTGCTTAAGATCAGGGCTCTCAAGTTTTGATCTTTCTCTCCATCCTCTCAGATGTTATATTGTAAATACTGATCAGTAAACAGCTGTAACTTGTTATTTATTAGTAATTAGTAGCTTTAGCTAACCTGAACATTTCCAGGCCTCCTCTTGATGCTCAGAAAGAACTTCCTGCTGTCTTTCAACCACTTTGAAAAGCTTTCTTTCACGCCTACATCTTTATCTTCATCTGTAGCTGTGGCTACAATGTAGCTTACCACCATCAGTGTGTGAATGTGTGGATGAATGGGTGAATGATTGTAGTGTAAAGGGCTTTGGGGTCCTTGGACTAGATACAGCGCTATATAAGTGCAAGCCATTTACCATTTACCATATCTTTCTGCCTCTCCATCTTTAGCTCTCTGTCATCAGATGACAACACGACTCACACCAAAACAATCGCGCTCCCACCAGCTCGCTCGAGGGGGCGCACAGGAGCGCCACTGTGGACACAGAGTGGAGCGGGTCTCCTCTCTGCTGTGAGACTGACAGCTGTTAGTGCTTGGGGAAGTGGGTGGGGCTTACGGCGCGGTGCAGAATGAGTGATTTCTGACATTTAGCCGCCAAAGTCACTAGATTTGTCGCTAGTCGCTTTAAAAAAATGCTAGAGGGATCTGAAAACTTGCTAAATATAGTGTTTAAGTGACAAAAAGGCTGTGTGCGTGTGTGTGGTTTTTTTTTGCGAAAAAAATACAAAGTGTGGCATGTGAGGGCCAAATGCGGGACTTTTGGCTGTCCCGCACAGGGTGATGCGGGACAAGGGACGGGGGGGGGGCTAAATGTGGGACTGTCCCGCTCAGTGTGGGACAGTTGGCAAGTATGCATTATCTTATAATTAAAGTTCATTCTTGCTTGTAATTGTTTTTTTTAATTAAATCATTAAGTGAATATACCTGTTTAAATCAGGTTCAGAGTAATTACTTACTACTGCATTACTCAGAATATTATTCCCAAACAGTCAGTGTTACTGTTACTTTTATTGTGTTGATTTTATTACTATTTGTTAATTTTATTTTGATTTATTTTAAATTTGCAGTAAAATCTCAAAAGGGAAATTAGTTTTTTTGACTGGTAACATGTTATGATTAATTTTGCAGTAATGAACGAATTCAGCCCTCAGCTGTTCAGAACTGATAAACTATAAGGGTGAATAAGTCAAGTAATCTAAATATTGTTGATCCATAAATCTGATCTGGTTGTCATGATGGACTTAACTAATCTTTTAACCCACTTGCAAGAACACCATGCAGAAGAGAGATGAACAATGATAAATGTTTATTAGCGAAAAAAAAACGAGCTGTTGATCCAGAGTCTCTTTTGGTTCTGGGAAGTCCTTCCAGTGGTTAGGAGTGCGAAGAGTTTCTTCGGTGCGTCGGAGGAAGCTCGGCGGTGGGGCGGTGTAGGAGGGCGGACAGGTAGGCTGAGGCTTGGAGGCGTCGGCGGAGCAGACGGACTGCCAATCAGACTTGGGCTGGAGATCGGTATTCAACTTTCAATGGTGAGTGTGGGGGCTCGGGCATCCATGGGGTACAGCCCACGGCGTCACGAGGAAGCGACGAGTACCAGGTCAGGATCTACGGAGATCACCTGAGGGGAACAGAAGCCACAGGAAAACAAATTACTCTCGGATCACAAGGAGGACAGAAACAATACAAGGCACTCAGAGCAGGCTCGGAGGGGCTGTGAGATACCATCACTGGCAACACTCTGACGTCGAGGTACTGGCAGTCCGCTTCTCTTAACCCGCCGGTAAAGAGGTGATTGTCCACCGGTGTGAGGATGACGTCAGTTCGGACGCCCTCCTGCCAGCCGACTCCAGGACTCCTTCTAGTGGAGAAAAAACCTCAAACAACCCCGGGACCCAACACTGGTGCTCTCTTTTAATGCTAGCTTTAAACAGTAGTAAGTAAGTTTTACTTTTCTTCTCTCTTCTTTCTTCACCAGAGACTTGACATTCTTTATCTAATCCAACATCCATAAAATGGTCCACCCACTCCTATATTTCCTAAAGAGGCTGAGGCAGGTCGGCCTCAAAACCACATTAGTAGCAGCTTTTTACAGATGTGCGGTGGAGAGAACCCTTATCTTCACCATCACCACCTAATAGACACTGCTCTGCTTCTGACAGAAAGGAGCTGCAGAAGGTGGGAAACACTCCTCAAAGGATCACTTGCAGCAGATCCCTTCCATTGAGGAAGTGCAGCCTGCACTATGGAGGATCTCAACAAGCCTATGGTCTGTTTGACCCTCTTCCAAAATGGCTCATATTTTTAAATTTCTGTATTGTATGTATTTTTTTTTCTTGGTTTGGAGTGTTTTTTGATGCTGCTGGTCCTGGGGACAAAATTTCATCTTTGTGAAAACACAAAAGCCATAAAATAAGGAAGCGGCTTGATCCTGTGCTAGGTTGTAGGGGTTGATGCTTCAAATGATAAGTTAAAATGGTAAATGAATAAATGGTAAAAATGGTAACAATATGTACAAAATGGCAGCTAGAAAGTACAAGATGGGGGTGCAATCTGGTAAAACTACCAACTTATCAGCATTCCTAACGTTCACATACACATCATGAAACAAGTATAGTTGTTATTTCTAACCTTTATGGCCTGGTTGTATATATTGTGTTAAAATTAAGAGTCAAGAGTTGCATTATAAAATTAGCAGAGTATGTTGTCTTCATAGGTCTTGATATTACAAATAGTGTAAAATAATTGTGTATGACCTGTATCGGGCCATGCTTAAGCCATTTATAGAAAAACAGCAATAATATTGGAAAGTGTAGAAGTAATGCAGTGATTGTCACAGTTCCACCAGTTCTCCAGTTGGGGAGATGCCCCCTGATTTGCGCCTGCGCGAGCGAGGCTGAATGTTTGTGCTAAGTTTGTTCTTGTGTGGATTTTTTTTTTTTGGACTATTTTTTTAGCCTAATCTGCTAATGCAAGCCAGCATTAACAGATGTGTGTATTCTCGGGATGAACTATTGGCGCTTATGAACAATGCCGTGGCTGGCCTTCGCCATCCTATTCCACCGGAGCTAAGGCGGAAGTACCAGGGCTGCAGAGCCGGCTGCAAACACAAGGCTAGGCTAAAAGCTAGATCAAGGACTCGACAGCGGCTAAAGCCACCAATTCCCTCAGTTGTGATGGGGAATGTGAATGCCCTATCCAATAAGATGGACGAACTGACCAGTGCTACTGGGAAAGCAGTCTGCTTATCTTCTCGGAGTCGTGGCTAACTAGCCACGTGCCGGATGCTAATGTGGATCTGCCTGGTTTCACCACTGTGAGAGCGGACCGGGATCATAACGCCAGCGGGAAAAGTAAGGACGGAGGCCTAATTTTGTATGCGAACAAAAAATAGTGCCATCCAAACCACTTGACTGTAAAGACTATATTATGCAGTGCTAACTTGTAGCTAGTAGCAGTTAGCATTAGACCCTATCGCTTATTAAGTGAGTTTTCACACATCATAGCTGTGTGTGTCTATGTTATGCGCAGACACAGCGTGTGATTCTATTTGTAATGTTACCTTTCCACTGCAAATCCAGTATTCAGAGTCTTTTATCATCATTTCTGGTGATTTTATTCACGTCAATTTAGACAGTACTCTCACTACTTTTTACCAGGTTGTAGACTGTCCCACAAGGAGAAATAGAACAATTGATCTGTTGTATGTAAAGGCCAAGGATGCCTACTCAGCTACTACTCTTCCTCCTCTTCCTCCTCGGACCATAACCTTGTACATCTGCAACCTACATATACCCCGTTAGTGAAAAGACAAAAAGTCAAAATGGTACAAGTCAGGAAGTGGTCCGATGAGGCGGAGGACGCTCTTAAAGACTGTCTTGCGATCACTGACTGGAGTGTTGTAGTGGGGTCTCATGGGGAGGACATTGAGGGGGCTGTGGAGTGTATGACAGACTATTTGAACTTTTGCATCGACACGGTTGCCCCTGTCAAAACAGTTAAATGTTTTTCCAACAATAAACCCTGGGTCACCAGTGAAGTAAAGACTATCCTGAACAGGAAAAAGAGAGCGTTCAGGAACAAAAACTGTGAAGAGATGAGGAGGATACAAAGGGAACTTAAAATCTGCCTGAAGAGACGTATAGGAGGAAGCTGTAAAAAGAATCTTAGTGAGAACAACATGCGAAAGGTGTGGAACAGTATGAAGACAATAACAATCTGTATAGGTAAGAGTGGCACTGCAGTGGATGGAGATTTTGAGCAAGTCAACAAACTTAACACTTTTTTTAATCGGTTCAGCTCCCCCCAGGCCACCTCCACCTTTTCGCAATTCTCCTCCAGCCCTCCTACCCATCATTCTTCCACCTCTACCTCTCCCCCTTCTGCCTTTATTTCCTACTCACCTTCATTATCTGCTCTCACCACTCATCCTCCTTCTTTTACCGCTGACCAGGTACGGACTGAGCTAAGACGACTCCATCCTAACAAGGCTGCAGGACCAGATAGGGTGTGTCCGAGGGTTCTAAAGGCCTGTTCTGTGGAATTAGGAGAACCTTTACAGCATGTCTTTAACCTGAGTCTGGGTGTGGTCCCCACACTATGGAAAACATCTTGCATAGTTCCTGTTCCAAAAAAGGGTCGCCCAAGCGAGCTAAATGATTATAGGCCAGTTGCTCTGACGTCTTACATCATGAAAACATTGGAGCGACTGGTCTTGAACATGATACAACCCCAGGTGCAGAGCGTTAAGGACCCTCTTCAGTTCGCCTACCGTGAGAGGGTGGGTGTTGAGGATGCTGTACTTTATCTGCTTCATCGTTCCCTCTCCTACTTGGATGGAGGGAGCTGTTTTGTGAGGATGCTCTTTTTTGACTTCTCCAACGCCTTCAATACCATCCAGCCCCATCTACTACAGGAGAAATTGAACAGCATGGCGGTGGACCCCCATTTGGTGCGCTGGATAATGGATTATTTGACCAACAGACCTCAGTTTGTCAAGATGGCGAACTGTAGGTCCATCATTCTGACCAGCAACACAGGGGCTCCACAGGGCACGGTTCTTTCGCCCCTCCTCTTTACCCTCTACACCTCTGACTTTAAATACAACTCAGCTACATGCCACAGACAAAAATTTTCGGACGATACTGCTATTGTGGCGTGTATAAAGGAGGGTGGAGAGGGGGAGTACAGGAGCCTGGTGAAGGACTTCGGAGCATGGTGCCACAGGAATAAACTTCAACTGAACATCTCTAAAACAAAAGAGATGGTTCTCGATTTTCGTAGGGTGCCCCTCTTGCCTCGGCCTACCATCATTGATGGCACTGAGGTAGAGGTAGTCACCACATACAAATACTTGGGCCTACAACTGGACAATAAGTTGAACTGGTTTTTCAATATAGACACTGTGTACAAGAAAGCACAGAGTAAAATGTACTTCTTGAGGAGACTGGCCTCCTTCAATGTGTGCTCTTAGCTCCTGTGCATGTTTTATAAGTCCATTGTGTCTACTGTTATATTCTATGCAGTTGTTTGTTGGGGGGGCAGTGCAAAGAAGAGGGACATACAGAGATTGAACCGCCTCATCCGCAGAGCTGACTCTGTGGTTGGTGTGAGCCTGGAGTCTGTGGAGACAGTGGTGGAACAGAGGACACTGTCTAAGCTCAGCTTAGTTCTGGAGAACACAAGCCATCCTCTGCATACTGTTTTCTCCAATCAGAGGAGCTCCTGCAGTGACAGGTTTCTCTTACTGGGATGTTCAACTGAGAGGTTTAAAAACTCCTTTGTCCCATGGGCCATTAGGCTTCACAATGCTGTGATTTCTGGGAGGGTTAAGGGAGGGAGACAGAGTAATTAGCATTTTTAATGTACTTAATGTATTTAAGTTCCTTTACTAGACCATTTTTAATGCGTCTGATCCTGTTCACCTGTGTCTGGCACTACTTAAGCTCTTCCTCCACACCAAGTCAGTGCCAGATTATTGAACGGTTTTACTAAGTAGATGTTCAGCATTTCCTCACAGCTCATGCCTGATTTCTCGTCCTTGACCTCCTGCCTGACCAACGACTCTCGATCCTTGCCTGCTCCCTGCCTGATACTGTCTCTGACTCTGACCTCTGGTCTTACCTGCCCAGAGATTCCCTTTGTTGCACGTAGAGCATGCTGTCCTGGAAGCTAGCGTTCCTCTTAGCCAAACAGCTACAATAAATATCTTAAAACTTTGCTTGTGTCTGTCTGCGCTGAATTCGAGCACACTGAGCCATGTCAGAATAATCTGGCCACAAACAATGGATTCTGAGCAGCAGCGCTGGCGAATTGGCGTAGAGGGCGCTATTTCTGGTCTAGAGAAAAACGAACAGGATATGATGCAACTAATCCACGACATGTCCGGTACACTGGGTAATGTTACGTGTCAGTCACGCCCCTCTCCACCGGTTCCATTTCGTATTCATGTATCCCCGATTCATGAACCAAGGCCCCCTCCTCCGGAGAGTTTTAAAGGAGAGGCTAATCAATGTTGCCCTTTTCTCACGCAGTGTGAGATTAATTTTCAGCTGTAGCCGTCCTCTTTTCCCTCTGAGCGATCCAAAAGTCATCTCCCTGCTGTCCAGCAAAGCTAAGTTATGGGGGACTTCTGAGTGGCAGCGCGACTTGCAGATATGCTATGTTTACAAAGATTTTGCCACTGCATTAAAGAGAGTGTTCAGACTGTGGAAGAACCACAGTGTTGGTTCTACTGGACCTCAGCGCAGCATTTGACACTGTTGACCATAATAACCACTAGCCCAGATTATAACAAGTAATAACATTAGTTACCATAACTATGCAGATGATACACAGCTCTATATTACGATGTCACCAGGTGACTCTGAAGCTATCCTAGCACTGAACAGATGCTTAGAGCAAATCAATGCGTGGATGTGCCAAAACTTTCTCCAGCTGAACAGAAACAAGACTGAGATTATTATCTTTGGACCTAAAGAGGAACAATCAAGAGTCACAAGCAGCTTCAGTTATTACAGCTAAAAACTAGTGATCAGGCCCGAAACCTTGGTGTAGTTATGGACTCAGACCTGAACCTTAAGGGACACATTAAAACAGTTACAAAGTCGGCTTTCTACCACCTGAAGAACATCTCCAGAATTAAAGGACTAATGTCACAGCAAGACCTAGAAAAAATTATGCATGCGTTCATTTTAAGTCATCTCGATTACTGCAACAGTGTCTTCACAGGTCTGCCAAAAAAATCAATCAGACAGCTGCAGCTAATCCAAAATACTGCTGCTCATGTTTTAACTAAGACCAGAAAAACAGAGCACATCACCCTAGTTTTAAAGTCCCTACACTGGCTCCCTGTAGCTCAGAGAATAGACTTTAAAATACTTCTATTAGTTTATAAATCACCGAACGGTCTAGCACCACAATACATTAAAGACTTATTATCGTCGTATCAACCCTCCAGAACACTCAGGTCTTCTGGTTTGGGTCTACTTTGTATCCCCAGAACCAGAACCAAACATGGAGAAGCAGCTTTCAGTTTCTATGCACCATCAATCTGGAACGAACTCCCAGAAAACTGCAAAACAGCCGAAACACTAAATTCTTTTAAATCAAGGCTGAAAACTCACCTGTTTAGAGCTGCCTTTGATTAGTAGTCCACAAACAAATTCAGGTGTAAAGCTGCTCTGAACAAAATATCTTATTACATATTGACCATCTCTTTATGATTATCACGTATATCTGCTCGGTGATTTTTATGATTTTTTTTGGATGATTGTAATGATGTTTTTTGATGATTGTAAAGTAATTCTACTAATGTTTTTATGATGTAAAGCACTTTGAATGCCTTGCTGCTGAAATGTGCTATACAAATAAATTTTTACTTATTTACTTACCTATAGACCTGGAGAGAAAAACATTAAAGCTGATGCCTTGTCACGAATCCACGACTGCACTAAAGACGCCCCCGATCCCGAGACAGAGGATTTCGTCCTCACTCATTTGGTTCGACTATCTGTCACTCAATTGGCACAAGAGCTCCTTCAGGCACATCGCACTCACCCACCTCCGGCCTCATGCCCAGCGGATCGTATTTTCGTACCTCATCATGTGAGGAGCAAGGTAATCACCTTCTCCCACAGTTCTAAGCTGTTCTGTCACCCAAGCTTCAACAAGACCACAACAGTTATCCAGTAACAGTTCTGATGGGAGAGCCTGGGTAAAGACGTCAGGGAGTTCGTGTCTGCCTGCCCACAATGCTCCCAGGCAAAGGTCTCTCGCCGTCGTCCAGTGGGGTTGCTGCGGCCCCTTCCCATTCCCTCTCGCCCATGGTCCCATATCTCGATGGACTTCATCAACGGTTTCCCCTCATCCTCTGGTCACACTGTCATCCTCATCATAGTCGACAGATTTTCTAAGATGGTTCATCTGGTGGCCCTCAAGAAGCTCCCCACAGCCAAAGAACTCGCTGAGGTCCAAGGAGGTCTTCAGGCTTCATGGTGTGCCCAAGGACATAGTTTCATATCGAGGCCCACAGTTCATCTCCTGGTTCTGGCGTGAGTTTTGCGACCTGCTGGGGATCACCGTGAGCCTCTCGTCTGGTTTCCACCCACAGACCAATGGGCAGACCGAGAGGGCCAACCAGGAGGTGGAGACCAAGCTTCGTCTGTTGTGCAGTGACGATCCATCCAAGTGGTCTGGCAATCTTCCGTGGGTCAAACACGCCCTGAACTCCCTCCCCTCCTCTCCCACGGGTCTATCCCCGTTCTTCACTGTCTATGGTTTCCAGACCCCGGTGTTCTTCATGCAGGAGAGACCAGACAGGGTGCCCTTGGCCTTCACCGCTGCCCACAGGTGCCAAAGAAAATGGTTCAAGGTCAGAAGAGCACTCCTCAAGACTTCGGCGGTGTAGTCTCGTGAGACCATTCGCAGACGTTCAGCACAGCCCAATTACCGACCAGGGCAGAAGGTTTGGCTCACCACAAAAGATCTCCCCCTCAGAGTGGAATGCTGCAAACTCGCCCTTAAGTTCATCAGTCCCTTCCCCATCTCCAAGGTCATCAACCCTGTCCCCGTTCGGCTTCAGCTCCCCAGAAGTACCAGGATTCATCCCACGTTCCACGTCTCCAAGATCAAGCCTCTGCTGACCTCTGAACTCTTTTCCCTCATTTTGTAGCTCTAAGCTTTGGTGACTCATTATTTTCCACAGCTTCATCCACACCATCCAATATGACACAACTGATAATTATGTGGTATAAGGTTGAGGCGTAGCTTGCCATTTAATAAACAGGAGCTATATTGAGGACCTGGTACTTCTTAATGCCCCAGCTATTAAGAACCTAATCACATTCCAAACACTTCATTAAACACCCTAAGGCACTGTCATTGTTTAATGATATATCGATGATTGTGTTTAGCAAACAACAGCCACAAAAGCACTCGTCTTTTTTACTGTACTCCTTTTTGGTGTCATGTGTCACTCCATCTCCTGCTAATCAATATCTCTTGAGACTGCTGCTGTGTACCCACTGGTGACAAGGTGCATTAAAATGCAGGGTTCTTATCTCTGCTGGCAATGCATTAATTTTGCATGGTTTGAGAACTTCTCGAAAATGTGCTATCCACTGTGCTTATTTTCATTCATAAACAAGAACCGTGCTATTAAAATATTTTGACTCAAAGTTTTAGTTTTTGTGTCAAAAATTACAGTGTGGTAGCAATCTCAGAAACTTGGACAACTGAGGGAAAAAAACTGTTGGATGGTTGATGGATATTAACTGTTTAGTCAGAATAGGTTTAACAAAAGGGGAGAAAGTGTTGCACTGTTTGTAAGGTCTGGGCTGAAATGTATGGTTATTGTTAAAATGACATTTTCAGTTGATAATTTGATGGATTGTTTATGTTAAAATTAAAGGTAACAGATCTGGACATATGGTAATTAGTGTTGTTTATCAAACTCCTGGTTCATGCATTGATGAGTTTAGTAAGAAAATATTAGATATGCACCAGAGGCATAATGAAAAGTTTACTTTTATTTGTGGAGATTTTAACATTAATTTGTTGAAATATAATGACCATATCAAAACAACAGAATTTTAAAATAGTTTGGTTTAGGTTTCTACTCATTAATATTGCAACGTACTTGAATAACTAAATACAGTGCGTCATTGATTGATGTTATTCTTATAAATAAGTTCAATGTGAAAACAAAGAGTGGATTGCTAATTACTGATATTACAGATCATTTGCCAGTGTTTACTGTGCTGGATATTAGTAATCAGTTCAATT
Source organism: Kryptolebias marmoratus (assembly GCF_001649575.2). Taxonomy (NCBI): domain Eukaryota; kingdom Metazoa; phylum Chordata; class Actinopteri; order Cyprinodontiformes; family Rivulidae; genus Kryptolebias; species Kryptolebias marmoratus. Next base: position 5,760,017 of record NC_051446.1, on the reverse strand, counting down.
TAAATATAACAAAGCCAATTTCTAAATTGGTTAGATTAAAATTACCTGAAGCTGTGGAATAAAGTGAATACTTTTTTGAATACTTTATTTTAGGATTTTATTAACAACATCACAATAATTTACTGACAGGTTGAAATCTGTTAAGGATCCATCAAAATTCAAATAATAAGACATACCTAAAGTAAAATACATTTACAATTATATACAATACAATAATATAACACAACAACTAAAAAGACTAAAAAGGAGCTGGATGGGGAAAAGGGAAAAACAGTAAAAAAAAAACAACAAAACAAGCAAAAATAAATAAATTTGTTATATAATATATCTAGATTGCCCACAAGTCCTGTGGAGTCCATCTCGTTGATCTTCTGTTGATCTCAGAAAGCCATAATTTAATGGTACGGGGACATCTGATTTCCATTTGATTGCAATACATTCCTTAGCAATTGCCAAAAGGACTTCTGTAAGTTTCTTCTCATAATTTGTCTTTAAATTGGAGTTTGTAAAGTTCCCCAATAAACAAATTTCAGGGTCCATTGGAAATGTGACACCATGGATGTCTGATAACATTTTGCAAACTCCCTGCCAAAAGCCCTGCAGTTTAGAGCAGTGCCAAGTAGAATGGAGGAACGTTCCCAATACCATGCCACATCTAAAACAAAGAGGGGATATATTACAGTTATATTTATGTAGTTTTTGTGGGGTAACATATAGCTGGTGCAAAATAAATAAATCGTACTAATCCAAACCGAGCGTTTAAAGTAGAATTAACCCCTTCTCTTAACCAGTCATTCTATAACTGCCTCTCAATAGATGTTCCCATATCCTTTTCCTATTTACTTTAGGAATTGTTCATACCAGTTATCACCAGAGTTGACATGAGTGCTGTATACATCCTTGATATAATTCTAAATAAAGGCTGTCTAGCATGACACATATCCTCAACGTGAGACATACACAGTAACTTCCAACTTCCTTTCTGTTTAGTTATAACAAAGTCACGTAATTGAAGATAACCCAGGAAATCTTTATTTGTCAACTTGAACTTCTGTTTTAACTGTTGTAACGACATAAATACTTCATTTTTATAGCAGTGCTTTAATCGACTAATTCCCTTCTCCTGCCAAGATCTAAAAATACCAGACTGAAAAATTTTTGGTTGCAGTCTATTTCCCCATAATGGGGTTTTCAGAGAAAGAACACCTTCTAACATTTCACAAAGTTTATACCAAATTTGAATTGATTGTATTACTAAAGGATTATCAGTTGCTTTTTTGATAGTTTTCTTATCCCATTTATAAAGCAAATTCATTGGTATCTCTTTTTTCATCTCTGTTATTTCAATGTTGAACCATGAAGGAGGAGTCTGGACATCAAACATCTGTGCCAAGAATCTAAACTGAGAGCAGTTTGGCGTCAGACAGACACAGGAGACCAACGTAACGAGAAGTGCTTTTATTTACAGTGAATGGACTGTGCGAGGATGAACGGAAGCCGGGACCTGAAAACAGAGGACGTCGTGAGTCTCTGGTCTTTTTGGGAAACGAGCAGGTAAGTGGGAATGAGGTAATTTTCCAGGTGAGAGTTCTTACGGTGAGAGGTATGATCCACAGCATGGAGGTGAGAGGATGAGGTAAGTACTTCCCAGTAGAGGATTGGTGGTAACTCCAGACAGCAACGGGTAAGTCTCCTTTCCAGGTGGCAGCGGTTACATTGGCAGACAGGCACAGGTAAACAGGTAGGTACTTAGCTTCGTTGGCGAGTTCCGTACGCAGACCAGACTGATTCCATAAACAGACAGGTAATCCTGGGAAGGTGTACAGTAAAAAACAAAACACAGTTCTCAAAAAGGTTTCACGATTATCAGAGATTACAAAAAGGCTTAGCACATTACCACTTGGCAAAACAATGCTCCAGCGCTGATCTGGTTCCCACCACAGCCATAAGTACCCGTGTTCTCCTGATGAGCCTGATCCGCTGCAGGTGTGGAAGGAGTGGAGAGGTGCTGCCAATCAACAGCCAAGGACGGCCCACCAGGAAGTACTCACACAAACTCCAAATCACCACACAGACCTCCATCCTCAGTGATAATTTATCCATGCCAAGTCTTGGTGTCTTACCATGCCAAATAAATTTCCTGATTATTTTTTTAAGAGAGATAAAAAAATGTAGTTGGGATGTGGATTGAAAGAAAGCAGAAATATTAAAGTACAATTGGCAAAATGTTTGTCGATGATGTTAATGAGTCATACAACACATTTCTGGATATATTTGGAAGAATCTATAATTATTATTGTCCCTTTAAAGAATATAAACAAACATAAAAAAATAGTTTGACTCCTTGAATGACAAAGAGTTTGTAAAAGTCATGTAAAAAAAAAAAAGTTATAGAAAGATTTCATTAGGTGCCCTACTCAGGAAAAAGAAGAAATATATAAAAATAAATTAAGATCAGTGTTAAAAAAAGCAAAAACCGTATTATTATAACAGGCTACTGCAAAAATACAGTAATGATATTAAGGGTACTTGGAATATAATTATTAGTGTAATTAAAAATAATACAGATAGATAGAGTTATTTGAGTAATAGACTACAATATGTACAAATTAACCATACTAAGTCAGAAATTGAAATTGTAAAATGTGGTCTTCCTCAAGGATCATTCTTAGGACCTAAACTATTTAAACTATATTTAAATGATATTTTTGCATTATCTAGTATTCTAAAATTTATCATGTCTGCTGATGATACAAACTTTTTTTTTCAGGACAAAATATGGATGAACTAATACAGACAGAAGGAAAAGAGCTAGCCGAGTTGAAAAAGTGGTTTGATTATAATAGGTTATCATTAAATGAAGGAAAAACTAAATTTATGATATTTTCTGGAAATCAGATCTATAACAATGTGAAGTTATGCATAAATGAAGTATAAATTGATAGTTTATGAGACAAAATTTTTAGATATCATATTAGACAGTCGGAAGCCTCATATTGAATATATTAGAAATAAAATTGCAAAAACTGTTGGAATATTGTTTAAAATAAAAGATTTAATTCATGTAAAAGGTTTGCAGATTATTTACTCCTCCTTGGTTTTGCCCTATTTGTCATATTGCTCAGAAATCTAGGGAATGGCATGTAAAACAACTATTGATATATTAGTTAAGTTACAAAAAAAGCTATTAGGTTAATTAATAAAGTGGGATATTGTGAACCAACTAATAAACTCCAGAGAACGTGCCTCCACTGCTCTAGAGTTCAATGGCGGCGTGCTTTACACCATTACATCCAACACTTTGCATTGCACTTGGTGATGTATGGCTTGGATGCAGCTGCTCAACCACGGAAACCCATTCCATGAAGCTCTCTGCGCACTGTTCTTGAGCTAATCTGAAGGCCACATGAAGTTTGGAGGTCTGTAGTGATTGACTCTGCAGAAAGTTATCGACCTCTTCGCACTATGTGCTTCAGCATCCACTGACCCCGCTCTATCAGTTTAAGTGGCCTACCACTGTGGCTGAGTTGCTGTCATTCCCAGCCACTTCCATTTTCTTATAATACAGCTGATAGTTGACTGTGGAATTTTCAGGAATGAGGAAATTTCACGACTGGATTTGTTGCACATGTGGCATCCTATCACAGTTCCACGCTGGAATTCACTGAGCTCCTGAGAGCGACCCATTCTTTCACAAATGTTTGTAAGAACAGTCTGTATGCCTAGGTGCTTCATTTTATACACCTGTGGCCATGGCAGTGATTGGAACACCTGATTCCGATAAGTTGGATGGGTGAGCAAATATTTTTGGCAATAGAGTGTATTCTGTTTGAGTGTTATTGATGGCTTTCATTTGACCTCTCTGAATGTAAATCCCATGGCTTTCATTCGACTTTTGTACTTTGTACTTTTATGTGTATGTAAATCACATTTCATTCAATTCAATTTCTTACAGTTTGGTCACAGACATTGACTCCAGTTTCTGCCTACTTGTTTATCATTTGTCTTCTTGTGATTTTTGTTCTCAAGACATTGCTTTAGATTCTCTATCTTGACACTTATGTCTTTCTGGTCTATCAGTATGCTTCCTTTTTACAACCTTCCCATATTGTTTGTCCTAATTTTAGACACAGCTAACTAGAAACAACAACATCTTTTGCAACATTTCATGATGATTTACCTTCTTAAAGAAATTTCATAATCCTTCCTTTTGTTTTCACTGATATCTTGTGTTGGACCCATGATACATGTCAACCTGCTTTGTGCAGACGTCCAGGTATGTCCAGGAGGTAAAAGGTCACTTTCGACACCGCTCCTGACAAAATCCTGAAAATTCCCTTTAAAAGAAAACTACTGAACGCTCCCAACAGTAGCAGTTGAGCTAGATTTGGGTGGAAATATGCCAGGCCCTGCAAGACAAAGATAAGTCAAAATCAACCAAACTGACGGACTTTGGACCGCAAAGCGTGGAGCCGCCTAGCACAAACAAAGCTAGCAACAAAGTTAGCAAGGAGCCGAAGGTGCTGAGGGCTCCGATGCCTGTGGATTTTTGCAAAGCTGGATACCAGAGGTACTGGGACTACCCGCCCAGAGAAACCCACTAATTCTGGAAAGAGCGCATCGTGTTGGGCCAAAAAGAAACACAGAAGCACCCCCAAGAACCGTAATTATGCAGTTTCTTATCTATAAACAAAAGGATATGGTATTCAAAATGACTAGAGCAAAGACGGATATGCTCTACAACAACCAGCAGGTGAGATTCTACAACGACGTTGCTACAGAGATACACAAACAGCGCAAGCAATACGATGGAGTTCGCAAACACCTCCGCGAGCTCGGGCTGACATGGCATCATCCATCTGGCTAAGCTGGTGCTATGTACCGGGGGGAGATCTTCAAGTTCAACATGCCAGTAGAGGTCCAATTGTTCGATCACATTCAGAAAGGGCAGATAAGTGAAAAAGAATGACTGATTAGATTAAGAACTGTTTGAGTTTAGCCTTGGTGTGTCTTTTCTTGTTTTTTGTTTGTTTTTTTTTTTTTCTTTTTTTTTTTTTTTTCTCTAAATATATCCTTTGGGTATGTCATCACTGTATATATATATGACTTAATGGGGAGCTGTTCTGAACCGTACTCCTTATGATATATACTTTGAATATATTGGTTCATACTTCTATTAAGATGTTCTACCTATGTTGTGCATATTAAAGACCACTGCATATGTATAGGGATAACTAGAGTGCTAGAATAGCAGGAGAAGGTTGGGCACACTACATAAAAATATTTCTACTTTTTTTTCTAAAGATTTAGTGACAAGAGAATAGATCATAAGGATCTATACATGACAATGGTTGAAAGTAGTATATGGGAAGGGCCTGACCACTTGGTCGGGAAGGGGTTTTGTTTTTTTAAACAGGGTCGGAGAGTGGGTTTTATGTTAGATATTCAGTTATCTTTGTTGCCCCTCTTGGACATATTTGGGAAATCATCACATCACATCTGTGTTTTTAAATCGACATGATGCAGGGGATGGAAATTAAATGTACATCCTGGAACTGTAGAGGCTTGCATAAAACCAAAAAAATCAAACAAGTCATGAACAAACTGAAAGATTTAAACTCTAAAATAGTATTCTTACAAGGGACCCCATCTTATAGAGGAAGAAAATATAAAATTAAGTAGGAGGTGGCAGGGAGATGTATATGCAGCCTCATTTACATCAAGAGCTAGGGGACTAATGACTCTAATTCACAAAACTCTTCCCTTTTAAAGTCAACAACGTTATTAAAGATAAACAGGGGAGATATCTGATTATTCAGGGGTCCATCTTACAAGAAACTCTGAATTTAGTAAATATATATGGCCCCAACTCCAATGATGATAGTTTCTTCACAAATTTTTTTCTTGCCCTTTCATCTCTGTCAGGAACATACATTATAGGGGGTGATTGGAACTGTGTTCTGGACCCCACCCTGGACAGGGCTTCAGGGGCTGACCAAACACACACCAGAGGTAGAAAAACAATCAATGATTTTATGAAAGAAATAAATCTGATAGACATCTAGAGACATTTAAATCCAACTGAAACAGTTTATTCATGCCACTCCAGCACATTTAGAACATATTCACATATGGACTATTTTTTGATTTCAGTAGAATTACTCTCAAATATAACTGACGGTTCCTATGATAGCATAGTATTATCAGACCGTGCCCCCTGTAACTTAATATATTCTAACATTAAGCTGCAGAAGGACCCTCCTAGATGGTGCCTACACCAGAAATAGCTGAAAGATGAAAAATTTCTCAAATATGTTGGAAAAAAGATAGACAAATATTTCAATATGAACACCACACAAACTACAGCCTGTATAAAGTTGAATGCCTTTAAGGCATGCTTAAGTGGTTATATAATCAGCTATACCTCGTCAACATCAAGAGAATAACGCAAAAGCAGACAACAATTAGAATCTAAGATTAAGTCCGGGCCGCCCTCCCGAACTCTGGCTCCGCCGAGGACGGCGTCCGGGCCCATCTCGGGTATTTTGACTTTTTTTTTTCTTGTTTGGTTTTGTGTCCCTGGGTTTGCTACCTGGTCGGTTTTTTGTTTATTGTTCCTCGTTTGTTTTTTCATTCTTGCCCTCCATCCTGGGTTTTTTTTGTTGTTCCCCCTCCACCCTCCCGAGCTAAGTTTTTTTTGTTTTGTTTTGTTTGTTTGTTTGTTTAGGGACGTCAAGGGACGTCCCTTGAGAGGGGGTAATGTTAGGATTGGGTTTTGTTTGTTCCTCTGTGTTTGATGTTTGTGTTCTGGTCTCCTTTGGGTTTGGGTTCATATGGTGTTTTCTGTTTTTTGATTGTTTTGTTTCTTGTCTTATTTGGTTCCTGTTTCTCCTAGTTCTGTTCTTGTTCCTAGTGTCTGTGTTTCCTGCTACATTCACTCCTCCTCAGTCAGTTTTGGTTTTCCTGCCACGCCCATCTCCACCTGCCTACAATTGTAATCACTCACCTGTGCCCACTTTCCATAATTACCCTCTGCCTTTAAAACCATTTCCTTGCTGGTTCATTCTCATACTCTTGCCTCCCCGATGTGCTGTCCTGTGTTTCATGCTGGTTTGTGTTACCTCCTGTTTTGCCTCCCGTGTTCTTATGTTTAGGTTTTGTTATGTTTAGTTCTGCTGCCATGTCAGCTCTTTGTTTTAGCATTTGATTCTTTTGTTATTAAATTAGTTTTGTTAAGAGGAGTCTGAGCTCAGGGTTCGCTTCACACTACTTCCTGACACAATAAACTCACGCTTAAGGTTACTGCAGTATAAATGGTTAATGCAAATCTACATTACACCAGTCAATTTAAATCGATATAACCCTAATATACCAGACTCATGCACAAAATGTTTAGAAGAGAAAGGGACACTATTTCATTGTATCGGGGAATGTAAGAAAATTCAAACTTTTTGGACTGCATTAAAACAAAGTATAGAACATTTGGTCTCAAAGGACATTCCTTCAAATCTAGTTTTTTTTTTATACTAGGTCTATATCTCAAAAATACTTTGTTTACCAAATGTGAACCGTTACTGATTGATATGTCTACGCTAAAAAACTGATTGCACTTTTCTGGAAGAAAACAACAGATATCAAACAATGGGTGAAACAAATGTTGAACACTTTACCCCTGGAACACATTACATATCTCCAAAAAGGGAAAAGTGAACTATTTGAAAGTATATGGAGACCTTTTTGATCATTTGCGGAAGGTGTGGAACTGTCTCGGAAATAAGAGGTCAACAAAAGACAGACCAGACCAGGATGATAAGAGGCAGTAGAGTTTCTACACTGAACTGTTTCTACACTGATCTACCAGCTCATGTATGCTTAAAATATATATTTGAAGATGTGTAACTAAGAGGGTGCTTGTTGTTGTTGTTGACTATACTGGTTGTATAGAATGCATGTCAAAATATGTGAAAAATTAAAAAAAAAAGTTAGGTTGGAAAAACCTGCTTTGTGCAACAGCTCTCCAAGACGATGGTCCTTAAGCGAAACATTGTGTTTAGGAAGAGGATGCACATGGAGGTGGGCTGACTGACATCTCACTGCCAGCACTAGTTCAAATGGCAGGAAGACACCACTGAATCCATGGGAAGGGAATATCCAACCTTGAGTCCCCTTAGTGGTTTAATGTACTTCCGTTTTGTGGAGTAAATTTGCAGCTTTTTTCTTACTTGCTGGTGTTTTTTTTGTTGTTTGTTTGTTTCATTTGTTTTTTGTAGTTTGCATTATTCATGTGTTTGCAGACAGTTAAGCTGTTTGCTGCGCGTTTGCACCTGTCGGCCACTGTAGTAGTAACTATGCCAAGCCTGTATCTGTATTGCCACATACAGGCAACATGTAGCTGATGCTCCAACTTGTAATCACAAAAAGAAAAATACAAGAATGGCAAATACAGGATCTGAAACCGCATCTTTTTTGTGGACTGATGACAAAGTGGAATTTCTACTTTGTGTCACAATGAACTACTGACTGGGAGTTGTGTCAGTTCAAATGTGTGGACATAATTGACAATTTCAAGCAGAGTATTTGGCAAGAGATGGACGGAATAGTTTTTCTAATAATATTCAAAAGATTCACTATAATTTTGTTTATACATGAGTGTTGGGCTTTTAAAAAACTATTCTAATTTCATTTTTTAAAATATATACTTGATGTATATTGTTCCAAACACTTGCTTTAGTATTGTTTACAGTTCAATAAAGTGATAAAAACCTTTTTAGATTATTTGATGTAATAATAAGGGAGGTTGCACTACAATGTTACTGTTCATCAGCTTTATCTGTTTATTGAAGTAATACAGTATACAACAGTTTTGCTGTAGTTGAGCAACTGGTGTTTGCAACACAAATGCAAGCATGTAATATGTCAATATTGGAGTTAGGCAGAGAGTGGGTCTATGACAGTTTTCAAAAGGTTGTGTTTAGGCTGTCTATACAAGAACACAATAATGGCATTTAATGATTTTAACAGTCTATAACCCAGTTTTTAGGAGTTTTGAGACTCCTAAAATGCCATTTTCATGAGTATACAGGGCTGAAACAATAAAAAAACTGTGTGTATTCACAAAAACATCATTTCCATGCCTACAGGACCTCACTGGTATAGGTGGTACCCATATCCTGCCATGGTTCTTGCTGCAAGCTGTTCAGTAAAATTATCTGAAGAAAACAGGGATACTGTTTGGGTCCAAAGTTATCAGTCTATAAGTGAAAATACTGCAGCTGAAACATTGTTCAGAAACCTTTAGATGCAGAAATTGACCAAAGTTGACTAAAATGTGTGGGGGGAAAATCTATTCACATTCAATCTTCTTCCAGATTGTTATTTATTTTATTTTTTTTAACATTGCTCCACATAAACCACAGCAAATATGAAGGTGCTAATCTCAAGTACTGCTGGAGTGTTGTGTCTTTGAGAAATGATTAATGATGCTTCCTGTTCACAAAACCTAGAAGTATTCTCTCTCATCAGACAAGCAACGCTGATTAAGCTTCTGAAGTGTTACCTGATTACTAGCTCACCTCCTATTCACACTTCTGTTTTTGTTATTACAGCTTTGTGTCTATGTGTGTTTGTGTGTGGTATCTGATCTGATGAGCTGTTTTTTTGTGGAGGTGGGATGTGCAGCTCCCTGCTCAAATTCCCACCTGCACATCAGTTCTACAAGAATAGGTCTGATGCTGTTTTCATCACAGTCAAGTCCACAGTGTCCACGCTGAGGACTAATGCAAGCAATTGGACAGGGCCTCAGACAACTCATCAGAAACTAACGTTGCACTGAACTAACCTACAATGTATACAATCCAATGACAACATTAGATTAACAGCAATGGATTTTCTTTTTTTTCTAAATTTTGAACCATTCATCCTTGAGAAAGATTAGGTTTTCTTTTCCTTTAACAGACCCACAATAAAAAGAATTTACATCATGCAGTTTTTAATGTAGGAGGGTATATGAAATATGATGAAGACGTTATGATTCGTTAACAGTTCAGAAGATTTTAACACGGTGCACCACCCTCAGACAGAGGGAAATATTAGATAAACCTATATGTTTATCAGTCTCAAAAATTAAGTTACCTTAAACCATGAGTTCTTCACTTCGGAGTAAGATCATAATTATATTAAAACACACGCACAATTGAACTAAGTTTTGCCCCATCAATGTGACATTTATCGAACAACCAAATGTATCAAAAATTATGGCAGGTTATGAAAATTTACTAAATGTTTTAATTTGATACCAGAATATTGACATGAGGTGTTGAATTATCATAAAAGTTTAACAGGAGAGTCAGATTAAACCAAAGGAGTTTAAACTTTGAGGGAAAAAGGGGGTTTGAAAAGTTAACTTAATGTGATGGCGAAGTGACAATTATTACATTGGATTTAGACAACTGGCGTGAGACATCAATAATTTGTAGCCAACACCTGTAGCCGTTCACCAGAAATACACCAGCAGAAAGTTGAGAGATTCTTATCATACCAACAGATGATTTTTCTCTGCCGCTGCGTTTGGTACCAGCTAGGAATCTTTAGGCCTCGATTTGATGAAAGGTGGCTGAAAGTTATCGTCTTCAGGACACTTTTCAGTCAGGGGGTGCTGAACAGAATCTTTGGAATGATTCTGGCGGTCCAAGAGTCGGCTGCTTGTCCTCGGTGGGAAAATGGGACGGGCGTTTAGAAAGACATTCAAAGCTGGTTTGTTATGAGGCTGAAAGTCGAGGAGTCTTTGTGTCTCATAGAGGCAACGCGATGGAGTTTAACTAAAGTTCTGACTAATTTCACTTACTTCACTAACTGCCAAAATAAACTGGAAAAAAAACTTCTTAAAGATGGAAAATTTAGCTTCAAGGGAAAAAAAATGATGAAGGCTGAGAAGCATAAACTAGAGAATCAAACTAAAACTTATGAAGTGAAATAATCTCAGACGCAGACGAAGAAGCTAGGAAGAGCGAAGAAGGACGAGAAAAAGAAGAGCTCAAAGTGACGAGGGTGCATGCATGCCTTGGGCTTTTAAACAAAGCCAGGGGGTTGTATTTCCTACCCCAATAGTCCAATCATAGCCATTGTTCTTAAAAGAAGGCGGGCGTTTCAGTGGGCATTCGACCAATAGACATTACATATACTCTGAGGGAAACTCTGACACTTTCAGACAAAGAGAAAAAACAAAAAACAAAAACATGATTCAATCTTTACACCTTTATGCCTCAAAAATAAATCTAATTAAAAGGAAGAAACAGACTCGATCAGATAGTCCAAAGAAGGTGAACAAGAACTTTGAATCCACCACGGGGGGCGATGTGAATCCATGTATCAGTGTATTTTCAAATGACTATGAAAAATCAAACAATAAAAAACTGACTTGTTATTTTGTGTTTTATTATAACACCAAAAAAAAAAAATTGCCAGGTTTTTTGAATTTCCCTTTTTAGGCTAAGATTGAAAACATGATTGATGACAGAATTTGCATTTAATATTTAATTGGTCAGGTTTAGGTGACCCGGAAGTTTGGTAAGGAGCCCTTGCAAACAATAAACGTTAGCTTGTTACCGGCTGCTACCATAGACATTGTTTACATAGACACCTCAAAGACTGGCACCGTCTACTGGAGTGTCTACTGGAGTACTGACAGGTCAGCGCAGCCGCCATCTTGGTTGGGTCCCTCACGCGCCCCCGGTTCATTTCTTTATCCTGAGGAAGCTGTATGTCCAACTAAAATAATCAGAGCTCTCTGAATCTTTACCCAATTTTCACACAGTTTGGTTTGTTACAAACAGTAGAGATGTAGTTATGATACAGGATGCTTTCACACATTAAAAATACATGATATCATGCTAAAATACTTTGTTTCATGCTCTTTAATAAAGACAGACATATGGTATGGCTGTCATGAATGGTGGTGACTGAGGCGAACCCAGAGAGCAGACTCATGACGGTAACTAAAAGAAAACTAATTTATTAAAGTGAAACGAAATAGTTGACGTGGCAGCAAATCAAAACAAAACTAAATCCAGGAGCACAGATGGGAACACAGGAACGAACGGAACAGGATTCTGAGGATATAGATCAGGAACACGGGACAAGAACAAATGAACAATAATCCGGCGCGGGAGTGGAGTAACAGATCGAGTTTTAAGGCAGAGGATCATGAGGTAAGTGGGCACAGGTGAGTGATGAGGATTGTTGACAGATGGAGATGGGTGTGACAGAAAATCAAGTGTAAACTGAGTGGAAGATTACCGAAACACAGGAAACAAACAGCATAAAAATAAAACCAACTAGCAAAACATGAACAGAACCAAGAAAAAACACAAAGAAAAACCTAAAACCTCACAATGGCATATTAATAAATGTATATTTCAATACATTTCATACTTTAATAAAGAAAAAAGTTTGACTGTTCATTTAAATTTACTTCACTTTCTCACACACATCTACACACAATCCTGAGCCTTCTGTATACACCACATCAATAATTCCTTCATATTTTTGTGTGTTGTGTATGAACACACACATGCAGTTTTTTTAAAAGGCCTGGAAAAGTAATCTTTAAAAACTCCAGGTCATTCCAGGATCTCACACTGCCCTGCTTTAACTGGAGCTGGAGAGCTCAGCTTCACTTTCAGGAAGATGTTGAGAAAGGTCCACTGTAAGATCTCTGCAGCTTTCCTTCAGGTCTCTGCGTTCCTTGTTACTAAAGGCTAAAGTATAAGACAAATAATACTTAAAAACAATTTAATTGAAAACAACTTGAAAAGGTTTCAGTATCCCACAGTGTATTGTTATACACAATACATCATTAATTCCTAAACATGTAGAAAGAACTAACAGATAAAAACAGGTTTAACAAAGTGTAATATTAACTTTAGTTTTACATATGAATCATAGATATTTTTGTTAGCATGTACAGTAAAACAAAAAAACAAACAAACAAAAAAAAAACACCTCTTTGGAGATGAGCTGGGAAGTTGAAGACAGATGGGGTCACAGCGTCTCTAAGCCAGTCCTGTCAAAGTTCTCTGGTTTGAAATTTTCACTACAGAGCTGAGACAACTCTGTAGCAACAACCCCCCTCCTTCTTACTGAAACTTGCTATTGCCTCCTTAAATCTGTGTTACTGGGAAACCTTCAAAATGTGAAGAAAAAAACAAAACAAAAAGCTAATGAGTGAGGAGCACCAGTTCCTCCTATTAGCATTTTGTTGTTTGCCAAATAACGTAGCTACAATGACATAATATAATAAATGGTCAAGTAACCAAAATTATTGTTCAGTCTTACTTTTAAAAGGTAATCCCACATGATATAAAATCCGATCATAGCTGCTCGCTCTGTGTTTCCTCCTGTTGGCTCTTAGAGAGAGGAGACATCCGTCCAACATGGCGGCGATGGCAGACGTAATGAGGTGTCTACATATTTATGTTTGTTCGATCGATCAGGACCAGATAATCCAGTCAGACCCATCAGCCATGGAGACTTAAGTATTGTTTTGAGGATCAAACCAGTGTTAAACACGTCCTCGATCAGTGGTTCTAGCGCCGTCATAGTATTGACTACATTACCTTAGCTGCCACATACAGCTACTTCCAAGTCACCTGAACCCGACCAAATAAATTAAAATCTAATTATGTCCTCCTGTCCGCTTTTCGATTTTGTGTTTTCGATCTTAGCCTAAAAGTGAAATATGAAAAACTAGGTGTTTTTTTATTTTTTTTATTTTTGGTGTTATATTAAAAAACAAAATAACCAGTCAGTTTTTCATTATTTGATTTTCAATTGTCAATTGAAAATGTAAAGAACGAATGATACACGGATTGATGTGGTACTTTCTTTCCAGTACTAAGGGAATGTGCTAATTTTCCTTTTATGTTCATAGAAACCAAGACATTATCAGTTTGAGTTTAACCAGGTCTGGGTTGAATTGTTCTCAGAGTGTAAATTCAATCAGACGCAGCAGAATTTGACACCCTGGTGCAGTGGCGCCGGATTCATTTTCTAGGTGCGGGGGCCACCGGAGTGTTTCGTCACCTTATTAATTTTACATGCATCAGATCATCGTCTAACATCAATAAAAATTGAATAATGAAACGCTTTTTCAGCTATGACTTTTTGTTCCAACATATTATTATGAATAATGATAATTAGTTAAACCAAGCAACAGCTTTATAAATGACCACAATAAAAGTAAACACAGGTAAATAACA
>NC_051446.1:5740761-5744024 GCF_001649575.2 Kryptolebias marmoratus | reverse complement strand
AGTCGCGTGCAGTCTGTGCAGCCGTCTGGTGGGAACACGCAGCGCACTGGCAGGGCCGGAAAGTGGGGGGGCCAATGGCCCCCTGGCCCCAGTGGTTCCGGCGCCTATGCCCTGGTGTCTTTCTTGGAGCCAGGAAGTCTGTGGTGTCAGTGTTGTATAGCTGGTGGGCATATAAATCTTGAATAAATGTGGGCCTCACCCCGGTCCGTATAAATTACGGTGAGACTGGGCATTCGCCTCCCTTTTTTTCTTCAGCTACAGCGAACACTGAACTAAAGAGCAAAGAACAAGATGTCCAGCACCAGCACCATCCGCCTGCGCCCGTCCTGCCAGACCGGCTACATCATGGGCTACGACCGGCATGACATCTGCGAGGGATGCCTGGGTCCCAGAAACGCCGACCTCGCCCTCACTCCCCAGTCCTCCTGCCGTCCCTGTGAGCTCCTCTCTCTCCGGAGGAGAAGCAGAGATGAGCAGCCTTTTTCAAGGCTAGTGCCGAGGCTGAGGAGGTCTTCTCCATGGCGGAGTACTCGCTGGACGACACCATCGCCTTTTTTGACGCGGAGCCGCGCAGGGAATTAGATGATTCCTCCGGCGAAGGCGATCCTAGCAGCAGCCCCGCTGCTTCTTCCCAGCTGGAGAGCGTGATTGTGGAACCAGGGCGGCCGAGCGAATGCTTAGCCTCCCAGGGCCGTCCGACGCCGGCGACCACTCGCTAGCGCGAAGGGACTCCCCCTCCCCACCCCTCCCCCGCCCCGATCGGATGATCTGGCGGGAAGGTTTGGCTTTGCCTCAGCTCGTCGCTCTGACCCCATCTGGCCCTGCTTCCCAGCTGTGACGTCATACTGGGACGAGGCTGCAGCTGGGCCTGCCAGGCTGAAGGCACCAGTCTCTTCCTTCGCCTGTCTCACCAGAGTAGAGGGGTTTACCGAGCGGAGTTTTCCCTCGGTTCCCCCTCTAGAGCCAAGCCTTGCAGAGGTATTTGGGGCGAAGACTTCCCGGACGGACCAGCGACCTGTCCCCCCGGGCAGAACCGATCAGCTGATCACCAGACTCGCCAACCAGGCGCATCAGTGCTCTTTCCAGTCTGCCGCGGCGAGCAACAACGTAGCCTTCGATATTTCCAAAAGACTGGGGGAAGAAGACCTGCCGGAGGACAAGAAGATCTCCCTCTGCAAAGCCGCCGACGCCATCCTCGACCTGTGTGCTGCCTCAACGGTTTGCTTGTCCCGCATCGCCGCCTGGATGACAATGATCCAGAGGGCCACCTGGCTCCGCCTCTTGCCGTCGATGCCTGAAAATGTGCAGAAAAACCTGCTGGAAGGCCCCATCACCCCAGATGCGTTGTTTGAGGCCAATCTCCAAACAGTCCTCTAGAAATCGCAGAAGAACGAGGAGGTTTCAGAGGCCTTGCGCCACTTGGTGACGTCACAGCCTCGCTCCAGCTCCTCCCGCTTCTCCGGCCGCTGGAGGGACCGCCGTGGACAGCGACAGCAGCTGCGGCAGCGACTTCCTGCCCTGCTCCTCCGCCGGCTTCCTCCAGGGAACAAGCCTTCCCGACGCGCCAACCTGCGACCCAGCGCTTCCCCAAAGGCCGGCAGCAGGCGCCGTCCTGGACCAACCAGCCGCAGGGCGCATGGAGAAAGCAGCCCAGAAAATGACTTGTTGGGGGGAATGTGTGTGAATCTGATGTATGTTTTGAAATAAAACAAAAACATCTCTCAAAGGGCAGATTCCGAAAAAATCCCAGCCTGTCTGTCAGATCAACTGATCTCACAGCAGCCCCTCCTCACACATTCCCCACCCAGAACGAGCCAGTAACCTCTAAACAGCTGTTTAGGAGGCACCGCAGCTTGGGAAGTTCCACGAAGCACTCTGTCACATCAGCTAAAACTGATTCTCCTCAGCAGACTGAGACCGGAAGAATCCCTCTTTTTTTGCCAAGGCCGGTCTTACTCTCCGCTGCTTCTCGCCAACCGCGCAGCGGGAATAAACGTTCTTTGCCACGGCAGAAACAGCCTCCTCTGAAACGGCGTCTCATTCACAAAAGTGCCGACGCCCCCTCTCAGTGCGCGCCGGCTCACCTCAATACTGACGTGAGCCCGCAGCCTGAGAACAGTACAGAGGCGGACAGGCAGCCCTTTCTGTCTGAGCCCCCCATGGGTCCCCCCCGGAGAGTCTCCGAGGCGGGTGACGGCGGCAGGGGCTCNGACGCAGCACAAAAATGCGCGCCCGCTCTCCGAGCGTCACTCAGAGTGGCAGCGAGTATGTTCCCTGGACAGGTGGATGGACAGACTGATCAGCAGGGGTTACACGCTGCAGTTTGCAACTCACCCTCCACCGTTCAGAGGGATTATAGAGACGGTTCTGTCGTCCCCAGAGCAGAACTCATCTCTCCAGTCGGAACTACAGGAACTTCTAATAAAAAAACGTCATCTCCAGAGTTCCCAGCGGAGAGGAAAACACGGGTTTTTATTCCCGCTATTTTCTGGTTCCGAAGAAAACGGGAGGCATGAGACCTATTCTCGATTTGTCCATGTTCAACAAATCAATCATGGAGAGACAGTTCCACATGCTGACAATCAAAAAGCTGCTGGAGAATGTTCACCACAACGACTGGTTCACCTCCATAGATCTGAAGGACGCATATTTTCACGTCCCCATCATCCCAAAACACAGAAAATTTCTGATCACCAGACTCGCCAACCAGGCGCATCAGTGCTCCTTCCAGTCTGCCGCGGCGAGCAACAACGTAGCCCTGTTGGCCTTCGATATTTCCAAAAGACTGGGGGAAGAAGACCTGCCGAAGGACAAGATCTCCCTCTGCAAAGCCGCCGACGCCATCCTCAACCTGTGTGCTGCCTCAACGGTTTGCTTGTCCCGCATCGCCGCCTGGATGCCTGGGCCACCTGGATGCCTGGGCCACCTGGCTCCGCCTCTTGCCGTCGACACAGAAAATTTCTGCGTTTCTCCTTCCACGGCACCCAGTATCAGTACAACCGCCTGCCGTTCGGTTACTCTCCACGCACGTTCTCCAAATGCGTGGAGACGGCTCTGCAGCCATTACACATGGCGGGAATGAGAATCCTCTTTTATCTGGACGACCTGCTTTTATTAGCTCGGTCCAGAGAGGAAGCAGCCGTGCAGACCGGAGCGCTCGCGTCACATCTGCTAAACCTGGGTTTTTCCATAAACTGGGAAAAAAGTTCAGTTCTCCCGTCGCAGATAATTGTTTATCTGGGAGTGGAGTTAAACTCAACCAC
>NC_051446.1:5731840-5738695 GCF_001649575.2 Kryptolebias marmoratus | reverse complement strand
CTGCACGCAGACGCAGTGTGAGATGTTTATTATCAGTCACAGTTCATGACTGCTGAAGTTATTGTTATTGAACTGTTCCTCTTGAGGAGTTGTTGACCTGCTCTGCTCATCATCACACTGTTACAGTTTGTAACCTTCACTGTTCTTATTCACAGCAGCAGGTCTGTTCTCTCAGCCCTTCTTTCACCAGAATTCATTCGCTTCTCTGGTGCGCTGTTGCGCATGGAGCCCGTAATTACGCATGCAGAAGGCTGAGTGGTGAAATGTGTTATGTGCGAGGAGGTGCTTCACGTTTGTGTCTGGATGGACCCAGTGAGGCATAGACTACATCCTGCTTCGCCTTTAACCCACTAGCGATAGCCTTAAAGGGCGAAGCCTATACGAAATAGAACGTTGGTTACGTACTGTAACCCGAGATTCTATGAGTATAGGCGCAGCCCTTTAAGCTCTGGGCCTCACTGGTTCCTAAATAGCTGAAGTAAAAAGCTATTTGGGAGCCGAATGCCCGGTCTCACCGTAATTTATACGGACCGGGGTGGGGCCCACACAGCAGTTGGGCGTGGACTAAAGTTTTCAGTGCTGCGCTGCGCGTGAAGGGATAAACCCACTAGCGATAGCCTTAAAGGGCTGCGTCTATACTCATAGAATCTGGGGTTACAGTACGTAACCAACGTTTCCTTCCAAACACTGATGAAACATTCAGTTCGTTTTAGGCTGTTAATGCAGAAATAGCCCAAAGTCTGTCGTATAGGACCCTGCCGTAATCAAAATGTTTATGATGTATAAATTTGCATTGATCAGTACATAGAACTACCAGTACATCATACAGGTGGAGTCTCATTGGGCAGTACAGCAACGTATTCTTTTAACTGTTCTCAAACTCAACTCCTAGAGAGGAGCTGGACTATTTCCTAATCTGGAGTTGCCCAGGGAGAGTGGTGACGGGTGAATGGGGGCTGAGTGCAAGACAGGTTTTGACTGTACTTTGTGCTTATGCACCAAACACAAGTTCAGACTACACAGCCTTCATCTCTGTGCCTCTGAGTCTCTGGGTGGTGTCCTGTAAGGGTGTCACTTGGACATTCTGTTGTTTTCCTGGGTGACTTCAAGGATCGTGTGGGCATTGGTGGCGTCATCTAGAGGGATTGGGAAGAATGACCTTCCTGATCTGAACCTAAATGGTGTTTTTTTTTTTTTTTTCACTTGACTAGGCAAGGCATGGGCTGTTCACTCTTGAACACCATGTTCAAGAATAGGGTTGTACCTAAGTGTCCTTAGTACCAGGCACTTGGGTAAAGAGAGAGGTAAAGCTGTCAACTGATCACCATTTGGTGGTGAGTTGAATGTGGTGACAACAGAGGCTGCCAGTTATACCTGGTAAACCTAAACAAATAGTTAGGGTAAAATGGGAACATCTAACAGAGCCTCCTGTCAGAGAGATCTTCAACTCACACCTCTGGGAAAGTTTTTCATATGGCCCAGAGGAAATCATGGACATGGAATCTGAATGGGCCATGTTCAGGCCTTCTGTTGAAGAGGCAGTTTCCAGGAGCTGTACCCTGAAGGTCATTGGCGTCTGTTGCTGCAGCAACAAAAGACCTGCTGGTGGACACCAGCAGGGATGGAGGCCATCAAGCTTTAGGATTTGCCTGTTTCAGAGGACTCTTGAAGGAGCTGACAGGTACAGGTTGGCTAGAAAGGTTGCAGCTTTTGTGGATGCAGATGCAAAAACTCACGTGTGGGGGAATTCAATGAGGGGATAAAAGGCTTTCAGTTAGCCTTGAGGAGGTTCTGACTCGTGTACACTTTTCAAAATGATAAAAAAAAGTTGAAATGTTCTTTGATATGCTCTGTGTGACCCACATGGTGCATTCGAAAAATAATGACACACCACGGGACAACACGCAAACTTTGTTAAGCACCATATCACTGCTCAAACCATCTTAATTCAGTGCAATTATGGCAGGTGCAGATCTAAACCAGAATAGTTACGAAAAACTGTCAACTCTTGCCCTCCAGAGGCATTATTGTACATAGATGACTATCAAATTAATATATGCAGTTCATTAGTGCATTTGTATTCTTCAATAGTGGACTATAGCATATGGAATCTGGTATAAAGAGCGAAGGAATCTGGCATAAATGTGACTTTACACAGATCGGGTCAGTGTTTGAGGAGGCTAGTTAAAAAAATAAAATGAATATCAGCACGAAAAAGCACCATAACTGACATTACTGACATGTTTGCTGACCAGGCAAAGCTAGGGAATGTTCACAAAATATTCCTTTGGTGTTTCAGTTTTAATTTGAAAACAAATATATTCAATTTTATATATATTTCATATATTTTATAAAAATACATTAAAATATAGTGGTCAAAGCCACAATAGTCCCAGGTTACATTTGAATCATGTTTTGTTTAGTAGCGAGCAACAGAGATTTTGCAGTTGTTATTTTGTTATTGTTATTTTTAAAGTTATTTTTGTGAAAGTACTGGATTCAACCCTCGATACTAGTTTCTGCCAATATATACCATTGTAATAGGGGGAATGCTAACTATGTAATAATTGTCATACC
This sequence comes from Kryptolebias marmoratus, assembly GCF_001649575.2. NCBI lineage: Eukaryota > Metazoa > Chordata > Actinopteri > Cyprinodontiformes > Rivulidae > Kryptolebias > Kryptolebias marmoratus. Next base: position 5,736,118 of record NC_051446.1, on the reverse strand, counting down.
ATTTTTTGTTTCATCCATCAGTTTTCCAACCTAGACTTGGCCTTGCATCTACGCTACTGTTTAATAATGATTTTAATAAAGTAAAGCCAGAGACTTTGATTTAAAATTCATTTATATTTTTTCCATGGTGCAAAGTTCAAGAAAAATCAATAAATTTAAAAATATTTTTGCATAAGGTCTGATCAGAATTTACAAATCTTAATTTTAAAAAACAAAATGCTGTCAAGGCAGCAAAAACTAAATAACACAAACTTACTAATAGCAGGAAACGTGGCTTATAGGTCATTCTTCACTGATATTCCCACTCAGACGCATGTGCTCAGCTATGATACTGATATTGGCAAATCTAAACTTATTAAACAGCATACTTACAGAGTAAATCCGGACAAGCGGGGCCGTTTCAAGACACAGGTGGAGCACACATGGACTTGCTGCTGGAAGCCGCAGTGTGTTCGACATGCCTCCTGACTATTAAAGCCAATGGAGAGGACTGTTTTTGTATGGACTTCAGGAAGGTAAATGGGGTGATTAGGCTGAATTGTTAACCACTGCCTTGTATGGAGGATTGTGTGGATCATGTTGGGGCTGCTCAGTTTGTGACTAAGCTGGATTTGCTGAAGGGATACTGGCAGGTGCCCTTGACAGCACATGTCCAGGAAATGTCCACTTTTGTCATTCCAGATTGGTCTGACTGATGTCAATCTGCCTTCGAGCAAACTAAATCTATGTTTATCAACGCTTGTGTTGTCTGCCCCTTGATTTGATGTGCCATTTAAGTTGGCTGTGGATGCAGGTGATTCTGGCATGGAAGCTGTCCTTTTACAGTATGGTACTGATGGTGTGGAGAATCTGGTTTCTTATTTTTCAAAGAAACTTGATAAACATCAATCCCTCTTTTTCAATGGTGAAACATTATTCACCATTGAAAAAGAGGGATTAGCGTTGGTCCTGGCTTTAGAGCACTTTGAGGTGTATGTAGGTGGTTATAGCAAACCCGTGCTTGTTTTAATAGACCATAATCCGTTAGTGTTTCTGGACTGCATGGGTAATAAAAACCGCCATCGGATGAACTGGTCTCTGTAGCTCCAATCTTTTAATATCTCTATACAACATGTTTGTGGTAAGGACAATGTTATGACTGACGCAGTTTCCCAATTCTAGTCCTGTTTTTTTCTCTTTTTTTCTGAATGGGTTGATGAGTAATGTTTTCTTTTTGGCTGCATCAATCCCATCACAGTGTCTTTGGGTGAGGTTTATGTGCTTTGGGCACATTCTTATTATTTTTGCCTAAGTATAGATTGTTTTGTTTATAGTTTTAGTTAAATGATGTTCCTTGTCCATTGATTACTACATATACTTTGTAATCAGTATTTGACAGGGACGTGCAGTCAGGGGAGGCAGGTGAGACAGAGCCTCACCTGTCATCATGACAAGAAAAAAAAAATATAACATTCATAAAATGAATATTAATATTTGTCCACTGATCTTTATGTATGACTAATTTCAAACATTTTTATAGTCAAAATCGCTGAAATTGCATATTTCCTGTTCAAATACAAGGGTGAAATGCGAGGTGCGCAAGGAACGAGCCGAGCCTCACCTCTGAATGCGCAATCCATCACAAACTGGGTTGATACATGCAATTGGCGTGTGCCTGTTGCCGTATCACTGCATGTCTCCAATATAATGGTTTATATACCCTGATTTTCCACAGTCTTTAACCATTAACGTTTAATGTTTGTTAGTTGTCAGGATTTGGGTTTTTGTATTAAGTTTGTTGTATTCATGTTTCAATTTGAGTTTATTGTTTATTTTATTTTGTTATCTTGTTTGGTTCTTGTTCTTTGCGTCTTTTGTTCCCTGTGCCTCATCCATCATTCACTTCTCCTCAGTCTGCCCCTGTTTGTCTGCCACGCCCATCTCTACCTGTCAGCAATTGTTATCACTCACCTGTGCCCACTTCCCCTGATTATCCTCAGTGTTTAAGACCCGGTCACTTTTTACACTACCCTGCTGGTTCATTACTCTTAGTTCCCCGCTCGTGTCATTTTCATGTTCTTTACCTTTGCAGTTACCTTGTCGCTCTGTAAGTTTATGTTTTGTATTTAGCTTGTTTTTGCTGCCACGTCAGCCTTTTGTTTTTGTGTTATTTTCATGTTAATAAATTAGTTTTCTTAAGATGAGTCTGCACTCCGGGTTCGCCTCCTTCTCCACGCCTCATGACATTAGTGACATATTTAGTTTTGCTAATGGGACATAAAACCGTGGTAAAAAGGCACAGGGTGAGGTAGGATAGTACTCTGCCGCACTGAAGGGGGGCGTACATGAGCCAACAGGAGCTTGTTGATGCTGTCCTTTCACGCAGAGGCGAGTGAAAGTCAAGTGCACTGCCGTGAGTCGTAAATTTTTGTGTTTTGCTCCATCGGACTGCCAAAATGGTAATTGTAATGTTTTTTCTTATCTTTACTTACCTTTAATACGTACCTTACGCGTGAGAGAGAGAGAGTGTGTGTGTGTGAAGAACACTGATGAGATACGAAATAACCAGTAGCCAATTGAGTAACCTACCCTTTTGGGTTTATATATTTGTAAATCTGACTCTAAAGGAGTCAATGCTTCACCAACCGTGAACCTCACCACACGTCACTGGTATTTGATTGATTTGATCTGTGGCACTGTTCTCCGCCCTCCTATAAATAAGCTGGCCTTTGGTAGTGCAGGTTGTCTCTGTCTCTCTCGCTCTCTCTCTCTTGCTCTTGCTCTTGTTTCCTGCTGCCAGACCACAAGCACACACTCTAGTCATTATTAAGTGTTTTGAGAGAATGATGCTGGCCCACAATAAGAGGAGCATTTCGGTCCAACAGGTCCACTTCAGACACCATCGCTGCTGCTCTATTATTTATTTTCCCATGTAGAAAACACAGACTCCTACATCAGGATACTCTTTGTGGATAACAGTTCGGCTTTCACCATGGTCATTCCCCAAAATTCACCAATAAACTGTCCACACTTGACCTGCAGGTCATCCTCTGTGACTGGCTTTTAGACTTTCTGACTGGTAGGCCCCAGTCAGTCAGGATTGGTAACAAGACCTCAGCCAGCATCATCACAAACACCAGAACCCCACGTCTTCCCCATCCTCTACATCTTATTCACCCACGACTGTGCTGCCTTCCACAAGGACAACATAACCCTGAAATTTGCAGAAGATACCACAGTTATAGGACACAACACTGGGTAGGATGAAGCAGCGTACAGGAGGGAGATGGCTCACTTGGTGTCATGGTGTGAGGACAGAAACCTCACTCTCAACACAAACACATAAAAAATGAGTTAACAGTGGACATAAAGAAGGAAAGAAGACATTTATCAACCACTGTTTACACTCAACTGTCACTTGTTGGCACATTTCTATATTTTGACTGCATTATGCCTCATTTTGCATTTAATTATCTTACATATATTTTACACATTTTATATTTTGTTTGGATTTCACTTAGTATTATTATTATTATTTCATTTTATTTTAATTTTCATCTGTTTGGAAATATTTCTGAACAGCTGATTGAAGTCAGCTAAACTGTTCTGTTTGAAAGTTGTGACAGCAACAGGATTCCTGTTACTCAATCTACAAACCGCAACAGGAGTGCACTTGGCAATAAACATGTTGCGGTTTGTAGATTGAGTTACAGGAATGCAGACCACACAAAGAGCTCAGATGAAACTTAAAGCTGAACTGAAAAGTGTTTTGAAGGCAACATCAATTGAAAGAAAATCATAAAATATGCTTATTGTGAAATTTTTATATATATATATATATATATATATATATATATATAAAACTGTACACAAGCTGTAAGGACGGAGGCAGAGGACTAGTGAGTGTGAGAGCCACTGTCCAGGATGAAACATCCAAGATCCATAAATACATCAAGGACAAGGCCTCAACAGACAATGTACTCAGCNGAATGTCTCAAACAGCGGGGAACAGAGGACGAGGTGCTGGAGGTACCATCATGGGAGGACAAGCCCTTACATGGGATGTACCACCGACAAATAACTGAAGTGGCTGATATCGGGAAATCCTACCAATGCCTGGAAAAAGCTGGACTCAAGGACAGCACAGAGGCACTTATCCTGGCCGCCCAGGAACAGGCCCTAAACACCAGAGCAATAGAGGCTCAGATCTACCACACCAGACAAGACCCAAGGTGTAGGTTGTGCAAGGAGGCCCCTGAGACAGTCCAGCACATAACAGCAGGGTGCAAGATGCTGGCA
>NC_051446.1:5689105-5730199 GCF_001649575.2 Kryptolebias marmoratus | reverse complement strand
CACTCTTTTGGACCATCCTGCATGTTCCCCGGATCTAAACCCAATTGAGAACATTTGGGGATGGATGGCAAAGGAAGTTTACAAAAATGGACATCAGTTCCAGACAGTGGATGCCCTTCGTGAAGCCATCTTCAACACTTGGAGCAACGTTCCAACTAGCCTCCTGGAAACACTGGCATCAAGCATGCCTAAACGATTGTTTGAAGTCATCAACAAGAATGGTGGAGCTACTCATTACTGAGTCCTTTTTTTTGACACTTTGATTTCTGTTTTGAGGGGTTTTCTGTGGTTTTTTGAGCTATGGTCTTAAACTTTTGGTCAGCTGAAAAAATCATGTTTGAGTGTAAATGCAGTTTTCAATTAATTCCCCGCTCAAAAGTTTTTTGTCTCTTTTGCTGATTTCTTCTTTTAACATTGTGAAGCTCTTCTTAGAACCTTCTTAAGATCCAATAGTGCAAAATGCAAATTCTTGCAATTTTTTGACTGGTTTTAAGATTTGGATCAGGAGTGTATATATATATACACACACACACACACACACACACACACACACACACACACACACACACACACAGTTATGACCTGGCTGTATGTCCATACAAATAAAGGGAAGTGTAGTGGCAAGGTTTTTATAAGATGACACCTGACTATGTTATGCATGGATTACAAGTCATGACTATGTTCTGTCTGAATTTCACAGCCTATGAGGTTTTCACCAAATATGTCATGGTTTTGGGTAAAGATTTGGCCCGCATGCAGAACACACTCAGGAGACAAGAGAAAGTTCAAAATGTTTATTGAAAGAACTGGAATAGTTAGGTTGGTGGTCTGGGACTGGAACAGGTCTTCAGCTGTTTTGCAGAGGGCGACAGGAGTAATTAGGAAAGAAGCTATTGGAATGAACCTTGATCAGGAAGGTTAACTTACAGATGAGGATGAGGTGAACTGCCAGGGAGGAATGAGTGGGGTCCGAGGATCGGAATGTGGTTGAAGGTGGCGAACTTGACTCAGGAGACTGAACTATTGGAGGGTGAGCAGGGTTCGGTCAGAGGTGGAACTCGGAGGAGGAAGAAACCAGGAAGCTGCCAGCTGGAACCACAACAGGGTGAGTACTTGTAGGTCTGAGTCTTGATCTTGATAACTGAGGAAGCTTCTGGAGATGGAATACAGAGGCAACATGGGAGGGAGCACACAAAAGGTGGGAAAATCCACTGGAGGGAAAAAATTGCAGGAGATTAGTCTGGCTAGAGGCATACCACTAAGGTTAACACTCCAGCATCAAAGTGCTGGCAGCAAGCTCATTTTAAACCTCCTCCTTGATGAGGCTGACGAGCAACTCCTGTCACCCCTCCGCCATCCTGCTCTCAGAAGCCACTTGTGGAGAGATGAGGAAGCAGCAGCTAAAACAGAGGGAGAAGACTCCCAGACCCCAACAAAATGACCCTGTTATGCTTCACTGAAACCAGACTGACCTTGCTTCCTGTCTCTCCTCTTCACCTACCAACATTAATATCTTAGATATAAGCTCCTGTGTGGACTCTGGGGGTAGAGCTTTGATTCAGAACTTCCTGTTCAGACCTGGGACTCTGATGTTAATTCTTAATGGTCTTTAAGGCTCTCTGTATGTCGTGCACCATACATAAATAAACCTGTTTGACTAATTTCATCTAAGAGTGCCTGGAAATTGTTTTTCTTCCACAACAAAACAACACAAATTTAACTAAAATCATGACTGGCTGGAGAAGAGGGACTAAGGAGAGAGAAAGTTAGAGAGCGAGAGAGAAAGAGAGAGACAGAGAGAGTGAGTGGTGGATCTTAAGCTAGATTTGAAGCTCTTCTGAAGACACTGGCCAGCTGCCTCCACTCCCAATCAGCACCAATTAGGAGCCCTGAAACACAGATGTTAGAGAGGCCCAGTGGAAAAACCTAACATCCCCCCACTTCAAAACAGGGTCCCCATTGGATATCTGTTCAACAGATGCATTAATATTTGGAAAAAAAAATACATGTATTTACAATATCTCAGTCCAACTGAGATGGAGGAAAGAACGTTAGATCCCTTCAAGTCCCATCCCCAAGTTAACAACCAGCAGCTTGAAGTTACTTTGCTAGAGACAAGTGAGGAGAAAGAAAGTAAAACCTACTGGCTTGGTGCTTTGGACAAAGCATCTGCAACAACATTATCCTTTCCCTTGAAATTACAAATATGCAAGGAAAAAGATTGAAGAAACAGAGACCATTACAAGACTTTGATTTGGGCAGCGAAAAGAGTTCAAGAAAGTCGAAGGATATTGATCTGTGTAAACAGTTAAAGGCCCTGAACACACATAGACTTCTAAATGTTGTAAAGACCAAATGCGATCAAGGGTCTCTTTTTCGATAACTGAATAATTTAGCTGGTACCTATTAAATTTCTTAGAAAAGAAACTCACAGGTCTTTCAATTGCAAGTTTATCCATTTGCAGAAGGACTGCCCTGCACCAACATGACTGGCATCAACTTGAAGTTCAAACGGCTCACTCATATCAGGGACTCATATCAAGACAGGAGAGCTACATAACATCTTCAAAAGCCTCAATGTCATGTTCGATCGGGTGCATGCAGGATAGAACATCTGCAAATAAATCCGAACGAGAATTTATCAACTAAATCAACTCAAACATGAAGGGGGAAGAGGACCCACACAATCAATAATTAAGTGCTCAAATGGTTGACCAATAGCTGGAATAGGATACACTGGTGCCCGGTTAATGGTTTGATTGGGCTTACCAGTCAACTGACAGGTGTGACATGTTTTAATATAAGTAACAACATCTTTTTTCATTCAATGCCAAAAATTTTTTCTCAAAATGCAGTCATAGGTTTTCCTGACTCCCATGTGTCCAGACTCATTATGAGATACAAGCAAAACCAAGTCACACAATTTCAAAGGCACAACAACCTGATAAACTGGCTCCCCAATATCGTTCTCACCACATGGCATCCACTTCCTTAACAATATCTTGTTTTCAACAAAGTATCCATGAGCACGGTTCTGTATCTCCTCAGCAGGTAAAGCAGACTGAAACAAGTCCTGCAATGTAGGGTCAGATCTTTGATCCTGCACCAAAGCAGTCTGAGAAATGGACAAAAAGACATTAGACACACAAAAAGAAAACAGTTGTTTATCTTTTCCCAAGTCTTCATCCAGATTTATAGAACTGGAAATTGTCATTGCCCGTGTCACAGAACATGATTGAAAAACGTCTGGGTGAGATTTTTCATTTTCATCAGGGCCATTGCTGATCAAAGGTAATGAAACAACAACTAGACACACTGGTTGATCAGACCAGACTCTTCCTCCAGCTATATTGTTTCTCAATATCACTGTCACACCATCCACAGGTAGAGCAGGTCGAACACCCATTTTTACTTTCCTGCCAAACAACTCAGAATGAAGTGTGAGCTTATGCACTGGAACACAAAACAGAGACATGCCCATACCCAACACAGGTATAGATAATCCCGTCTCAGATTCTTCTGAAAGAGGCAAAACTTATGCCAGGATGAATGAATCATATGCACCAGTATCTCTCAAGATTGTAACTGGCACCTTGGCATCACGCCCCACTAAAGAAACGTGTCCTCCCATAAGAAATGGTTTGCAGGCACTCAAATCAGGTTTTTCTTTTAATGGCACTTGTTGTGAAACAAGTATTTACTCCTTTCAGAGGAATTTCACCTCACTACTTCATTTCTCTCATTGGAACTTTGATGTTGCAGAAAAGACAGACACACAAATGAGTCTCAGACCAGATGTTCAATCATTAATCACACATTTATTAAACATTTAGCTGAATGGAAATAGACAACTCATCAAACCGGGAGAACCTCGTCACACACACCAAAAATCACGAGTTGTGCCTGAGGTGGTTCCCCTTTCACCTTCTTTTTATACTATAAACCATGCCAAAGACCAGGATTTCTGCACACAACCAGCTGCAGCAGCTTGTTTTTCCCGTCTCGAGGATGGCTACCTAACCCTAACCCACCTTAGTAAGGAGACATTTGCAGGGCAATGCATTATGAATTCCCCAATGATTTATACAGGGACACGGCCCAGCCAAAAACCCATACACGCCTGGGACAGGAACAGACAAGACCACAGTGTGCAAAACAGCAACCGAGCAGTTACTGGAATGACCCGGCCAGGGATTGAACAACCAACCATCCGGTTACAAGACAGACACTTTAACTGCACGGCCACACGTTCACTCCTTCACACAGGTGCAGAACTCAGCCTCATCTCCATCCCAGCCACGAGCTCCTCTGAGCAGACAGTCAGCACACCATCACTCGCTCTCTGGCACGGTTCTCAGACGGAGAGCCACACCGGTCACCAACGGGTGGAGGAGACAGGCCCACGTGCAAAGGAACCAGACTCCAGAGCACCAGCAACAAGCTGGGGCCAGAGAAGGCCTTCCGAGGGCAGGCCACGTTTGCCTCCTATTCGGCTTGGTAGGGACAGACAGGAGGGTTTAAGACACATTTTCCGAGTCAAAACGCAAACATTTCAAAGTTCGCATCACTTATTTTTCTTCGCCTCATTTTCTAAGTGTCTCGAAAAACTCGTTCCTGATATCGTTCCGAAGGGTATATTCATCGGGCGCGTAAACCTCCCCTATGGTGGTGAACAGCCTCAGTAGTCAAGTGTTGACTACTGAGCCTATTCACCACCGCAGGGGGGTTTACGTGCAGGCTGTTTTCTTCATCCCAGGTGGATAATTTATACATTGCCGGACTCCCAGCGGGGACCGACCCGTTTTTTCACAGGTTTCGGTGGTGAATAGCCCCAGTAGTCAAGTGTTGACTACTGAGCCTATTCACCACCATCGGGGAGGTTTTTTAAGCCTCTAGTTTCGTGGCCCTGGTAGTCCAGGCACGTGGAGGTGCCCGCCTCAGCATCATCTCCATCCAGCCACGAGCCTCTCTGAGTGGACACCCAGCACAGCATCACTCCCTCTCTGTGCGGTTCTCCCCAGATCTGCACAGGTGCACACCTCTCAGCACCATCTCCATCCAGCCACGAGCGCATCTGAGCGGCCGTCCGACACAGCATCACCCGCTGTCTGGCACAGTTATGAAGCTCTGAGCACCAGCTTAACACCGGTGCACAACTCAGCCTCATCTTCATCCAAAACAGAAGCTTTTCTGAGGGGACCTCCGACACAGCATCGCCCGCTGTTTGTGCTCAGACACGGCTCGGCCAAGAGTGCACACAGCCCAAAAAAGATGGGTGACCCACAGTCTGTGTGGGATTGAACCAACAATCACCCAGTTACAAGACAGATGCTTTAACCATTAGGCCACTCATCTCTTTCTCAGCCATTCAGCTGGCTCTCCATTCAAGCCATGAGCTTCTCTGAGCAGACAGTAAGCACTGTTTCAGACTCTTTCTGGCATGCTTATATCACTCTGACACCCAGCAAGTAGGCCTGGATTCAGCCTGGTCTCCATCGGGGCGACTGCTACTTCAGTTGTGGGACTTTGTCTTTTTTTTTTTTTTTTCGGTCACCCAGGTTTATTTAAAAGACACAATGACACCATTTTAAAGTTTACCCTTTTATTCAAAATTACATGTGGATTGTTCAAAGTAAGCCCTGGTTTCTCGGGCCTGTGCAGCGTTGGCCTGCATTGCATAGAACCGGTCTACTGTTGAGGTATCATGACACATGAAGTAGGCCAGCCTCGACCAGATCTCAGGGCTGTGTGTGTTCTTCACCTGCGTTGAAACACATGTCTGTTAGAAAAGCAGGCAAAGTTGGAACAATAAAAGCTTTAAACGTGGGTCAAACTTCTACTCACGTGTGTGGCTACTGTGGTCCTTATGTTTGTGAAAGTCGGTTTTCCAGGCAGCCTCATCTCAGACCAGGTCACCCGCAGGTAACGTAGCAAAACCCTGTCTGGACTCTGACACCCAGTAACGAAGAAGTGCCCACTCTCTGGGGTGAGCAGGGCCCTCTTATCCAGCTATTGCTCCATCCAGAAGAACTCTTGCCGGGTCAGGTAGATCTGAGCCATGCCAAAAGCCCGGTTTGTCTTGTGCTTGTCATGAACGGTGGAGACGATGGCGAACCCAGAGCGCAGACTCATTTTTAACAAACAATAATTTATTAACTAAAGAAACACAAAACAAAAGCTGACATGGCAGCAAGAACAAAATAAAGAACAACCTAACACTAACATAAACGGAGACGGAGACAAGCGGGGCGGAAAAAACAACAACCAGAAACAAGCAACAAACCACAGACAAACCAGAGACAAACCTTAGACACTAACAGAAACAATGGACCAGCAGAATGTGGAAGGCAATGACCGGGTTTTAAAGACTGAGGATAATTAGGTAAATGGAGACAGGTGATGTGATTACAAAGTGGGGACAGGTGTAGGTGTGGCAGGGAGACAAAGAGAGAGAGAGCAACTGAGGAGGAGCAAATGAAACATGAAACAAGAGACAAGACAGAAACCAAACAAACCAAAAATAAAACAAAACCATAACACCGAAAAAACCCAAATCACCACAGTGCTGCTTGATGTTGGGACAAATAGAACCGGGGAGTCCGGTTCTATTTGTCCCCGGGACTCCTTCACCTCGGAGGCCATTAAATTACTGAACACCCCCGTCCGATGCCCGTACAGAGAGGCTATGTAGGCACAAAGGTAGCCATAGAACCGGTACCGTAGCTCTTGGGAGTTGTCACCAGCCATGTCACCCAGGATCTGGGGGATTCTGGCAGAGGCCACCGCTCTGCACTGGTTTAAAGTGTCACAGGAAATTACATGGGATACTTTGTCGTTTTTGACTGCTATTTGGCGGAGAACCACAGGTTTACTTAGCCCACTCAGACAGCTCTGGATCGCACGAATGACACAGGTTATCTGCGCCTTGGTGAGACGGCACGAGGACGGAGGGGTTTCCTAGAGGTACTTCAGGAAACTGAAGACGTTCTTCATGTAGATGGGTACCGTGGTGACCGCTTTCCCCGCTGCCTGAAGCTCGGACGGCCACCTGCAGAAACGAATTGGCCCGTGAAGCACAGCTTTTAAGCTCAGTCACAAACAGCTCCAACCAAGCAAGTAAGTATTTTCACATACCTCTGAATTTTTGGACCACGGTCCAGGAAGAGCCAGTTGGCTGTACCCTGTAGTGCAGGAACGCTTTGACATGCTTTACCCTGGCCGAGACATTGTCACAGTGCTTTCTTCTGGAATTGGAGCCCATCAGAAAACTGCTGTACTTTGCCAGGAAACCAGCTTTGGGGAAAAAATTGACAACTCAGGTACAGTGTGGCTGTATTTGGAAATTTGTTCTAAAAACTCACCACAATCCAGGGGCAAACAGGCCGAAGATGGTGCCACCTCACCAACAGGCCTGGAGGGCCCAGCTTCCCCCTCGCCAGGGCGCAGGTCTGTAGCCTGTGCGGTGTCGAGACATGACACAACGGGAGGGGACGGCCGCATTTCTCAGAGGGCTCGAAGAAGGTCAGAAGTCTGAATTCTTTTTACCCGCACCAGCTCCGTGGCTCCCATGTCCTCTGTTAGCTCCGGGTGTGCACAAACCAGATGTCGATCCAACCGCCCCAAATTGTAAGTACAGCTCGCCACAGGACATGCACACGAGCGAATGTTCACACGGCTGTTTGAAAGATTCACCAGCAACTTACGTTCCTCAGAATTTCGTACAGAATGAGCTCTCTGCAGGTGCTTCGTCATGGCTACAAACTTCGCAGAGCAGAGGGGGCACCGAAGAGCGTCCTGCCTTGGCGTCATCCTTGCAAAGTTTGCTCCACACGCGGCGTATTTAACGCCGCGCGCCACTCTCACGTCATCAGCCATGGCCAGCCCAGCCATTGGCTACCGTGGCCGGCACAGCCATTGGCTGCCGTGGCTGCCAGATGCCTGAAACGTGCATTATCTTGCCATAGGCCAGACTTCTCCTAACCCATGCCATGATGTCCTGGAGCCTTCAGCCTCCCTTACCCCACTTATACAGCTTCTCTTTTGTCATTCTGCCCTGTTCGCCCCTTTCAGTTAATTAAGGACATGTTTTATTTGAATAATTAGTTGTACGTTTTATTTTATCATAAGCTAAGCGTAACATCCTTTTAGCAATCAAAGTATCAAAGTTTGATATACTTCACACACTTCAGTAAGTCTGTTTGGAACTTCTAAAGAAATTGATGCAGCAAGGTTTAAGCTGAGAGCCATTTTTGTTTCAGTGTAGCAGTCTTTCTCCCAATGACCTTTTCTGTCACAATAATTACAAATTTTGTCCAGATCACAGTTACTGCTGTCTGAAAAGAAGCCACTAGCATGTGTCGAATGCCAATTTGGAGCACTCATCCAATCTGTATGCTCTCCCCTTGAATCTTTATGTGTGTACCTTTCTCAGATTAGGATCCATAAGCTCTGATGTTGGAATTATTATGGTTACTATAGTTTGGACCATTAAAAAGGGCAGCACCGCTCCAACACTCGTTAATGAAGTGGACTGGCTTCATGCCAAAAAACAGGACCTTTTTTGCCAACTAGTTTTATTAAAAAAAAGGCACATAGAGAGGAGGATGTCACCACACAGAAGGAAATGATAAAGAGGAAGTTTTAATGCAAATATAATGTGAACATGCTCTGTCATCAAAGGTATGAACTGCCTGAGATTAGTTTGTGATTCAGAGAGCAGTTTGTTATTGATGAAAAAATATAGACTTTTTTTTTCTCCACTCTGCGAAGGTGGATGTATTTTTCTTCTCTTCGTTCCCCCCAATCTGCTTTTTAACCCTTTAAGGTCGACGCCCGCATGGAACCCGCTCTGGAGCGGGCGTTGACCTTAAAGGGTTAAAATACTCTAGCGGGAAAGATCCGCCCTCTCAGAGACTCTGTTTTAATTTATCTCGAAAGTCCAGACTTCAAGCTTTACACCAGAGAGCGTTTTTCGGTTACTGATATCCAGAAGAGTTGAACAGGTGTACAGGTTCAGATGGCATGAAAATAGTTGTCAGTGCTGTTCAAAGTACATTGTGTGCAAATTTCGGAATTGGTAAATCCATTTTAAACATTTTTATTTGAGTGATGTGGGACCTGTGAATTATTTTATTCTGTGTAAGTTGTAAGTTTTTGTTACTGGTGGCAGAGAACATGTTACAGATTCTGATCCAGAAGTCAGAACCTAGGAGAGAAGGTCAGATCAGTTTCCTACTTGTGTACTGGGATTGCTGTTGTTGTGTCTGACGAGCAAATTGATTAATACAATCTGGATATAAGTTTACCCTTCGTATCCGCAATTTTCATTAATTCATCTAACAATTTTGGTGTTTCCAATAAATTTTTGACTAAGAATGCCATCCATCCATCCATTCTCTTCCGCTTATCCGGGGTCGGGTCACGGGGGTAGCAGCCTAAGCAGGGAGACCCAGACTTCCCTCTCCCCAGCCACTTGGGCCAGCTCCTCTGGGGGAATCCCAAGGCGTTCCCAGGCCAGCCACTCCATTTTTCCCTCATTCGTGAACAAGACCCCGAGATACTTAAATTCCTCCTGACTAAGAATGTTTTGGATTTAGTGATGTTTAAGTTGTTGATAGTGGAGAAACTCTTCTTTCCCAACTCCAAACTTCTGGATCAAGTCACTAAAATATATAAATTGATTATTGTTATAAAAATGTTTTAGGTAAGTGATTTCCTTTTCTGCCCATGATGAATAATAGATTTGTTTATTTAATGCTTAAAAGTTTGGGCTGTGCCAAATAGGAGTATATTTACAATATACTTGTTTCATAAACGCTAATCTCAAGTGCTCTCATGTTTTTTACAAGTTAACATCGGGTTAGCTTTGAGTTAGCAACGTTAGCTCTCCTGCTGGTGTTATTGATTTGCAGTACCGTGTGCTGATGTCATGACAATGATCTGAGGGTAATCGGTTTTTACCATTCTACATTTACAACTTGGTCGTTATGTTTTGTCGGCCATGATGGCCTTTGTGATCATCAGAATCCCAATCTGAAGAGTTTTCATCTGATTACGGAGATCCAGTCGTCGGTTCAGGTTAATACTGGTATGATTGTATATCCAATACTCCCACAAAGTCTTCCGGCATTTCTTTTTGTGGCGATACTAGACAGAATTCAGAGCTATAGTGTTTCAGTTTTAACAACGCCACCCTGGGAATTTCACCCAAGGAATATTACCTTCTTTGTAAGGCACGCAGATTCGGAGATGCAGGTATTTGAAACATCTGAGACAGTTTTGAATTACAGGACAATTTATTAAGTTATTTAAAAGGACTCATTTAAAAAAAACAATAAAACAAAAGAAAGCCACAGTAGCTGAGGTTACCGGCAGAAGGGCCCAATATAGGGACAGCATCCACCAAGCACAGCAAACCAAACCAAAAAAAACCCCTTGGCCCCAGACACAGTGAGACAACCCAAACTCAGGAACATGGCACACAGAAGAGGAAGACACCATCACCACACCTACACCGCCACCAGACCTCAGCAACTGCAAACAAAAAAAAACAAGTAATGAATATAACAAAAAAGAAAAACAATATCTGCCCAAATAAGTGAATAATTATATAAAAAGGGCTGTAACAAAATAAATTTAAAAAGACTTAAAAGACAGAATACAAGTTAAAATATCATTAAAACCAGGTGTGGCCCTCTGGTGATGCAACAGCACGAGACGAACTGGGCGTGCCGGTGTCGCACCGCAAACACCACTTCCTGGAGGTGGAGATCTGCTACCACAGTCCAAATTCGGAGACAAGAGGTGCAGCAATCCAGGAGAAACAGAACAGCAGTGGTCCAGGAATGGAGGGAGACCTATGAAAGTGAATTTGTTACCATTCCAACAAACTGCAATAAAGTGGAACTTAAAATGAGCGTTAGTTTCTTACCTGCCGCCCCACACAATTGCAAGTGCATACACACACACGTGCACTCATAGAATGCAGAAGAGGAGGAGGAGAGCAGAGCAGTGGCGTTTTACCTAGGATCACACGGCAATTTAGATTTTTTAACAAAGACCAGCTGTAATGCGGAGAGAGAAGACACCTACCACCAGAAAACCAACGCAGCATGCACCACACTCGCGATCTGTCGCCGTTTACAGCCAGAACCCACAGGACGCCAGCCACACACTGGGAATATGAGGAGGACATGTCCGACTGAATAGGACAGCTTCTTTTATACCATGCCCACTTTGCCCAACAGGAGTGCCTCACCTGAAAACTATTACCACTACATTCATATTCAAAAAAGGCTTCTCCGTCCATTTCCACTAGTAAACAGCTGGACAGTAGCAGCATTCTCCAGTACTTTTTTAGGGGTCAGCCGGAGCACAACACATGTCATGAACCCAGTATGGCAGCTCCGCCCCTCAAATCATCTACTTCAAAGTATTTACTAAAATGTCAAAAACGAATTATTTGAGTTTTAGGTCAGATAAATGGGTCCCTGGAATGTTGTGAGGATTTGTTTGACTAAATAACATTCATGAAATATTATTTTTTTGTGATTTATTGTCAGTTCACCTTTAAAGATTTATTCAACAAAATAAAAGAAAGGCTGTCATGGCAACAAACCATACAAAATACAAGGAAGTCAATGAATTGTCATGAGGAGTCCCAAGAGAGAATAATGAGCATCAGTGAAGCCAAAATTATAGTGAGATAAAGTTTGGTTAAACTTTGACATAATAGAAACTCAAACAAAACAAAACCAGTGTTTAAATTTTGCCATCAGCACAAAGAACAGAGCAAGCAGTTAGCATATAATCACCATACATTATGAAGCGTGGAATGTTTTTAACATCGCACCAGAGTATTCAATGTCAAATTTTGCATTTGTAAGGACAGTCAAAGAAAAAGCAACAATATAGATGGGTTCACTTTTTTACCCCTGAAGTTCTAACATCAGCCGTTGTTTAATGTGCCTAGACTGCCATGCACACAAAGGTCAATCTAAAATCCATCCAAAGAGAGAGAGACCAAAGCTGAGCGGCAGGATGTACATGCATAATCTGTCACTGTAGCCTCCTGAGAACTCTCCAAAGTGTTTATACTGTACATATAATTCATATTTGTTTACCCACTTATGTGGTCCTGCTGGGAAATGACTAACACTCAAAACAACATTAGCACATCAAATATTGTACCAAGTTTTACTGGGCCACTGGGGTACACAGTTTGCCAAGCAAAACAAAGAGTTTCTATTGATTGTTCTCTTGTCTGACCAAACAGCTTCTCTGCACCAGTGTCAATCACTTTATTATAGTAAACACAGATCTCGCCAGTTATACAGCAAGCCTCTCATCAGTGAATCGCATGAGGCTTCAAACAGACTTGGGTAGCTCATATCTCAGAAACCGATTTGTTTTTGTTTTTTTCTAGCAGAAATTTTTTTGGGGTGTTTTTTTGCACATGTGACCCTAAATTTAATTGTAGACTTAGACTTAGGAATAGACACGTATTTTTCAAAACAATCTTTTTATTAGTAATTTCTAAAAATATCCTTGAAAACACTATTGTTTCCACAAATGTTTTAAACATCTGAACTAGATTCAAATATGTAAAAGTAACTAGTTCACGGTCTTCTTCTTTTTCTTTCGGCTGTTCCCTTTTTAGGGGTCACCACAGTGAGTCATCCTCCTCCATCTAACTTGTCTTCTGCGTCCTCTGTCTAACTACCTCTGTGTCCTCTCTAATTGCATATATCTCCTCTTTGGCCTTCCTCTTTGTCTTTTTCCTGGCAGCTGCATCTCTAACATCTTCTACCAATATACCCACTGTCCCTCCTCTGCACATGTCCAAACCATCTCAGTCTGGCCTCTCTAACCCTATCTCCCAGTCCTTCAACCTGTGCTGTACCTCTGATGACCTCATTCCTACTCCTATCCATCCTTGTCCCTCCCAAGGAGAACCTCAACATCTTCAGCTCTGCCACTTCCAGTTCTGATCCTTTCAGGGTTTGACTAAAATGTTTATAACACCATCATTTCCCATTATAAAATAAATTTAGTATAAAACTTTGGCATGAAAGGTAGTAGCCAGCCTTCAATTATTACATGGATGACATTTTGCCTTGGTGTTTTCGAAGTTCAACTTTAATTTTTTGGACCCTATTATCTTGACAGGTATACAGTCAGATTCAGAACTGGAGACTGAAGCCTGGGATTATTGGTGTACATTACAGCCACTAGACTGATCTAGTACTTCATGCAGAAATAACTGCCCTGACAGAAGAAGTTTTCCTCAAATTATTCTGCAGCACAGTCTCACCCTACTGAGCTACATTCAGATGCAGCTGTAACCTGCTGTCGTGCTCACTCTCTCTACCTTTCTCCCAGTATACTGTATGTTCTGACTGCTCACATCACAGTGTTTCAGAATGACTAAAGAAAGATGGATAAATTTTCTGCCAAATAAAAACAAAAACTGCTGTAATTCACTTCCAAATATCTACCACATCATTTGTATTAAATGAATGAAATCAGCAGGTCAGGTATTTTTGCCAACAATTACAAATAGTTTGTTTACATTCAAACACTGACGAGTACACTTTAGACAATCTCAGTGTGCAAGTTC
Organism: Kryptolebias marmoratus; assembly: GCF_001649575.2. Lineage (NCBI taxonomy): Eukaryota > Metazoa > Chordata > Actinopteri > Cyprinodontiformes > Rivulidae > Kryptolebias > Kryptolebias marmoratus. The sequence goes on along the minus strand of NC_051446.1, from coordinate 5,716,581 downwards.
TAATGAGTTGGTAAAATAATCCCCAAATGTAAAGTCAGTGGGGAGAACGATGAAATCAGAGATGCCAAGTCCAAAGCAAAAAGGGAAAGTTTTTCTCTCTTCTTCTGAAAAAAAGGTAAATTAAAAGCTGTAAGGATGAAAGTCGACAGAAGTAGAGTAATTCGGGGGGAGGAAAGTGAGTGATAGAAAGCGTTAAAGCAAACGTTGTGGCTAAGATTATGTGCAAATGAGCTATGTCGAAATATTCTGAACTACTGATCACCAAATTTATTATAAACTAGAAGAACTCAAAGAGCGCAAACTGGTGCCAAGGCCATAGCGTCAATAAAAAATTGTGCAATCTGAATCACCATCAAAACTTAATCAATTGTGCAGTGTGACAACCTCAACATTACCTGAAACTTTCATCCAAATCTGTTTGATAGTTTTTATCTAATCTTGCGAACAGACTGACAAACAAAAGGGGTCACCTGCTGGAGCATAGAGGTTTTAACAAAGGAGTCATCTGTGACCTTGACCTTTAAGCTTAATAGTTGACAGGCTCATCACGAAAATGTAATCACTTTTTCCTTGTATCATGTTTGACGTTTCCTAAAAATTTCATGAAAACTTGTTCATAACTTTTTGAGTTATCTTGTGCACAGACAGACAGGCAAACAAATATACAAACCCAAAAACATAACCTCATTGGCAGAGGTAACAAAACAAGGAATATTTGATTTTTTTCTAACACAATATGTATGAAAACTCTGATGAGTTAAATTAATCCCCATACAGTCATTCAATGATGTAAAAACTATTTTAGAAGCATAATAAAAATTATGTTAAAAAATTTTACAAATTGCATATTTTCATAGCTATTTTGGTTTTCATGAAACTTTCAATAAGTAATTATTGAATGTACAGCTACAGAAAAAAATAAACACAATTCAGTGTTAATTAACTAATCAACATCAGTGAACACAAAAATGGACTATAATTCATGTAAAAAAATTCATCAAAAAATTATCTTAGTTTAAAATTCTAAAATAAAAATGTTATGTCACAATAACATGAACACAATAGATATTCAGAACCAACATTTAAAAAACAGACCCTACAATGTTTATTTAATCATTCTATTTTATTCTACATATGATGTAGCAAAAACTGTAATGAGGGTATGAAAAAAATAAAGATGTAAACCTCAAGTGCAGCAGAGTTCCTCAGTGAACCTGTACAGTATGGTGGCTGGATTAAATTTACACTGGGCACCAAAAGAACAATTGGCTGATGCCCACTATGACTGCCAGCCTCATTATTTCCCCAGGCTTCTAGAAATCATACGCCTCTCTTAGGGGGCAATGCAAAGAAATGGGATTATCTAACATTTTTACTGTTAACCTCAGTTTATCCTTCTAATCAAAACTACATTTAAATAACAACAAAAATGTTTCCCGAAAATGATCTTAAGGAATACACCCAAGTTACAACATACACTAGTTTTTGTTTTCATTAGGGTGGATATAGGTGGACAAATCCCAGAGGAACCCTGATCATTATTTTAACCTGATCAATAGACCATTAGGAGAAAAGTAAAGGGTGGAAGGCATGCAGAGAGCATTGTTCTATTAGAAGCTACTGATGTCTGAAAACAGTCCATTGGCATGCAGCAGCGACTTGGAGGCACCTTAGCTGAACACACACTCATTCTATTTCATTTAAGTAAGTTTGATCCAGTGATTTATCCGTTCTACCTCACATTGTGAAATTAATAATTAATATGTTATGCTCTTCTGATTCACTTATCAATTTTAAAGTACACAGAATCTAGAATGGGTTTTTGCTGCCAGGTTTTGCCCCCGAGGACACAGCCAGTCTTGTGGAAAATATTGAAAAAAAACAGACAGTAATGTCCCTGAAATGACTTCTTACAAAGAAAAGTTAAGATGATCACAGCAGAATGAATACTAGCCCAAAGAATACAACAGAGGGATGGACTGGTAATTATTTCAAATCTGCTTTAGTTGCTGCATGTTGTGTAAAAGAATAGTACACTCAAAGGTTTAGATCCTAGGGAGAAACTAGAGATAAAGAAACTAAAAGGTTTATCCAGTCACAGTATGTCCAAAAAATAAAAGATACAACAGGACTTCTGCTATGTACTGTAGCTGGAGGCTTTCTCAATTTAAACTGGAGGGTTTGAAGCTGCAAGCTTTAAACTGCATGGAATGTTCCTTTATGCAAACTAGATTCACATACAGAGAAGGTCACTTTTCTCCCAATGGAGAGTTGTTAGGGTCTTTGTTTGCCTGGCTTGCAAGAGAGATGTCTTGGGCCTTGTTTACATGAGAATTATCTGTGCAAACGTTAGTGTCTTTTTGATGTTTATTGTGGTGAATCAACAAGAAAAAAACATGTAAATCATCCATTTACATGGATGTGGCCGTGCTCATTAAATCTGCTGTAGTTTCCATGCCAAGCAAGGTTGCCACATAGGAAATAACATACTATTATACCATTACTTTAAAATGATTGTATTTTGACCTAAACAATTATATGTGCTAAGTAAAGTGCACTTTCTCAGAGGGGGTTGTGTGATGTGAAACAACTAATATTACTCCTTTTCTGTGCAAATGTGCACAGAAAAGGAGGGGGACTTGACCCTAAAACTATGTTTTAAAAATGGTAATCATCATGTATCTAGCCATCTGTGATGTGCATGTGCGATTTCCCATGCTATGGCTTCCTTTGAAATGCAAAAAGGAGTGTTCAAAAATTTCCACTATGAGACTTGGGTTAAAAAAATTTCATTCACTGATGCTGTGTAAATGAACGTCCAAATAGCAACAGAAATGCTACAGTTTCACTGAAAAACAGCTTCTTGTAAACAGCCCTTGTCAACTTGCATCAGTTAAAATGAAATAGCCAGACCCCAAATTGCTTTTTTCTTTTATTTCTATCTCATAATACAGGGTTACAGGTGTCTCGCCGAATTAGAAGGAGGGCCAGTCGTCACTTAGTCTTTGAGGAACTTGGAGGCTGCTCTGACCATCACAAGGAATCAGGTTAAGGCCCAGAGCCCGTTGAGGGTCAGTGGTCAGCATTATGTCCAAGGTCATCTGAGGTTGTTGTGAAAAAAAAACACTGAGCAAAAATGTTTTTTTCTAGGGTTACAAAAATGAAACAAAGAAATAAAGGGAATGAAATCTTCATATAAAGAACACAAAAACAAACTACTTAACAAAATGACTGCAAAATGAACTGACTTGCAGTCACCCACCAAGGCTTCCTTTACAGTTAGTTATCAAACAAAGTTTGATAAAAGAAAAAACATTCAGACCTTGGGCTTGAGCAGAAAGGCTTTATCTCAGTCTATCCAAAGATTCTTTTTCTCACAACTGAGTATAGTTCTCTTGTAAGACAAAAGAGATAAAGTTATTTTTAAATACATTACTTTCTCATATTGGATAACTGCAGACAAATAACTATCAACAATCATTTTTCAGATTTTAAAAGCTTAGTAATCAAATGCACGTGTATTTGTGTGTTTGTTTGTCTGTAGCAAAATATCTCATGAATCATTGGATGTATTTTATTTTAATTTTCAGAAAAGAAGTCAGACAGATTTCATCATAAAATGTTGTCTTAGAGTTTGATGATGTTATACACTATCTTTTGAACTATTTTCTAAAGTACTTCCAAATATTTCTCACGATTACTTTTACAATCTCTGCATTCCTTGCACAATTTATACATCAAAATATATATTTGTCTTATTTCATCCAGCATTTCTCTAACTGCTATAGAACTTGTGATTTTCACTCAAATCCCTCCCGAGTGCAGGGTGCACAAACCAAACTCTCACTGACTTCTACTGTATCTGAGCTTTGAATTTTCTCTTCAAAACTGAAAGTGAAGTGTTTTTTTTAACTTGTCATATTCTATAAAAATGCTGTAGAAACATAAAAATTAATGCGGGATTATCAGACGCTTCTGATTATGGAGAACAGAAAGCGGCATAATCAAAAATAAAAGCAAAAAAAAAAAAAATATATATATATATATATATATATATATATATATATATTGCTTTTGCCTTTTCATTACACATTTCCTCCTCCTCTTTAATCACTGTGTGCATTTCTGCCTCCTCAGTATGCAAATGAGGAGGCTGTCTTCTTGGTCCAGCTCCTCTCCTATTGGTCAATAACCAGGAAGGAGCAGGATCCATGTGCAGATCGATTGTTCATGCCTGTGCTCTCGGTTGTTTCAGGAGAACGCCTCATTTGAGAGGAAGTGCAGTCCAGCAGAGATGTCTCAGACAGCTGCAAAGGAGTTAAGGCACGTTGCTAGCTTAGCTGACAGCAACACAGTCAGTGATGACTATTTATTGTTTCCCTTTCCAAAGCCCCAGAGCACAGAGGAGGCGCGCTTTAATCCTGCTCACACCCGTGTGCGCTCCCTCGCGGGGGCGTGCCTGATCACTTTTCATCGTGACACCGTCCGTCCTTCTTTCAAATGGTGTCAGTTCGGTACGCCTTTACCCCTATCTGTAGCTGACGTGCTCTGGCGGTGGCCGGTTAGTCGCTTTTTTGCCTCCGCCCTAAAATCTGACCACTTTTTCTCCACTTCGGCCCGTGTCAACTCTGTCCCACTCACTTAATTAACAGTAATAACAACGTGCTGCCACTGACAATGCTTCATTTTATTTGTCACGCCACGACTGCAGCTCCCACAACTTATATTTTTTCTGTTCTCCACCTCATTGACCAGCATATCAAGTTCTGCCTCGGTGAAATGTAGCTTCTTCGCTCTTTTCTCCGTGGTTGTCTTGGTAACCATGAAATAACATTGATCAGCTGTATGGTGTGAAATGTTAATTCATGGTTACCAAGGCAATCATGGAGATAAGAGTGAAGAAGCTAAATTTCACCGGTTGCACACAGTGATTAAAGAGGAAGAGGAAATGTGTAAGGAAAAGGCAAAAGCAAACTATAAATATTACTTGACAAAAACGCATGTGTAAAAAAAAAGCATACATATACATTATATTTCTGCTTTTATTTTTGATTATGTTGCTTTTGGTCCTCCATATATGATACTTGGTTCCAAAACAGCAACAACAAAAAAATCACTTTTACAGTTTTTACACAGTGACTGTTTATGTGAAGTTTACTTTCTGCCATGTGTTTCTATCTGCCTGTCTTAATAAGAGTGCTGTCAGGGAGTGAGCATCACAAGTGTGTGGTTATCACAGTGACCCTAATGAGCCACTGGCAGCAGCTTTAACCTTTCTTTTGATCTTGTTTGTCTTTGTATTCTACAGTTTATCCATCCATCTTCTTTACCCACTTCTCCATTCTAGGTCACGGGGAGCCAGAAGTCACTGTGCGAGAGGTGGGGGGACACCCTGGACAGGTCGCAAGTCCATTTCAGGGCCACATACAGACAAAAAAAACATTCACACTTTCACAGAAGAGTTACCAATTATGTTCTCAGGAAGAACATTCAAACTCTACCCAGAAAGGCCCCAGGCCAGGATGCAATCCTGCAGCTTTATTGCTGGGAGGCAACAGCTCTAACCACTACGCCACTGTAGTGCCACCCATTCTACAGTGTGTGTGTGTGTGTGTGTGCGTGTGCGAGTATATATATATATATATATATATATATATATATATATATATATATATAAAATCAAAATGTCTTTGATTATTACAAAAGGAAGGAAGTTCCAAATTATTTTTGGACATTACCGAAAATAAGATGAAAAATTTTGGAGTCTCGGGATGGAGCTGCACTGATACCCTTTAACATCTCTTCAGTAAATGTTTTAAATTCTCTTGTAGTTTGACAGTTGATTCTTCTAAACTGAAAACAATCCTTTCTTCATGTAAGTAATCATGCTAATTTAAGTAACTAATTAAACCATCTTTCTGTCTGTTCTTCTGTTATGGTATCTTTTCAAAGCACACATTTTTTAGTTCTATATAGAAATTAACCATCATTTAAAACAATAATTTAGATTCTAACTAAGCAGAACAATGCTGACATGAAGTTTTGTTTTTGTGTCCACAGGCAGTAATTCAGAAGCTCCATGTAGACAAGCAGGAACATTATTGAAGCTACATTAGCGCCACTCTTATTACTCAACTCCAAGCCTCTTGCTCTGTTCCCCAGCCATTCAAGAATCACATTAAGTCTGTGGAAAGTTGTTTTATTGCTTTTAGCTTTTCAATTAGTCTGGATAATTTGTGTCCACCATCTTTAGATTAGATTTTAAATGAGAAACATGATGTGCCATTAATTATCACTCTTCTTTCTTGTGGACAAAGTGCTTTAAGGTTCTAACAGAAAAGAACACAAAAAGAAAGGAGAACAGAAAAAAGGGTGTAAATGTAAATGTGATGAAGTTTCAGAGGACTGCAAGATGCCAGACAGGCTACGTTATTAGGTCAATGAGAGCAAGGAGAGCTGTGACAGTGATGTCCTTTCTCATAGAGCACTGCCACGCTTGCAGTTCCTGTCAGTCTATCTGACGCTCTGACGTTTTCATCCCCAGGAGAGGCCTACATGTGGGGATCTTATCTGAGGTGATGGAGAGCTGCAGAGGATGTTTATTCCTCTCTCCAGCCCCCCAGTACCCTCTCCCACTTGGTAAATGACAAGTTGATTGCAAAAACTTCACCCTCAGTCAGCTCTAAAAGTGGGTCAGTTTCTGTGCAGTTTCCTCCATGGCTGTGGTCTGAATCACACTCGTCCCTTTAGAATCTGGTCCAGCAGGGAGCCTCTCTGCAGCACAGTGATCATGGGAAACTGCAGGCAGGTAGAGGTACAGACAAACTCTTCCTTTTACCATCTGCCTGTAACTCAAATTTTGAAGTTGTTTTTATTTTTTCTGTTATGTTTGTATATTCATTGTATATCAAAATCTTTGAATATATGGACTTCACATTCAAAAGTTTTAGCTTTGTTTCCATCAAATGATTAAAAAAAACTCTTAATATTGATTGATTTGCAATCCTTCAAGGAATGCTAGTCCTTTAATTAATTAATTTCTTTGTTTATATATTTGCATATAATGCATCATAAACACGATTTGAGATAGTCTTAAAGCTGAACTGAAAAGTGTTTTTAATCCAAAAAATCATAAAATATGCTTATTGTAATATTTTGAACACGCACATATATATATGTTTATTATACTTTATATTTTTTAAATACCGAACATTGAAGATTGAAGAAACCACTCAGGTGTTTTCAGCTTTTTCCCCCTGATGTGTGACGTACTCAGAGCCACTGAAGTTCACAGCATTCAACAATTAATTAGTGAGTGGATGAATACCGGTACAATGTGGTTCAGCTTATTGGAATTAATTGTTCCAACCGGCTAAAAAATACCACTGGAGTTTCATTTTTTTGGCTTCCCAAAAGACAAAAACCTTCCACAGATTTGGATCCATGAGCTCCGATGTGGGAATTACTATCAAAACTCTGGTTTGGACCATTTCAAAGAGAAACACCACTCCGACCTTCGTTAATGTGGTGGGCTGGCTTCACGCCACAAAAAAAAAAAAAAGGAATTTTTGCAAACTAGTTTTAATTTTACAAGATAGGCAAATGGAGAGGAGGACATCGCCAAACTGAAGGAGACGAGAAATAGGAAGTTTTACTGCAAATATAATGTAAACATGCTCTGTCATAAAAAGGTATGAGCTGCTTACAGGCCTGACAGCCTGAGATCAGTTTGTGATTCAGAACAGTTACTGATGTAAAAATATAAACAGTCCATGTGTGATTAAACAGTTGTCATAGTCTGAAACTGCTATTGATTAGTTTACTCTGATATGAGAGTTCATAAATGCTACTCTGAAGCGTGCTCGTGTTGTTTACGAGTTAGCATCGGGTTAGCTTTGAGTTAGCAACGTTAGCTCTCTTCTGCTGGTGTTATTGATTTGCAGTGTCATGTACTGATGTCATGACAATGATTTAAGAGTAATCAGTTCTCACCTTTCCACATTTCCAACTTGGTCGTTATGTGCGTTGTTTGGTCAGCCACGATGGTTCTGGTGATCATCAGAATCTAATTCTGAAGAGTTTCCATCTGATTACGAAGATCCAACTATTGGTTCAGGTTCATACTGGTATAATTGTATACCTATTACTCCTGCAAAGTCTTCCAATATATCTTAGTATCAAAAAAAAGGCTTCTTCCATTTCCAAACAACCGGACAGTAGCAAGGCCAGGGGCACAGCGCATGTCATGAACCCAGGATGGCAACTCTGCCCCAAAAAAACCCACTTTGGAAATTATTGACTAAAATGCTAAACACTGTTTTAAGCTCTAACTATAAACATTTTTGCCTCTTTTATTTTCACCAGCTGATGTTCAGAGATCTTGTTTGACATGCTATGTGTAACTCTTGTTAGCAGCAGTGTTTACGAAATATGATTGAAGATAAGAAATGAGCATTTAAAAACACTAACATTGTTCAAATCATCCATGTATTTTCTTTTACCTGCTTTTCCATTTCGGGTCAGGGGTGTGGTGATTGGAGGTTTGTGTGTGTGTGAGTGCTTCCTGGTGGGCCGTCTTGGGCAGGTGATTGACGCCTCGTCAACACTCCTCCCACACCTGCAGTGGATCAGGCTGACCAGGAGAACAGGAGTACTTAAGGCTGCGGTGGGAACCAGACCAGCGCTGGAGCATCGTTTGCCATGTGGTAAAGTGCAGAGCCTTTGTGAACTTCGCTATTTTGAAAATCCTTGTTGTGACCTTCGTTTTTGTTTTTGCCTCGAACCTGTTTTTAGGATTACCTGTCCGTTCTGGAACCAGTCTGGTCTGCATCCGAAAACTCTCCGTCAAGCAAAGTACTCATCTGTTTCACCAGTGCCTGTCTGCTCCTGTTACTGCTGCCACCTGGAATTACGGAACCTACCTGCCACTCTCTGAAATCACCACCAAACCTTCACTGGAGAATACTCACCTCGTCTTACCTGCAACTCTCTGGAATCGCCACAAGGCCTCCACAGGAGAACACTCGCCTCGTTTTCTCTTCTGTGTCCTGGACTTCACCTGTACCGTAAGAACATTACTGGAAAAATTATCTGCGCCATACTTGCCGCTCACTTCCTGAAATACTCATTTACTCACGACGTCATCTGCTTTCCAGGTCCCGTTCCTGCTCTCACCGGTACACTCCCTGTTCACTGTAAATAAAATCACATACCGTACCGTCTGGTCTCCGAGTCTGTCTGTTGCCAAACTGCTCACTTGGGTAATAGTCCGAATCCTGACACAAAGTATAAGTAGTTAAAATAAAAATTCTACATAACTTTAAAAACTTAGCTTTATTAAAGCTACTATGAAATTAGGACGGGAGAGAGCAGGAAAAGATGTTCCTCCTTCCAAGACTCATTAGTTTTAGTCGAGGAGAGAAGATTAAACAGGCTGTGTCCACGGTGAGAGGTGTCAGCTGCAATTTGACCCGCACAACCTAGAATCCTGAAGGAGTACAGGTCCTGTATGGGTCAGAGGTTGCAGCCAATCACCCTCTCAGTGGAGCGCACAATGCGTTGTAATTTGTGTTAGTCCCTGGTCATGGTACCAGTGTACCACACGGTGATGGAGGTGGTGAGGATGGACTTGATGGCAGCTGTGTAAAACTTCATCAGCTCAGTTGGCATTTTGAGTTTCCTCAGTTGCCGTAAGAAGAACATCCTGTGCTGTGCTTTCTTGATGATGGAGTTGATGGTCAACTCCCTCTTGAGGTCCTGGGTGATTGTGATACACAGTAAGCGGAAGTAGTCCACAGTGGCGATGATGAGGTCCTTGAGAATGAGAGGGGGTGGTGGTTCTAAAGTCGACAATTACCTCCACCGTCATCTGTGCCTGCCTTCTGCACGTACTGCCTTCTATCCGTCAGGAAGTTGGTGATCCACCTGCAGATGGAGTAGGGCACATTGAGCTGAGAGAGCTTAACCTGGAGCAGGTGTGGCAAGATTGTATTGAATGGGGAGCTGAAGTCCACAAACAGGATCCTGGCGTAGGCTTTTGAGGTGTCCAGATGTTGCAAAATGAAATGGCCAGGTTAATAGCATCATCTGCAGACTTGCATCAAGCTCTGTAGGTGTGATGTGTTTAAAAAAAAACATGTTTTTAATTGATAGTTAAAATATTAACTTAATGTATTATAAGGAATATAATTTAAAATTAATTATTTTAAATCAATTGTTTCTGTCTTATGCAACAGCAAAATACTGATGGTACTGATGATGATGAAGGAGCTGAGCAGATGGCGGAAGCAACTTCACCCAAGAAACCCAAGAAATCCAGCACCTGGAATCTCTTTTTGGGACAGTCTACTCACCAACAGTAAAGAAACACAGAGAGAAAAGTCCACGATTGAGGGCTGAAGATGAAATCAGAAGATCCTGTTGGGATCAATGAAAATCCTCTGACCTGGTGGAGGTCCAATGAAAGGTAGTATCCACTCTTGGCTCACCTTGCAAAACGATACCTGTGTGTCCCAGGGACCAGTATTGCATCAGAGATGGTGTTTTCAACTGTAAGTGACATTGTCACTGCAAAAAGGAGCTGCCTAACCCCAGATCATGTCAATCAGCTTCTTTTCCTTCACAAGAATCTTACAATTAGTGAGAAGTGGAAACAAATTCACACTAACAGTATTTGACAATTTAAGTTTACTTTTAGTTTTGTTATCATTATTATTATGCACTTAAAGAAGCAATGCCTTAATGCAATTTGCAGTGATGAAATGTTTTAGTTTAAGGGCATCTTCACTTGCAACTCCTTTTATTTCAACGTTATACTTTTGAGACTTAAGCCAGTTAGTTTTGTTTGCAGTTCAAGTCTAAATTGATAAGTCTGCACTTTATTTGCATTTTGTGTTTTTATATTTTGTTTATGGTGAAGGCACAAAATAAAGTACATTTGTCTTTTGTAACACAGTTGGTCATTTTCATTATTTAAGAGCAAATTTAATTGAATCCGATAGCAATTAATCAATTCAGAACAGTATAAATTGAAATTGAATCAATTTAGGAAATTGGCTACAATACCCAGCACTAATAAATATATACTTTTTGAATTTATTTTCAAGTACTTTGGGTTGACTGTCCAGGAAAACAGTGAGTGTAGTAAAGAGGTGAAGAAGAGAGTCCAGGAAGGATAGAGAAAGGTTTCAGGAGTGATTTTTGATAAAAAGGTGTCAGCAAAGGTCAAAGGAAAGGTTTACAAGACAGTGGTGAGACCAGCTATGTTGTATGGTTTGGAGACAGTGGGACTGACAAAAAGACAGGAGACATAACTGGAAGTGGCAGAGCTGAAGATGTTGAGGTTCTTCTTGGGAGTGACAAGGATGGATAGGAGTAGGAATGAGATTATAAGAGGTACAGCACAGGTTGACCGACTGGGAGAGAAAGTTAGAGAGGCCAGACTGAGATGGTTTGGACATTTGCAGAGGAGAGACAGTGGCTATATTGGTAGAAAGATGTTAGAGATGCAGCTGCCAGGAAAAAAACAAAGAGAAAGGCCAAAGAGGAGGTATATGGATGCAGTAAGAGAGGACATGGAGGTAGTTGGAGAGAGAACAGAAGACGCAGAAGACAGAGTTAGATGGAGGAGGATGACTCGCTGGGGCAAGAAAAATGTGTTCACCTTCACTGAGAGCAGTAAATTTAGTATTATTTTTTATCAGGCTGTATGTTTTTATTAGAACAGGTCCTGTACACTTATTGATTCTCTGACATGTTTTCAAACATGAGTTTGGGATTAATTGATGCTCTCTGTTTATGATCACATCAGGTTATGAAGTTAGTATAATTAGTAACTAGTTTGCCTACCAGCCAATATAGAGCTGATCAAAATTAGCAGTGTCATTCACTGATGTCTGACTACTTTTCAAAAAACCTTTTATTAAATTATGAAAGCCTTGTTTTAACTTACAAAACAAACAAATATATTTTGTACTCACCACCACAGGCTGCAGGTTTGAGTATCTCTGAGCTAATAGACATAACAGTGGAATCAAGCAGCTTCCTTCCTTTAACTTCCTTTAAATGTATTAAATACTTTTACTTTCCTTTCTGAGGAGTTGGCAACAATGTTTTAGTCATGTAAAGTTTAATTTTCTGTGACCCAATTAAACCTTGAATGATATTTCTACTGTGAAGTCTGTCTGAGCTCCAAAGAGGGATGGGTTTTGCAACTCCTTTCACTAAAATCCTATCTACGACAAATATTTTTTTCATTTTTTGCAAATATGTTTACATTATACAATATACTGCTACTAAAACTCATAGCACACTATTCTTTGTTTGTTTTTTTCATCCTTGTCTTTTTTTTCCCCTCAAACAGTGGAAGGGTAACAAATCAATAACAAGACAAAAATGGATGAATAATAAATGATTAGCAATAAGGGTGCTTGACTGCTAAAACACTTTTACTCATATTATTAATAATAACAGTAATACTAATAATAATATCTTTTATACTAGTATTTTCTCATTTGTCCACATTGCCTGTTTGTCAAGAGGGAGGGATACTATCGATCCATACATTAGCTGGTTCCTCAGTAAACATAAGTGGTCATTACTCGGGCTGAAAGTCTTAACATTTGCACTCTTTTGTGTTCATGTCCCTAAAGCAGCTAGTTAATCTCAGTCAGACTGAGGTGTTTTTAGCCTTGTGTGCACAGAACCTACAAGATATTTGTTCAAACTGACCTCAAATACACTTCCAATAAAGCCCACAGTACTGGCTCTACCACCAGCATTAGAGTCATTGAGCCAATTGAGTCTGAGAGACAGTTTAACAGTCCCCTTTCCTCCCTTCAACAGCTCAAGCAATTTAATCCATGTGTTGCAGCTTTTGTAATTCAGCCTCCACTCAAACACCCCAAGATACTTGTAATTACTGTCAATAATTGAGTTTGTGTTGGTGTGAGACACTGCCTAGGCTGGACGAGACTAGGGGGAGAGTGCATTTGTTGTTCTTGTTTGGCAGAATGACAGTGATCCAAAGCTGCAGCGACAACAAGCATGGCACCTATTTAAATGTTTGGTGCAATGAAATGAAATTTGACACAATGATAGGAAAGAGAAGTAGGCCCCACAGCCTGTCTGTGATGGTTTTAATTAACTAATGTATGACAGAAACACTGCTGATACACATTGGTGTTTATGACAGCATAACTACAGCACCATTGTTCAGGAGGGATGCCTCTGCTTCATCTCTCTATCTGTGATTGAAATCTTTTTTGATGGAACGTTCTCCCATGGCAGACTGTTGACTGTAAGTGTTATTTGCATGCACTAGGGTAAGTTTTGTCATGTTAGAAAAATGCTTAAAGAAAACTCATTGCAGCAAACATCAAATAGGATTTCTTACAGCAACAACAGTGTAAGTATTTGGAAGCATCTGATCAAATGACTGCTGGTTGAATTCCCAAGGATCACAGTCTGGGAAGTCAAGGAGTTCTCTTTCTGACAAGACAATAAATCTCCAACTGCTCCAGGGAAAAGTGCAAAAGAGCAAGAGTGAAAGGGAGGGGCTAAAGCAGACACTGGTGTAGTTGTATATTGCAAAGCAAGTATGTGTTGGGGGAAGAGGCTGAATTTTCTGTTCTGTTCACCAGCATTGTCTACATGCCCACAAAATAAATAAATAAAGCCAAGTGGAGCCACACATCTGGCCTTTTCTTTGTTTATATCTACAATTACAGAGTGTTGAGGCGAGTGTTGCTGCTCTGCAACATTACATCTCTTGGATCACTGCCTAGAGAGCATGTACAGACTGGGGCTAGTGTATGTATGGTGCACTGAAGCTGAGCCTGCAGGGGCTGCAGGAAAGGCCGTGGGTCGCAATTTTGGCTGAGCATCACATCCGTCCTGGTGTCCTCTTGAGTCAGTCTGCTGTGCAAATGAGCAGCAGAGCAAGACAGCTAGCAGAATAGGGGAATGGGCAGGCAGCAGACAAGCCAAATAACAGAAACGTAACCAAGGCCATGTCCTTCCACTGGTTTTGTTCATTTTATTTAGTTTCAGGTTTTGTCAAAGACAGTTTTTCATACCATGTGGCTTCAATATTGTGTCATAAACACATTCTTCTTGAGTAAGTCCTGAAGGGCATGTGTATGTGCATGTATTTAAGCTTAGAGTCAGGGTTCGGCTATATAAATGAATGAAAGTCAATGCAGTGTCCTAAAAGGAATATAAATACAAACTGGTTGGGGGGGGGACCCATGATTTGTGGATGTGTGCAGAAAAATCCAGAGTATCTCTAAGTTCGAAACACCATCTGTGCTGCTTGCTGTATATTGTTTGTCCCTTAAACCTGTGGCCTTTGGGTCAAATTGACCCGAAGTTACAAGGGCTTCTCTTCCTCTCTTTTGTTAAAAGGGCTTCAGGAGTGCACATTTGCAGATGTGCACACAGCTGACAGCTGCATCACTGGCTGAAACAAAATAAGCAAGTAAACACATCCAGTTGACAATTACATTTGGATCAAAATGTGAAGGTTAATTTGTAATCAGCAAATCTGTGGTAATAATCACTGCTATGAAATATGACAACAAAAATGTTTGTCACTGAATCAGTAGCAAAAAATGTTTCCAAACATAAGAACACAAAGAAGAATGTCGTTAGGACACATTCATGGTCAGTAAGCAGGTGTTTGTTAGAATCTGGGAAAATTTACAACTTTGCTTTAATCGTTACTGAAATGAGCCGTTTGTTTCTGAGTTTGTCAGTGTTTTAGACAAATTCTCCAGAATAATGCACTGTCTTCAATCCAATTGTTGATATAAATCTAAATCTACTCCTACTAATGTCCCCGTATCAGACTCAACATTAACATATTTTTGTGAATCCACAACAATAACAAGAAATTCCAAATAAACAGGTTTATTTAAAAATGCACACTTGTGATAGTGCATAGTGCGGGGACGGCACAATTGTGTTGCTTTTGGTATGCACACTCTCACGCAATGTTCAATGCATCAAGCATAAAACCTAGCAAAAGGCTTCAGGTCCAGATGGCATCAGCTCCAGGCTTCTGAGGTGTTGCACAGATCAACTGTGTGGCATCATGGGACAGATGTTCAACATGAGCCTGAAGGTGGGGAAAGTACTACAGCTGTGGAAAACCTCCTGTTTGGTACAAGTGCTGAAGACTACATATCTGAACAACCTCAGAAGCTATAGTCTGGTAGCATTGACTTCGAATGTGATGAAGACTCTCAAGAGGTTGGTCCTTAACCTTCTACACCCCCTGGTGAGGTTTTCATTGGATCTGCTGCAGTTCACCTACCAGCATAGCATCAGAATGGATGATGCCATCATCTACCTCCTGCACTGAGCTCTGACCCACCTGGAGAAGCCTGGAAGCACTATGAGGACCATGTTCTCTGATTTCTCCAGTGCTTTTAATACCATTCAATATGGACTTCTGAGGGACATTCATGAAACTGGGACAGAAGTGGACCCACACGAAAAACCCCACACCAAAGGGGCAGCAACCCGCCAGCAGCGTACCCCCAATGACGCCGTCAGAGACCCCCGGTTTCCCCCACAACCCTGGCCCTGCGAAACCTGAACAGGCACCAGGACAGGCGTCCCCAAAGCCCAGTTCAGGCCCTCCTCCATGGTGTTTGCATGCATGTCTGTGGTAGTGTGAAATATTGCAATGAGTGCAGCTGTGTAAGTCCAGGGTGCATTAAAATTGGGGTAAAGAGAGGGATGAGCATTTATCATTAATTAATAATCCTGACTGAAAAAGAGAAGCTACTTCTCCACCTCAACCTGTTGTTCTGGGAATATGAAAAAGTAGATACATAGCAGGAGTGAATTAATTTACACTAACAAACTCCTCCTCTCGTAGACAGGTTTCTGTTAGACAAAATAGATAAATACAATCATCAGTTATCAAATCATTAACTCACAAAGGCTTAGATCAGAGAGATCTTATATTCAAATCTACATTTAACAGTTTTGCTTTCCTGTTCTAAAAAAGTAACTACTTTAAAAAGATTCTTATGATTTATTTCTCTAAGGATTTTTGATTTATTTAATTTGGGCCGTGGACAAGCTGACACTGTTTCAATGTGGGTTTGAGTGGGTAACAGAGAAGAAGCAACAGAGACATATGTAAGACTACAACTCTGCTTCCTGGACCAGACCCTGGGTTGTCAACACTTTGGATGACTAACAAAATTGGCCAAATTTCTCAAAAGAAGAGCGGCTCCACCCAAAATTGAATGGATACCATCTCTCCCTAGTGCCACTTTGTATATTATGGAGCTGCCAATTACCAGAATCTGCTTCTTCAGCGGGTGTGTTGCTGAGTGAAGAAAATTGGTTTGAAATGTGAATGGATCATGGTGAACTGGGGGTTTAGCTTTAAAACTATGCTTACTTCGAACCATCACCCAATCGCTTTGGGTTTCAGCTGCTAGGGGTCTGCTGGAGGACCACTAACAGGAGATACTCTTGGTGGCTCTACACGTAGGAGAAGAAAGTGTGCTAAGTTCATGTGTGAAGAATTGTGCGGATGTTTGTTATTGCCAGAAGACTTTTCCATAAATCAGCTGAACCTTTCTCCCATACATGCTGCCTGAGGAGACCTGGCTAGCTAATGGCTTTTTAAAGAAATGGAGTTTAGCTTCAAATTCAGACAGCCTCTCCTCCAAAGCTACCATAAGTCTATATTCATTATACGTACCATTATCACTAAAAGAAGTGAAGGGAAGTGAAGTGAAATTTATTTATATAGCACTTTCCAGCAACAAGGCGATCCAAAGTGCTTTACAACACAGAAACAAACAATAATCAGGTACAGAATCAAATACAGATAAAAACATCAAAATCAAATATTGAAATACAGAAATAAAAAACATAAATCATGCATAATCTAAATGAAATATAAGATAATCTAAATAAAGTCATGAAACTAAACATATCTAAACATGAGCTAAGATAGTCAAAATAGTAGCTAAGATAATCTAAATAAAATCATGATAAAGTTAAAACTGAACTAAACAACAATCAGGAATCTAACAATCTAACAATATCTAAAATATGAGCTAAGATAAACTAAACTAAACTAAATGTACAGGAAGGCTAAATAAGCTAACATAAACTGAAACATGATAATGCTAAACTAAAGGTACCAAGAGGCTAACTAATAGTACCAAAGGCCTGCTAAACAGCAAACATGAAAAATGTTAGGATAAACATGATAATGCTAAACTAAAGGTACCAAGAGGCTAACTAATAGTACCAAAGGCCTGCTAAACAGCCAACATGAAAAATGCTTAGATAAACATGTTAATGCTAAACTAAAGGTACCATGAGGCTAACTAATAGTACTAAAGGCCCGCTGACAGCCAACATAAGAATTGCTAAGATAACTAAAGTAAGGTAGTTAAGGAAGGGAGAGAGGGAGTGGGAGTGGGGTGACAGAGACGAGGCAGAGATGGTGGAAAATGTGTGTGTGTGTATGTGTGTGTTTGTAGAGAAGTCCATGAATCACGTCAAAGAGGCCATTGTCTTTGATAATGTGATGGAATGTTTATCAGCCAGCCCAGAGCAGGTCTAAAGGTCATGTTGCCAAAAAGGATTTCATTGGAGGGTGAATCTTTGGGTTGGGCATTTTTGTGAGAATACAACGTTCACAGTTCTTAATCCATTGCTCAACATCTTTGTGCATCCCTACCCAGAATGCTTTCTGTCCCAACAACTGTAAGGTCCTCTCTATCCCCTGATGTCCCATAGAGTCATGAACACTCTCCATAACAGCTGTTTGTAAACAATCTGGAACAAACAACTGAAAGCACTCTCCAACATGATCATCATTCACCACTCTGTACACCAATCCATCTCGCATCTTTATGTTTCCATTGTTTCAACAATGACTTGACAGCAACAGGAAGTTTCTTCCTTTCTTGTAGACTTGGTGGACTCTATCCAAAAACTGTTTTAGAACATTAATCACTGAATCTTAACGTTGAAATGTCTGCAGCTCCTCCTTTAAATAGCCTGGAAGGGTTGGCGCAGCCTCTTTAGCATGTGATTTGCACTTACCGTATTTTCACGACCATAAGGCACACCGTACTAAAAGGCGCAGTCTCAGTTTTTGTGTGCCATTACTGTATTTAACACACACGAGGCGCACCTGATTATAGGGCACAGGTTTTATATACCGGTACAATCTACGCCCACACTTCCCCCTTTAACGTTCTCATGGGGAAAGTGTGGGCGTGGTGTTCATGATGTTCTCTACTACGTCCGCCTTACAACAACAAGACAAGCATACAAGTGTGCGTATTTACCGTAAAAATAGAGCGGGAGCAAAATTGAGTTTGGTTGTGGTTTATTTAAATATTGATTACAAAGTACTAACATTTTTTTAATCATCAATAGGCGCGGGCATGGTAAAACACACGGATAAAACAAATTTTAAAAAAGAGCTGGAGCAAAACTGAGTTTGGTATTCACATTTTTTGTACCAGTAATCGTCATTAATCAAACCCATTGAAGTCCTCTTCCTCTGTTTCTGAATTGAACAGCTGCGCTAAATCTCCATTAAACATGCCAGGTTCACTTTCTTCACTGTCAGAGTCACTTTCTGTGCCGTGCGGTTCCTCGGAAATGATGCTGGCTTTTGCGAAAGCTCGAACAACAGTGCCAGCAGACACGTTAGCCCAAGCATCTACAATCCATTCTCAAATTGTGGCGTAACTCGCCCAGCGCTGCCTTCCACTCTTGGTGAAACTGTGGTCTCCATCGCTCATCCATCGCTCCCACGCCGCTCGCAGCCTTACTTTGAACGGCCGGTTCACACCGATGTCCAGCGGTTGAAGTTCCTTTGTTAGGCCTCCCAGAATGACAGCAAGCTCAGACTTCATTTGCTTCACTTGTTTTTTCACATCGGCTGTGATATGGGCACGCATAGAGTCACAAATCAACAGCGATGGTGATGCGTGAAAAAACCCACCTGGTCTCCTTACATAAACCTCCCTCAGCCACTCTTTCATCATTTCCTCATCCATCCAGCCCTTTTGATTTGCCTTAATGACGACTCCTGCTGGAAACTTCTCTTTAAGCAAAGTCTTTCTCTTAAAAATCACCATAGGCGGCAGTTTCTGTCCATTAGCATGGCAGCCAAGCACAACAGTAAAAGAAGACTTTTCGTATCCCGTTGTGCGTATCGCTACGGTGCTGGTCCCCTTCTTCTCCACAGTGTGACTCACCGGGATGTTGAAAGCGAGCGGCACCTCGTCCATGTTAGTGATGTGGCTGGGCTGGATGTGTTTTTCGGTGATGTGTTTGCTGCAGTAGGAGCGGAAGATGACCAGCTTTTCATTATAATCCGCTGGAGGTTTCTGCGCTACCGTAGTCCTGGTCCGGATGGAAAAATGGCACCATTTCATGAAACGAAAGCACCAAGACGGACCTCCTTGGAAATGTTCAATTTTCATTTCTTCTGCTGGCGTTACTGCTTTTAGTCGAATGGTGACCGTCGAAATACTTCTCCCACTTGTTCTTTGCTCAATGATCCATTGCTCGAGTCTTTCCTCCAACTCGGGCCACCTCACCTTATTTCCACGGAAGCTCAGCTGCGTCTTCTTGACCTGTCGGAGCTTGTTTTTCAGCTTCCTCCACTTGCGAACCATGGATTTATTAATCTTAAATTCTCTTGCGGCTGCTCGATTTCCATGTTCCTCCGCATAGCTGATGGCTTTCAGTTTAAACTGTGCTTCATAAGCGTGTCTCTTTGCCATTTTCAGGGTTGTTAAAACAACGATGTTCTGCATAACGCATACCTGTTCTTTTACGTACTAGTATATACAATCTACGCCCACACTTCCCCCTTTAACGTTCTCATGGTGTTCTCCACAACGTCCACCTTCCAACAACAACAACACACAGGGCGCACTGCACTATTGGGCGCGCCGCACATTTTGAAGAAAATCTAAGACCTTTATGTGTGCCTTATGGTTGTGAAAATACGGTACCAATTTCAATGCAATCATCAAACTCATCATCATTTGGTTCTGGCTCCCCTGCTAACGGGTGTCGTGACAGTGCATCAGCAGCTGAGTTGCACCGACCTGGTCGGTAATGCACGTCAAAGTCAAAAGCAGGTAACTGAGCAAACCATCTGTGTTCAATAGCACCAAGTTTTGCACTTTTTAGATGACACAAGGGATTATTGTCTGATATAACAGTGAATTTAGAAGCCAGCAAGTAACCCTGGAACTTTTCCACTATTGCCTATTTAAGTGCGAGGAGCTCAAGTTTCATACTGCTGTAGTTTTTATCATTAAGCTCTACATTTCTTAGCTGTCTACTTACATATGCAATGACCCATTTTTGTCACCTTGCTACTGACACAATCAATCAATCAATCAATCAAATTTATTTGTATATCACATTTCAGCAGCAAGGCATTTCAAGGTGCTTTACATAATTAAAAAACAAAATAAAAACAGCATGTGACATTGAATAAACAGTAAGAAAGAGAAAAACATCGAAGACATCAAAAACCCGCACTCTAACCCTAATTTAGCCATAAGCAATTTTAAACAGGTGGGTTTTAAGTTGAGATTTAAAGGCACCCAGTGTTTCAGCTGTTTTACAGTTTTCTGGAAGTTTGTTCCAAATTTGTGGTGCATAGACACTAAATGCTGCTTCTCCTCACAAGACAGCTCCTAAACCCTGCCCACTAGCACCAGTCTCCAAAATGAAAGGACAAGTGCAATCTGCATAATCTAGAACAGGTGCAGTCACAAGCTTTTCTTTCAGGGTGTCAAATGCAATCTGACTGTTGGTATCCCACAATGCACTTAGCTTTTGGCTAGCTTTGGCTGTACTAGCAGTTCCTCGACATTGATTAACAAGGTCATGCAGTGGAGCTGCAATCTTTGAAAAGCCCTCAACATACCTTCTGTAGTAGCTACATGGGCCTAGGAATGATTGGAGCTCCCTACCAGTGCCAGGCACAGGCCACTCCTTGACTGCTGTTACCTTGGAGGGATCAGTTGCAATACCCCTTCTGGTGCCCAAGAAATTTTACTTCCTTCTGCAAAAAATGACATTTTTCCCACTTCACCTTTAACCCTCTCAGGCTCAAATTAAGTTTTAGTAACAGGAAAAATCAGATATTTGGGGAAATTATCATCTGAGTAAAATAAGGCTCATAAAATATGAATGTGGAGTAATTAGGTATATGCAATTTGCTGTTGCAAATCTGCAACGTCTGCCTTGAGAGGATTAATTCTGTGTCTCTCAAACGTTTAAAAACTAGATCTAACCGTTCCAAATGAGACTCAAAGCTTGGTGAGTACACCAAAATATCATTAAGATAGACTAACATGACGTTGAATGTAAAATCTCTCATAGTCGTTTGCATCAACCTTTGAAATGTTGCAGGCTCATTACACACCCCCAAGGGCATGCACACATACTCAAACAGCCCAAAAGGTGTCGTGAAAGCAGTCTTATATCTGTCTCAATCATCCATGGCCACTTGGTGATACCCACTGGCAAGGTCAACCATGGAAAAGTATTTGGCACATTTTAACACATCAAAACTTTCTTTGATACAGGACAATGGCAACGCATCTTTCTTAGTTTTGAGTTTTAGTTTTAGATAGTCTACACATAAGTGTATACTGCAGTCAATACTGCAGGTATTGACTGAATAACAAAGGGAGCCTAAAAATACATGTATTTGCTATGACAGGTTCACATTTGAAGTCAATAGCATAGAAATGGACTTTTCTGTGTCTGTTTTTCAGTGGGTACATTTAGGCGTTCTCTAAACTTATCCAAACTGTGCCACGCCTGGACATGCCAACTTCAAAAGGCTGTAACTTTTGGATAGTTCAACACAGAGACATCATGGAAAGGTGCTTACCAGGGGAATCTTTTTCTAAAAACAGATTCACTGTCAACATGTCTAAAATAAAGTTATGGAATCATAAACTGGAAAAAAATGTGATTTTCATCGTAAAGAAAATCCAAGAGGAGTTGAATTTGTCTGGAAAACCTTTGTTTAGTAAAAAAAAAATGTGAACACAGCAAACAAACTATTTACATAAAAAAGGGTTCCAAAAGGTCATAACTAACATACTTCTCCTAAAACAATTAAGTCCCACACCAAACTCATCACAGAATGGAAAATCCTGTCTCAACCACAGACACACAGGCAGGCCACACAGAAACACCTCCGAAACATAATTTGAGTTGAGAGAGAAGACAAAAGACAACAACAAAGTTTATCTGCATAAAAAGGGTTTTAATTACTCATCAAGGAAAAGATCTGCACCATGGATGAATACATCTTCTTCCACAGAATCAAATTCGGACACGTCGCTTTCTTCTTCAGATTGATCTTCATCCAATTACCGTCTTCGATGCCTCTTCCATAGTAAAGTTCTTCTTTTTGGTTTGTTTGGTCATTTTTGGGTGAAAAATGCTCTCAAAATAGTCCTAAGTGCAAGACTTACACTGTAACACTGCTATTACACACAGTACGCACAACGAGTGCAGTGAACTGAACATTGTTACACTTGTTCTATGAGTTTTTTAAAATTCCTCACGCACAAGTGATACATCTGCATGACTGTCATTTCATTGGCTGTACGTTGGTTACCTTCAAATCAGCATCTGATATGATTGGCCCGAGCTAAATGCCTGAAAGAAAGGGGAGGGACAATTTTAAACTATGATCCTTTGGAGATATGATTGGTGGATTGCTGTGGAGGGCTCATATATGGACCTAATTGGTCAAAAGAGGTGTTATTCAAAAGAGGAGGGTCTATATGACCATTTTGATGTCCTGGTGTTTAAATATGTTATTGTAGAAACCCTGCAGGACGCTTTAAAGTGAAACGAAAGTAAATGCAGAACATGGGCGTTCATTTCAAGCTACCAATTTTAATCTGTTCTACATCACCTTCACCCCAAACAGGAGTTATGTTTCAATTTCTCATCAGCCTGGTATATTTATAGGAATTCTCCTCACTCCAATGAGTTTCTAAAGCAGCACCCCTTATGTTTATAAGAATTGAGCACTAATCTACACCATAAGTTGTGCTGTGCCTATATACATGTGGACCACATGATCTTATTGGTGCAACTCACATGCATTTCATATTTTGTCCCTAAACCTGTGTAGAACTCTGTGTTTGTTACATCAGCTGTCCACTTAGAATGTGGATAAACTCATCTATTTATGAAATCTTTTGGACTGTAACATCATCCTGTTCAAAACCTGTGCATAACCTACTTGTATATCTGCAGGCAAGAACACTGGTGTGTACAGGTCCAGTGCTGTGTTGTACCCATCTGTTCTGAAGATGATGGATCCCCCTTTGGGGCTTTCATCTCGTCTACTCTGCTGGATGCCTCTGGTTCTGCACCTTGTTGCTCTGACTTCTCATGCTCTTCTCTGCTTTTGCTGAGTTGAAGTGGGTTGTCCCTGTGACATTGGCTGTCAGCTCGTCTCTTCTTTCACTGCTCCTTAAAACACCACTTCTGCCAACATCCACAGTTGATCAGTAAGTTTCATTTTTGCAGTTTTTCTGCTAATCCTTTTATCAAAGTCAACTTTAGCTTTGTCTGTGGTATGAACCCTAGTGGAATGAGTCAGATGATACCACATGTTGCTTTCTTCTTGTTGAACAGCCGTCGGAGTTGCCCTTTTGACCTCAGCTGCAGGTTGTTATCATTTGTCTTCTGCCCAAGCAAGTTCACTTCGGTCTGACTCATATCTATCAGCCTCTGAACAAAATCCTCGGATGCATGGAACACAATAGCATCCTCAGGTCACCACTGTCACTGCAACAGAGACTCAAAGAAAAGTTTTAAGATATTTTCACCTCCTGAACTAGGATTCCAGCAAACTGTTGGATCAGTTGTGATCTCTGGAAATCTCCTTTTATTCTTTAATATTTTTGATAGTTCAATAAGTCAACTCAAGGCCTTGGTGATATCGCCATCTGGAATTAGTTCGTTACAAGTTCAACAATTAAATCAAAACACTTATAAACATAAGGTTTTCTAGCCCAAAATACAGTATCTCTAAAGTCAATCTGTTTGTCAGTCTCAGCTGTTTTACTAGACTCTTTATCACATCTTTAGCCAATTACTGTAGGACTGTCACATAGTGCATGCAATTCCCAGAAAGGATCTGGTAAACGTAGATATAATCACACAAAACAGTTGGAGGTAAGTCAGGTCTCTCTACATTAGTTTAAACTATCAGAGGATTGGTATCTCTGCACAGCTATGGTTAATGTTAAACTCCAACCAGTTATTCTGAAAGGTGTCATGAAGCCGGTCTCACAGAAAACTATCTAGTTCCTGTTTTTCTGTCCCTCGCTATTTATTTCACCCCCTAAGCATTCCTTTCTGGCCGTTGGTTTCTTTTTTTTTAATTATATCTTTATTATTTCTCGAGAAAGTATCATTTACATAACATTAGGCATCACCAGACTAATTTCCACATTTGAAATAAAATTTGCATGTAGTCCATTGCCTTATAACAGTCAAATCCAAAATATAACTATACTTCTCAGAGAAAGATTATTGAGTGATCATATGGGAAAGAAAAGAGAAAGACAAAAAAACAAAAAAAGGCATGATAGAAGCAACTAAGGAAAAGAAAGAGGGAAAAGTTATTACACAGGAAAAGAAAATGTAATAACAAAAAATATAACATAAAATAACTATAAGGTATGGTTATCATAGGAGAGTGGATTGTCTAGATTTAAGAAGTTTGGTCTTTAAAGATGAAATCAGGTCTTTTAGGTTTTACATAATCTACCCAAATCCTCCAACACTGATCAAATTGTTCAGTCCTGTGATTGAGAGAGGCTGTTATTTTTTCCATTTCATATATATTAAATGTTATGTTAATCCAGTCGTCTAATGTTGGCATGGTCATGACAACCATTTTCTTGTAATGTTTTTCTTACTTGCCGTTAGTAAGATAGTCATCAGATACTTGTTTCTCTGTGTGGCGTCTTGAGGAATTATGCCTAGATACATAAGCTTGAACTCAAAAGGAATGTTTTGCTTAAAGATATCTTGTAAGGCACTATTTATCTCTTTCCAATAATCTTTTATAATTGGGCAGTCCCAGAATACATGATAGTGGTTTGCATTTTGATTTCTACATTTTCTCCAACATACAGGACGATTTCCATCGTAGTGACATTTCTGCGCTGGTGTAATAAAGAATCTTACCAAGTTTTTCCATCCATATTCTTGCCAGTGTAGTGATTTATTGTGTGTCCATTGATATTTCCATATTGTTGTCCATTCCTCCTCTGTTATTGTCAAATTGCCCTCTCTCTCCCATCTTGTTTTGATATGCAGGGTTGAATTGTTTTTTAAGCCCATTAAGTTTTTATAGATAAGGGAGATAATTTTCCCTTTAATTTTTGATTTGTAGGCATTAACAAAAATTTCCAGTAATGTTATATTTTTATCAGAAATTGGTTTAAATTTTAAGTTAACGAAATTCCTTAATTGCAAATATCGATAAAAGTCCTGTTTGTCCAGAGAGTATTTTCTCTTGAGTGTTTCGAAATCATTTAAGATGTCGTTGTCCATTATTGTGCATAGAGCAGTGATTCCCTTGGATGCCCAGTCCTTAAACCTGGCGTCCAGTTTATTTGGTGTAAAGTCTGAATCATATGCGAGCCATTTTATTATTGTCAAAGTGCATTTTCTTTAACTATAGTTTTCCAAGCTCTGAGGGTTGTTTTCATCCAACGGTTATCTATATTATTTATGAAACCTTGTAGATTTACATCTGCCAGAATTGCCTGTATAGGAATGGGTGTTGCCTTTGTTTCAATAGTTTTCCATTTAGCCTCATACGTTGGATCGCAACAGTAAATCAATGTTCTTGTCTGTGCTGCTAAATAGTAGTCTCTTAGAGAAGGTAGTCCCCAACCTCCCATTTTCTTTTCCAGTTGTAATACCTTATATCCAATTCTGGGTCTTTTACCTTGCCAAATATATGTTGATAATAGTTTGTCCCATTCCTGAAAAACTTTTTGATTTATTTCAATTGGCAAATTTTGGAATAAATATAACAATCTTGGTAGTACATTCATCTTTATCGAGTTAATTCTTGAGCTAAAACTTAGAAAAGGGGTAAGATTCCATCTTGTAATATCCTCTTTAATTCTTTTTTGTATGGGAACATAATTATATTCGAATAGCTTTCCGAGGTCCTTTGGTATAGTAATGCCTAGATATTTAAAGTGGTCTGTGTGCCAGGTTAGGGCGTATCTGTTTTGAATTTCTTGAGTTGGGGTTTAATTATAGGACAGCAACTGAGTTTTATTAATATTAATTTTGTATCCTGATAATTGACCAAATTGTTTAAGTAATTGCAACAAAGCTGGAAGGGAATGGGTCGGTTGTCCCATGTAAATTAATATATCGTCTGCATAGCACGTCAATTTATGTTCTATCCCATTGATAGTTATTCCTTTGATGTCCTTATTTTGTCTTGTCGATTGGGTTAATGGCTCTAAATATAAAGCAAAAAGTAGCGGAGACCATGCACACCCTTGTCTTGATCCTCTTTCTAAAGTAATTCTGTCTGATAAATAACCATTAACTTTAATTCTTGCTGTAGGATTCTCGTAAAGCGCCTGTATTGTTTTTATTATTGTGTTGTCTAGGCCAAATTTATGCAAAACCCTGAAGAGAAAATTCCAGTCCACTGAATCAAATGCTTTCTCCGCATCAATGCTGATAGCAATGGCTTCTAGTTCATTTTTTTGTATGTGATCTATAACATGTAGCGTCCTTCTTATATTGTCCTGTGTTTGACGTTGTCGTATGAAGCCAGTTTGATCGTTATGTATTATGGAGGGGAGAAATTCTTCCATTCGTTTGGCCATTATAGAAGTAAAAAGTCGGTAATCAATATTTAGAACAGATATTGGTCGGTATGATCCGCAATCCAGTTTATCTTTGCCCTCCTTATGTATTATCGAAATTATTGCCTCCTTCCAGCTTGGTGGTATTTGAGCTTTTTTCAGAGACCAGTTTAGTGAAGGGAGGATGATTGGAATCAACTCTTTCTGGAATTCCTTATAAAATTCTGCCGTGTATCCATCTGATCCAGGTGATTTACATGGTTTTAGTCTACTTATTGTGTTTTTTAACTCTTTTTCTGTAATGTCTGATGTCATTATTCTATTTTGTTCTTCGTTCATAACGGGTAGTTCTAGTGAGTTCAAATATTCATCAATTTCTTTTATAGTTCCTCCGGAAGTTTTTGAGTATAAGGTTTTATAAAATAGTTCAAATGCTTCCAGGATGTCATTTAATTTGTTCTTTAACAATTTTGATTCAGGGTTTCTGATTTTATGGATTGTATTTTCCGCTGTTTTCTTTTTTAGTTTCCATGCTAGGACCTTCATAGATTTTGATCCGCCTTC
>NC_051446.1:5680421-5683064 GCF_001649575.2 Kryptolebias marmoratus | reverse complement strand
AAACGGAACTATAGAAACACAAAACAATAAACCTTTCATGGCGGTGGGCAACAATAATTCAGACCCTCCAGGATTTTGCAATGTTGCGATCGCAACTATTAACACAAAATCAAGCAAACCCCGCAAAATCGCAACTTTGTGCAACTTTGCCCAAAACACCGCAACTTTCCCGCAACTTTAACCAAAATAACCCCAAATAACTCACGTGTGACGTCACATCCTGTTAACATCAGAATGCCGGGAGCATGCAGGAGCAGCGACCGAAGCCCAAATGTGCGCTAATGCTTCACATTTGCCCATAAAGATTTCAGCAAAACACCGCAGTGAAGTTAGTTTTAAGTTGGATATCGCATATTCGCGCTCCGCGGAGTCAGCAGCGTCTAGCTCACGGCTGACTTAGCTATCCCTAAGTGAACCACCGCGCGTGAGAGAAGGGGCCGGCAGAGAACGGCTGGCCGACATTAGCGTTCCTGTTTCAGGTCAGCCGTGAGCTAGACGCCGCTAACTCAGCGGAGCGCGAATATCCAACATCCAACTTAAAACTAACTTCACTGCGGTCGCAAACCAGTTTCCTACTTAGCATCACTAGAGTGAGTGGAAGCTGTTTTGCACGTCCTGCAGTGTAATCATTGAACATAAACGCATCGACAAACACTTTGTGTCTGCAAAACATGTGAGGAGAGCTACCGACGAGGGACAATCCAGAAATGGTCATGAATGTCAGTTTATAAGCTATCAAAGTTCTCAAATAAAGCACCTTTTGAGAATGTCAATGTTTGTTGATAATTATCTTACAGAACTAGGAAGTATTTTTGGTGTATATATTAAAAGTTATGGTTTTTAATTGATTTTAGTAAAAAAAAAATTGCAACTTTTTATCGCAACTTTTAGGAAAATGCCCTGCGAAATCAGGCATTTTAATCCGCAACAATCACAAAAAATGCCCGCAAAGTCCTGGGGGGACTGACTGTTAGTGGTCCACTGTATCACCCTGTGTATATTAATAATCAGTTCTAATGATGAACAACCAAAAACCCCTCATAAAACATCCTCATCCGTTGAATAATCCTCATGTGATAAACTTCAGTCCTTTCATTTTTAGCTGTTTTAAATTGTAGTTAGTTATCTTACTCATCTTTTCTTTTAATTTAAATTCTGTAGCCTGTTTAACTTAAATCCACCCAGTGTTGGGCTGTTTTAGAAGGCCCCCCTTTTTCTTTTGCTCTGTTCTCCTCTCCTCTGTGCAGCTTCTGACCTTTTGCCTCATGTTACGTAGAGGTAGTCATAGAGACTGTGGTGTTTAACTAATGTTTATCTCTTACATAAACCTTTAAATCTTTTCATGACAGTTAGAAACTAACACTTTCAACTTAACACAATGTACTAAAATATACTATTTTACATATATCATAGGTCTGTTGATCATAAAATCTTAGAAACAAAAAAAACATTGTTCTTACATATTACACAAATATCTTCTAAACTCCTGGAGGTATTTAGGCCCAATTTCCTTTCCAAAACCTCCTAATAATCAGGACCGTAGCTACCATTGAGGACACCGAGGTCCGGATCTCAGTATTTTTCCGCTGTGTATATAAAAAAAAGTAATTGAATCAATGCTTTTGAATGGCGTGGTTCTCTGCGTAGCTCCACTAATTTACTGTAGGAGGCGCTGCAACTGTGTGCAGCTGCAGCCAAACTCAATGTCTATGAAGAAGAGTGCAGCTTTGCGTACCTTACTGCTAAAATAAAGACCTGAAGAAGAAGAAGAAGAAGAGCCCCACTTACAGTGAAACACAACCGAGGTAACTTGCTGAAAATCTCCTTCAATTCCACAAAGCTGAAGTTGGTTTCCGATTGCAGTTTCCAATTCAGAAAATGGCTAAAGGGCGATTCCACCAAACTTTTCCCTACCTTCAGCATCTTTAATCTACTCTAGTTAAAAAACTACAACACCTAGACACTTCAAACCTGTACTAGATTATTCTCAACTAATAGCAGAATATTTGAAACCAACTGTGTGATCTGTCAAACTTTAATCTGGTTTGTGAAACCTCAATAGAGTGCGATTTCTGCACTTTTTTTGGTATCTGAATCACACTAGAACTAATCCAGCTCCAAAACTACAACACCTAGACAACACCTGAACCAGATTATTCTCAACTAATAGCAGAATATTTAAAACCAAGTATGTGATTTGTAAAACCCTAATCTAATTTGTGAAACCTCAATAAAGGGGGATTTTAGCCCTTTTCCTTTTTTTTTTTCATCTGGACAACACTAGAACTGGTGTCATGCTGGATGGAAACGGAGGCGAACCCAGAGTGCAGACTCATCTTTTCAAAAAACAAAAACTAATTTAATAAATAAAGAAAATAAAAACAAACCGCTGACATGGCAGCAAACTAAACTTAGCAAAAATCCAAGGCATGGCATGGCAAGGCAACGAGGAAACAAAACATGGATACAGCAAAACACAAACAATGATCCGACCGGGTGTGAGAGAAATGACCAGGTATTTGAACACTGGGGTTGACGAGGTAAATGGAAACAGGTGAGTGGGGATAATGGCAGACAGGTGGAGATGGGCGTGGCAAGGAAGGCAGAAGAGTGACAGGGGAGGAGTGAATACTGAGAACAGCA
>NC_051446.1:5661662-5678084 GCF_001649575.2 Kryptolebias marmoratus | reverse complement strand
AAAAACTAATTTATTAAATAAAGAAAATAAATAAAAACAAACCGCTGACGTGGCAGCAAACTAAACTTAGCAAAAATCCAAGGCATGGCATGGCAAGGCAACGAGGAAACAAAACATGGATACAGCAAAACACAAACAATGATCCGACCGGGTGTGAGAGAAATGACCAGGTATTTGAACACTGGGGTTGACGAGGTAAATGGAAACAGGTGAGTGGGGATAATGGCAGACAGGTGGAGATGGGCGTGGCAAGGAAGGCAGAAGAGTGACAGGGGAGGAGTAAATACTGAGAACAGCACAACCAGAAAAAAACCAAACTGAAATAATAACTCAAAAACTCAAATCCTCACAACTGGTCCAGCTCCAAAACTACAACATCTCACTGATATTTGATAAAAAGGTAAAATCGATGCTAAAATCTTGTGTTCTGAATGGGTTTGTGCAGCGTGTACAATACATATTCATATAAACTAATTCATGTCATTTTAGTGAGTCATCATGGTTGTGCCCTGAGTCCTCTGTTGCTTAAGATGACATTGCGCCCCATAAATTTACAAACACATGTCATATACACATTCAAGTCACTTGATTTAAATAAATGCTTCTATTTTTATTAAGTTTTGGTCTTCATTGTAACTGATGTGCAGGGGGATAATGAGTGTTGACCTCAGTATTTTTTTTTAAGTCTGGCTATGGCCCTGCTAGTAATAATTCCCTTTCATAAGTTAGAAAACAATTTAGATCCACCATTTTACTCTGTACACCCCAGTACTCTGACAGATTTAAAGTAGTCAATTGCAGAATCTTAAAGACATCCTGCCAACCTATTATAATCTGGACTCTTTAAATATTGGGGTGTCAGGTTTTCCTGTAGACTACTAAAAACCTTGTGAGACTATTCAATGTTATAGTTTCACATAACAAATATGGATCATATAAATGCATTTTTTGTTTGAATCAAACATAAAAATGCAGGTGAAGATTGGCAATCAAACAGTTTGATTGCCAATCTTCATCAACAAAATAATAGGAAAATAGACTGCACAAGGTCAGACAGATGTGAGTAGACCACATTTATGACGAATGAAATCAACATTTAGACAAACACTTAAGACAACAAACATATAAATAACCTTATAGGTAATCCTTGTTGTCATTTGTTATAATGGTTTCTATAGAAATCATCATTGTTTTTTACTGCATGGTTTTGTGTCAGTATGTTGTAATGAATTCAGGATGAATGCATATCATCCGTCACAAAAAATTTATGAGAAGTTGTCTCCAATGTAGTTTGCTGGACAGAGAACAGAAAGGGAGGGGGCAAGGGCCTGCACCACACACTGGGCACGTGTGACACAAGCCCCCCCCTCCGAACAGAGGAAGTTGTTGAGGAGACAAAATATTACCTAAATGAAACTCAAACTTTAAAAAACCTCTCCTCACGACGGACCGGAAAATGCACAGAGAAACCAGGAGTCAAAAATGGTCAGAAACAGTATCTTCAGTTTAAAAGATTTATTAGCCTTAGTACTAAGGGAGACACTCTTTACCAGCTCACAGCAAGGAACACCAGAAGATGTCTGAGCTAAATCACTAAAACATAGCATTTTAACCTGAACAAAGAACTGGCCCATCCTCCTTCTGTCATCTTTCCGGAACCCTGTACATGGACTTGTTTTCCTCCATCTTCTGCAGGTGGTTTTCTTCGAGTGGGTTTAGGTTCCTAATTAGCTGACTCCTCCAGACCTCGTTATCTTCGTACTTGGTGCAGGCAGTCACATACATCACAAACTTACATGACCTCACCCGTGCAGAGTTGCACTAATCCTCAAGTTAATACAATCAATAGAATTACAGAACATTAATACATGATTCTAACCGGTGAGGAGTGTCTATATTATAGTTTTCACTTCACAAAGAAAAAGGAAAAAAAAGTGTGTGTGTGTGTGGGTCATATTTCACAGTGCAGCTTCTCCTTCTCTCCAGTTTTAACAAAACATCTGACAAACAACACAAAACAACAAAACAGAACAATAACCAAACAAGCACCACCCATCTGGTTCACAACCCCAATAGCCAATTTGTTGATGCCAGTCAATTCCCTATTTTTATGTGTGCACACAAACTATAATAATTTGTATTATTAAAAGGGTTGTAGGTCTATTTCGATCAACTTAACCTATTTTAGATATTTCTTTCTCAGTTCTCAGTCAACTATAAATTAGTTGTTTAAGATATTTTTGTCTTTTGAGTCCAACGTATCACCAGCAGAGCCTGGCCTCAAAAAGGACTCAGGTCCTACCGTGCATGGTTT
Organism: Kryptolebias marmoratus; assembly: GCF_001649575.2. Classification (NCBI taxonomy): domain Eukaryota; kingdom Metazoa; phylum Chordata; class Actinopteri; order Cyprinodontiformes; family Rivulidae; genus Kryptolebias; species Kryptolebias marmoratus. The sequence continues at coordinate 5,675,770 of NC_051446.1, read as the reverse complement.
TTTATTTATTTAAATTTTTTCCCAGCTCTGACTGTGGCAAAGTAACAAAACATTCAAATTAGTTTAAAAGCCAATTGATTTGCCTGTGTTCATTGACTTGCACAGGAAAACAAAGTCAGTAATAAATAGCACAGAATTGAGAAAAAAAAGTTTGGAAAAGAAAAGAGTGTGATGGAGCAGTGTTTATCATTACTCCCCTCTATCAACACAGTTGTCGTTTTAAGTACACAGAGCTCAGAAGACATTTAACAGAACCTCACACACATGAACATCAGAGACATTCAGGACAACTTAACAGCTCACATACTCACAACTATTACTGATCAGCATCTCACCTCATTCATACTTCTCATGAGTTAATTATTAATTTTTACATGGCCAATTTCCCAATTCTATGTGTACACCTTTATTATTGAACAGCTCCAGGAATCATTTCTGCAGACTACCGAATTCTCAACTCACCATCGAGATCTCAGGAAAGAAAAAGCAAAAAAGAAAAAAAAAAAAGACCAAACACTGCAATCCACTTCACATTGCAGACTTCAAAGCGCTTTTTTCTCTTTTTTCACATAGTCCAAAGTCCTCTTGGCTGAACTCTGATGCATCATCTTACTTTACTCAACGGCTACTTGTATTCAAAATCACTACTTTTTGATTATACAAACACTATTGATCCCCCACGTCTGAAGGATAATGGGTAATTAGTATGAATATATATATAAATAGACACACAAGATTACAGTATGCAACAGAGACACTTAGGGGACTCACCCGTCTGTTATGTGTTCTCTTAGAACTTGAAATACATCATGTCACACTTACAAACTTCTCTGCCCAATTTTGAAGCCAAATGGCAAATCTTTTTTCTGTTTAAGCAGTCTTCTACGCACACGTAGAACAACTCGTTCGGCCAAAAGAGAGAGACAGAGGCCGCACTCTGACTACACTCATCTTCCCTTTTCATCTTCTGCCTGTCACACACAGCTGCGTTTTATTTAATATGCTTGGAAAAGAGATAAATAAATCTCTTATCTCTTTCCTTTTTCTTTTGTTTTTTATGGGCCCACACAGCTGGTGAACACCGCATCCTGGAAGTCAGCTGCCTTCATTCATCTCCCCATATGACCACCAATTTGTGGGATCTAAAGGCAGTTCTTACACCGAAAAAAATGAGTACCAATATCTCTCTCTTGTGCCAGAACACAGGGGATTCTTTAATTGCCACATCTTATCCTCATCACAAATTCCACAAAGATCCCAAAGTACAGTATCTTTAAAAACCAGGGCGTATTTAAACAGACATAATACATTGGTGTTTATTGCATACTTTTGACCGGTTAGTGATTGGTCAGAAGTTTACATAACTCCTATGTCATTTGCAGGAAACCAGCCCAGGCCGCTAGATCAGTCCAGCCCAGTACAGACCCACTGTTTTCCAGGACCTGTCTTAACATCATTAACAACCTTTCTAACATATCCTTTCTAAATACTGTTCTGGAAAGTTATATACTCTCTCAACACACAAACATAGCTTCTGTTACCCTTTCCTCTTCCATAATTGGTAAGCTGCAGTCTGCAGCTGCCTCTAAATTATAGAATGAAATCCTCTTTCACAGCTGCCAGTGTCAGGTAAGCAATGAGCTGACCTGCCATTAAGGTTTAGATCAACCAATGTGTGATCTCCAGTGTTGGTGAGTCTATGACACGACCCCTCATTACCCGACTCCTTGCAATCAGGATCGCTCGTTTCCCGACTGACTAGAAACAGAGGACTCATAAGAGGTTTTGTGTTTTTTTCTGGGGGCATTGTTTGGCAACATGACCAGCAGTTTGGCACTTGAAACATATCGGCTTACCGTCAGGGGTAAATCTTGGAACAGTTTTGATCTTGGATGGTGTCTGGCCACTAGGGTTTTTGCTCTGAAATGTCAACTCTTTCACAGCTTTAGTGAGTTCAGTTATCACTTTCCCTTGCTCAGTACACGCTTTTAAAACATCATCAACTGACACTGACTTCTCATTAGGTCTAGTTGCATTAGTGACTCTGTCTTGCTCTTTGAAAATTTTCATCACATCCTCTAGATCAGGGGTGGCCCCGGTACTTTTAGACCTCTCTATTACAACAGCACCACACCCTGACAAAAACAAGAACTACAACCAGTATGTGAAATAAAAGCAAAACAGGGTTTACAAAATATATGTTACAGGTACCCAGTTTTCACCTGGTTACATTTGTGTCCTGGAACTGCTGTTTTGTCCCTTGTTCCATGATTGGTCTTTGTGTTTTGTCTGGTGCACCGTGTGTATGGCTCTTTCCTGTTTAGCTGCACTCATTGCTTGTATCTGGGCTTTGGTGGTCTCTGCTGCTCTGCATGTGTCAGTCACTCTCTCCGGTGTGAAGTTTGGTTCTCTTCTTTAAGACATTGATCATTCATGCTGAACGTGTTTTCTGTTGCTCCAAACTCAGTATTTACTTCTCTGTCTCACCTCAGTTACGTATCTCTCGATTGTGATTGATCCTGATATTGGATGTGCCCAAAAAGCCTTTAAAATGTTTTCAACAGTTCTTTCACCATCAAGTGTGTTGTACACTTCAAGTGCATCTTCTACTGCATGCAGTAAAATGGCTACTTGCACTTTGCCGTCCGTTTTGTCAGTGCCACTCGCCATCATATAGATCTGAAAGCGTTGTTCCCATCTTCTCCAGCTTTCACCTATATCGCCTGCTAGCACCAGCTGAGATGGTAGTCTAAATTGCTCCATCTCTGTCTCTCGCCTCAGAGCGCAGCAGCCTGCTTTCTCGCAGCTACGCTATCCATTAGCCAAAAGTTTGGTGTCTAATAACTTTGACAAAATGACTGGACCGACTTCTGACACCATGTAATATATGTTGACTGATGCTTGACGGACTACTCATGAACTGTATTTATTAACGGTCATCTTCAGAACACTGTATCATAACAACAACAACACCTCCGGCTTCATCACAACACGTATCACTCCACTACCACAGATCACAACGCATTCATGTATTAGTGTATGGCACAATATACTACAGGTGGGGGAGGGGTGCTTCAGAAAACTTTATTGACAACCAAACAGTTTACACTATTGCTTTTAAAATATGATAATTACCCTACAAACCATTTTCAAAAGGACATTCACTCTTATTTATCATAATGTATATAGCGCCCTCAAGGATTAACGCACGATGTAGAGTCATAAACAGGGTTTATTTGGTCTTCACAATCCGTGAGAACTGCTCACAAAGGAATACAACAACAAAACTTTGTGTCAGAGCTAATTCTTGTACATTTTTCAATCAGTTAACAAGACCCAAATAACAAAAAATAAAACATTTCAAGTACACAGACCTCGTGAGCTGACATCCAAGAAGGGCTAAATAATCCTTAGCAGTCTTAGTTTCTTCTTCTCCATCATCTTTATCAGTTATTTCTTCTCTTTATCTGTTTTCCCACACTTTGTTAACCGTGTGTAGAGCTAACCAGTAGCTGACGACCGAAGATAGCATGTCCGTCAGTAAAATGGGCTCTGGTGGAAACTTAAACCTTAAACCTTTTATACCTAGCCACTAGATGGCGAAAACAGTAAGTTCAGACATACAGCTCAATGGAACACAGTTACAATGTAGTTTTTAACGTTTTCTAAGAATTTTCAATAAAGTTCATTTATTCAATTATTGATTTACTTATCAACTACTTATGTACTGTTCAGTTATTAAGATATGTACTTGTAACTGGGGTTACAATGGCTTCATGTTGCAAGGATCTGTACACAGTTCCAGGAAGCTGAAAACATCCCAGTTCTCGCATAGATGCACTTCAATCATACTCGCCACATTCCATCCAGGACCCTGATAAGGAGCAGGACTATGATGATAAACCACCACAACCTTGCTCCGATGTTCTGTGCATGCTGGAGAGTCTGCTGTGTTTCAATTAGAGTCCATAAAACTTCACCAGGACAACAACCATGTTGTAGTTTGGTTGTCATCCAGTGTTGGCGCCTTAACAAAAAAAGTATGTTAAATTTGTTTTTATTTAAAAACAGTCCAACCCAGTTCATTCAAACTCAGTCAAAATAAGTAGTATTTGATCCATTTGATTTCAAATAAATACAATCCATTTTTTTAAATGACATTCAGTTCATTCCACTTTCATTCGATTTATGGTTATTTTGATTATACTTGTGATTTTCAATGACTAAACACAATCTCATGATTTCAGTTATTGAGTATGTTTTAGCATATAACTAATTAAATAGTGTCTAAAATTTTAAATACACATACCAGTGAAGTGTAAAAGGAGTAGAGGGGAGAACAAAAAAAAACTCTGGGTCTAGAAACATGATGTGTAACTCATCTGAAACTCTACTGTTTGGCGAGTCAATGGGTCCACTGCCAGTAAATCAAAAGTAATTACTTCATTGTGTCAACAGTTGGTTAAAACTAGAATCAATGCCATTAAAATATTAAAAACAATACTCCATTCATATTTACTTTAATGTGAAATTACTAAAAGCAATTAACTGATAAATTAAATAATTCAAGTAAAACGTAATTCATAAATAAAATACCAATTTATTTTGTGTAGCGACAGATTCAAACTGTAAATATACAAATAATCATTATTTAAGTCCTTTCTATAAGAGATTCGTTTTTTTTTATTTGAAACATTTCATTACAAAAGCAAAATAAAAGCAATATTCTGTCTACAGCTAATAAAAAATGTAGATTTTAGTTGATTATATTTAAGCTAATTATAAGTCTGTGGTGAATAACCTATTGAATCTTTATATATCGGGGAACAAAATTTCCTTATCTACATCTCTTCAATATTCTGATGTACTGCCACAGCAAAACAGCAGACCTGGGCAGACTGCCAGAGGAAAATAACAGGGAAAGAAATCATTTGTGTTTTGGCAATTTTGCAATAATCTTGAAATCTGCTTCACCATTATTACACTATCTGACATTTTGCATCTAATATAGAAGTCAAACAGGAATAAGGAGATGAATGGTTTTAAACTGTATAAATTGATTAGAGGAGGAAACATGCATGCTTGACAAATGGTTTACCTGTTGGACTCCATGAGGAAAATGAATCATAACCCATTTAGAAAACAAAAGCTTTGCTTTTTGCTGTTCAGGTGTATCCTTTGGGGAAATATTAGGTGATACTTACAGATGCAAGAATGTAGACTTTTCATGCCTAATCTGTCATTCCTGTCTTGAGGAAAAATTAAGGTGATTTCTACAAAAAGGGGCCTTGTTTCCTAAAAAAGACGGTGCTTCATCAAAAGTGTAGCCTGTATGAAAAGAATATCATTGTCTTCTCATTTTGTTTATTTTAATTATCTAGACAGTGTCTTTTGGTTTTACATACTGTACATTTAAAATGAAAGTATGCTTTGTGTAGGTACCTAGTTATTCGACAAAGTGGAACACTGGAACAGCCATGTATACAAGGCCATTCTGTAAAACAGATTATCTTCCTATAAAAATAAAAACTAATGTGACCAATACACAAGGTGACATTTTAATTTATAAATGACAACTAATGTTCCCTGCAAATTGTGTGATAACTTTATAAGCTTTACGAGATTCCATAAAAAGAGTTTGAGCTCAGTACTGTTAGGGTCCTGCTTTTGCTTTCAGTAGACAGGATGGGATAAAACGTTTCATTTTTTGCTGATGACAATCAGTTAAATTTATTCACGACACCTGAGATCAATAAACTAATAAGACTAAGAGACATGAAAAAAACTAAAGGACTTAATTTTCCCATTTACCAATACACTGAACAGGCAGCTTGATCAGGAATACTGTGCTACAACTTTTAGTGCCAGTACCTTTGTGCAACACTGACTAAATTTGCAAAAAAAAACAAACAAACTGAAAAACATTTCCCTCTTGACAACAGTGGAATTTTGGTGAAAAAAGGTTGGAAAGAACCCAGCCCTCGTTGAAGTTCTGTAGCTTAGGCATACTTCACAGTATAAACATAATTCAAAGTTTAAATGGGTCACAGAAAGTAAGAATTTACATGACTGAACTGGCCTTTCATAGCTTTAATTATTTTTACACTATCACAGTTTAGGTTTTGTGAGGCCTAAAAGTTTTACCACAGAATTTTCAATTGAGAGTGTGATGATGTTACACATTTAACATTTGAGCGGTCTAAACTTTATAAAATGTTTGCAGACAAACTCTTATTTTCACAATCTTTACACTTTATATACAGATGTTGGCAGCTAAAAACATTTTTATTTTCCAAGGCCTTCATGTTTTAATTTTATTGTGTTATGTTAGTAATATGCTTTGTATAGTTTTTATGGCTGATTACTGTTCAGTGCTTTGTGATTTTGCATCTGAGAAAAGCACTTTTAAACAAATTTTACTTACTTACTTCCTTACATTTTGTCAGCTTAGACTTTACTAAATAAATCCCAAATTACTATTGGGCTTTATAGAAGAAAGTTTATTGTCAGGATTCCAGTGTTTCTATGTTCTCCATTACCCATTCTATTTCAGGTTAAGCTGACTTGGGCGTTCCCTGAGAGGTGGCGATGCAGTGGATGCTCCGATCAACTGTTCATCATGCAGTTTTAAAAATAAACATGCAAGCCAGACACTAAATATTGGAAATCGTGGCTATGACGTTTGATTATGGTACACTGAACATTGTAGAAAAACTTTGCAAAACTCTGTGAGATAAAAAAAATAGAGCTAAATAGGATTTTGTAAGGCACACAAAACAACTTTGCTGTTTAGTATTATCATGTCTCAGTTTATGTTAGCTTATTTAGCCTTCCTGTACATTTAGTTTAGTTTATCTTATCTCATATTTTAGATATTGTTAGATTCCTAATTGTTGTTTTGTTCAACTTTAACTTTATCATGATTTCATTTAAATTATCTTAGCTACTATTTTGACTGTCTTAGCTCATGCTTAGATATGTTTAGTTTCATGATTTTATTTAGATTATCTTATATTTCATTTAGATTATACATGATTGATATTTTTACTTCTGTATCTCTATATTTGATTATGATGTTTTTATCTGTATTTGATTATGTACCTGATTGTTGTTTCTGTGTTGTAAAGCACTTTGAATCGCCTTGTTGTGGAAAAGTGCTATATAAATAAATTTCACTTCACGTCACTTCACATGAGAAAACCCCACTCTGTTGGCAGCTTGAAAACCTAGTCAAGCTTCCACAGACTTGAGTTATATTTTAGCTCAATATACACTCTTCAAAACTGAAAATTGTCTTTATAACTTGTCAAATCTACATAAAGCACTGTAAAAACATAAAAAATTACATTGCACAATCAGATTCTCTGGCTGCTCACATTTCATGAATTTTTAGGATCTGACGTATAGTTTTTACACAGTGACTGTTTGAGGCCTACTTTTCAGGCTGTTTTCATCTGCCTCTCTTTATCTTGCTAGTCATGGAGTGACAAACACAGGTGTGTGGTTACCATTGTGATCATAGCGAGCCATTGGCTGCAGCTCTAACGTTTCTTTTTATCTTTGGTTCTGTTTACACTTCTTGTATCTAGCTGGAGAAACAGCAGATGTGTAGGTTTATTATGAAGAGTTGTCAATATTTCATCCATGAAATGATAACAGTCCTGTTTAATTTTTTTGCTAGACCTGCTCTAAAAGATCTATTTTTATTTGGTAAAAGAAGAAAGCTTGCTGACAAAAGAAGAGTGGCTCCCCCCAAATTGGAATGGATGCCATCTCTCTGCATCAGACTAGGTTTTCCCCAAAATGCACTCCAAATAGCCCACATTGTTTTGAGGACACCACTTGGACAGCTAGTGGTTTAACAATGATTGAACAAAGATACCATAAGGCTACATTTATTACATGACCATTATTGGTAAAAGAGGCAGAGGAATAGCTAAACATCTGACACACAGAGCAAGTGAGGACAAAAGAAGCCAGGAAAGCTAATGCTACCTAGAACTATCCATCCATCCATCCATCCATCCATCCATCCATCCATCCATCCATCCATCCATCTTTCGCTTATAAAGGGGTCGGGTTGCGGGGGCAGCAGCCTAAGCAGGGAGACCCAGACTTCCCTCTCCCCAGCCACTTGGGCCAGCTCCTCCGGGGGAATCCCAAGGCGTTCCCAGGCCAGCCGAGAAACATAGTCCCTCCAGTGTGTCCTGGGTCTTCCTCTGGGCCTCCTCCCAGTGGGACATGCCCGGAACACCTCACCAGGGAGGCGTCCAGGAGGCATCCCTAGCAGATCCCAAATACACGATAAGAACCAAGAAGTGTTGAAAGACAAAAGGTGCCTTAAGAACAGTCCAATATTAGAAAACAGTTGTATTGAGGGTGTTTGTGTACTAGAATGTAAAAACTGTAAAGGTTAGTTAATTTCAGTAAAATAAAATCAACAAATGTCAGCATGTCAGCCTCCGTTACTGTTTTTAAATTTTTTTCTACGTATAAATTTTTATTAAGATTTTGTAATTAAACAAACAAAACAACAAAACATACAGTAGCTCAGATCAAACAAAGGGTCATTAATAAAACAAAATCTACACAAGTATCATACATTGCCAGCCAGTCAGTGAAACGAAAATCCTTCAAGTAGTAGTTGAAAGGCCACTTCTGGCCCAACATATTTCAGGTAAGGATCCCAGGTTGAGACTGTCTAGAGACTGTTTAATTGTCAAAATCAGTCTCATAATTTGAAAGTATCAAACCCCTCTAAATTTTGTAAGTCCTTTCCATCTGGTAAAACAAAACATGATAAGGTTGAACCCTGAGCAATTATGTTTTTCACCTTTTCTTTAATCTTTATTATACTAAATAAATATGATAAGTTATTGCACGTTATGAATGATATAAGAATGTTCAACTTTGATCCTTAAGTATTTAGCTTGAGGTTGACTTTGTGGTTGAATACGATGAGTAAATTCTTGTTCCAACCGAGAGTTGATCTCTGTATCAGATGCTGATTTAGGCATGTGATTGTGCACCTCACAGTTTTTTTAACTTGATGTGGACTGTGCGTGTGGCACTCCATTTAAAATGGACAAAAATGCTGCTCTTACAGAGCAGGTTTGTCTGTACCAGCATTTATATGATCTGACATAAACCAGAGTTGTCATAAGAGTGGCAGCCAGAACCAACTGGAGGCTTAAATACTAGTGCTGCTCGTTAGGTGGAATCTGCTTCAGCTGGGAAGGAAGGGTTACAGGTACTGCCAGTAGGGCGGAGGAAAAACTCCAGATCTCCACACGATCCCTTTATAAAAAATGACAAAAATAACCAAATAGCTAAAAAACCCATGGAGATTGCGGCTGCAAATGGTAAAGAGGAGTTTATTGTAAGACACGGAAGACCATAAAGAATCAGTTTGTGAAAAACAAAATGAAAGTCCTTGGAAAAAGTGGTGATCCAGGTAGAAACAAACCTGTTCCAACCATCTTACTAAAGCTGGGGTGGCTCTTCCAATTTGTGAAAAACAGAGAGACGGATACCAACATGGACAGAGAGGTAGGTACCTAAGCAGCACAACTTTGTTGGATACTATTATCTTGCTACTGTTGATTCTGTGATTCAGAACATCATACACACACATATATACAGTGGTGTGAAAAATTGTTTGCCCCCTTCCTTATTTCCTAATTTTTTGCATGTTTGTCACACTTAAATGTTTCGGATCATCAAACCAATTTAATTATTAGTCAAAGACAGCACAGGTAAACACAAAATACTATTTTTAAATGGAGGTGTTTATTATTAAGGGAGGAAAAAAATCCAAATTTACAATACCCTGTGTGAAAAAGTGATTGCCCCCTAAACCTAATAGCTGGTTGGGCCACCCTTAGCAGCAAGAACTGCAACCAAGCGTTTGCGATAACTTGCAATGAGTCTTTTACAGCATTGTGGAGGAATTTTGGCCCACTCATCTTTGCAGAATTGTTGTAATTCAGCCACATTGGAAGGTTTTAGAGCATGAATGGCCTTTTTAAGGTCATGCCACAGCATCTCAATAGGATTCAGGTCTGGACTTTGACTAGGCCACTCCAAAGTCTTCATTTTGTTTTTCTTCGGCCATTCAGAGGTGGACTTGCTTGTGTGTTTTGGATCATTGTCCTGCTGCAGAACCCAAGTTCGTTTCAGCTTGAGGTCACGGACAGATGGTCGGACATTGTCATTCAGGATCTTTTGGTAGACAGCAGAATTCATAGTTCCATTTATCACAGCAAGTCTTCCAGGTCCTGACACAGCAAAACAGCCCCAGACCATCACACTACCACCACCATATTTTACTGTTGGTATAATGTTCTTTTTCTGGAATGCAGTGTTTCTTTTACGCCAGATGTACTGGGACACACACCTTCCAAAGTGTTCAACTTTTGTCTCATCGGTCCATAGAATGTTTTCCCAAAAGTCTTGGGGATCATCAAGATGTGTTCTGGCAAAATTGAGACGAGATTTAATGTTCCTTTTGCTCAGCAGTGCTTTTCGTCTAGGAACTCTGCCATGCAGGCCATTTTTGCCCAGTCTCTTTCTGATGGTGGAGGCATGAACACTGACTTTAACTGAGGCAAGTGAGGCCTGCAGTTCTTTGGATGTTGTTCTGGGGTCTTTTGTTCTGGGGTCTTCCACAACCTCTTGGATGAGTTGTCGCTGTGATCTTGCAGTAATTTTGGTCGGCCGGCCACTCCTGGCAAGGTTCACCACTGTTTCATGTCTTCACCATTTGTGGATAATGGCTCTCACTGTGGTTCATTGGATTCCCAAAGCTTTGGAAATGGCTTTATAACTTTTTCCAGACTGATAGATTTCAATTACCTTCTTTCTCATTTGTTCCTAAATTTCTTTGGATCTCGCATGATGTGTAGCTTTTAAGGATCTTTTGGCTACAGTTCTTCCTCTTCTTCTTCTTGGTTTTTATTGGCGGTTGGCAACAAACTTTCAGTAGCATTACCGCCACTTACCGGTATGGAGTGTGGTTCGAGGTGGTCTATAAACTTTTGCTTTCTACCTAATCCCTCCATTAACTCCTGGCTAAACATACACTCACACATACTCACCTATTTATATTACCTAGCTTGCATATAGCTTTATATACCCCTCTTTATTATTCTTTACACATTCACACCCATCTTGCTCTCCTCAGATTCTATGAAATAGCTTTGTTTTTTTAAGATACCGAATAATTATTTGAATATGTCTACTTCCCAGATCTCTCCTCAAAAATTCTGTTAAATTAAACCTTTCTTTAATACCATGACACTCTCTTTGGCTACAGTTTGCCAGGCAGGTCCTATTTAAGTGATGTCTTGATTGAGAACAGGTGTGGCAATAATCAGACCTGGGTGTGGCTAGAGACAGTGTACTCAGGAGTGGGAAACCACAATTAAGTTATGTTTTAACAAGGGGGGCAATCACTTTTTTACACAGGGCCATGTAAGTTTGGATTTTTTCCTCCCTTAATAATAAACCCCTTCATTTAAAAATAGCATTTTGTGTTTTCCTGTATTGTCTTTGACTAATATTTAAATTGGTTTGATGTTCCGAAACATTTAAGTGTGACAAACATGCAAAAAATCAAGAAATCAGGAAGGGGGCAAACAATTTTTCATACCACTGTATGTATATATATATAAATATATATAAGCTGTTTTATGAATACAGCCATCTTTGTTTGACTCAGTGATGGACATGGTAGCATATATTGCAAATTGGACTGTTGCAAAGTTTTAAGAGTTTTTGTTGGTTCGCAATATACCTATCTATAATCATAGTAAAGAAACTGTATACAAATGTTTTGATGTGTTCAAGTTTTCAGCATCACTTTTTGAAATAAGAAAGTAATAGCCACCTTGATTTACCATTTAGGGTAAATAGGAATACTGATTGTTGGTTGACTATATGCTTTCAGTTACAGGCTGTAGAGTAAACAATTGCATTAAGATGGTTATTACTTTCTTAAGTGATGTTGAAAACTTGAACACATCCATATATTTGTGTATATTATTGTTCAGTTTCTTTATTTGTTAGTGAGGGTAATCAATGTATTTTATTAAGGCTGAAGACACTACTGAGCAGCCAAGATCAGACACATTTTGTTCCAGCAGCACTTCACCTATGTCCTTTGATCCAACCCCTATTTCAACCTCAATACCACTGTCCCTTTCTTCATTCCCTCATGCCCCCTCTTCACCACTTCCCCCATCTCTCTCCTCTCATACTACCTCCTCTCCACCCCATTGTTATACTCTATTGCCACTTCCAAGTCTCTTGTCCCTTTCACAATCCCCTAGCTCCCATCCACAGTTCACCACCATGCCCCATCTTCTTTCCCTGGTCCTTTTCTTCAACCACTGCCTTAGGACAGAAAATAAAACGCACCACTGAAGAAGCTGTTCTCAAGAGACTGGAACAGTTTGATCAGGAGGGGCTCAAGCAGCAAGATAATGAAGAGTTTCACTTTGCTGTCCTCATAGCAGACATGTTAGGTAAAATTTACCTTAACAACAAGTCTGAAGTAAAAATATAGATACACCAGACCATATCTGAGGCAGAGAAGAAGTTGCCACTATAGCCATCAGTGGAGAGGCTGCTGCATCTGTGTGGGCTAGCATATTATAAAGGGCCACACAGGCCTTCACCACATCCCCCGTCTTCTCAAAGTAGAATTCAACGGGCCATCCTAGAATTCTCCAATGTGCAGTCAGGATACCAAATGAGTTTTATATTACTCCTGTAGCCCTAGAGTGCCTGTAATTGTACACTTTCTGACCATTATCAAGGTTGGTTCTTATCTTGTAAGATAAGAAAATGATAAACCCACATTAAACCCAAAAGTGAAACAAGAAATAGAAATGCTGTACAGACCCAGTGTCATAGTGTTGGTGTATTGTTTGATGGTTTTTCTGGTTCTTGTTCTGCTGTGTTTGTCTTTTGGATTTGTGTTCATGTCTTGTCATTTTCACCTCCCCAGTAACCTGCCACGCCTCCTTCTCTCATTCCTTGCTGTTCAGTTATTTTCCAGTTTCTCATGCCACACCCACATTACCATGACTACTTAATCACTGCCATCATTTTCACCTGTTTGTTATCACTCACCTGTGCCCATTTTCCTCCTGATCCTCAGCCTTCATATACCGGTCTTTGCTCTTCATTCCCTACTGGGTCATTCCGTTTTTGCTGTGTTTTCCACTTGGTCCATGATAGTCACGTTTGGTTAAGCCTTGCTTTGTTCCTTGATTTTGGATTTTTGTTATTATTAGTTTTGCTGCCTCGTCAGCCCATTGTTTTGGTTATTTTTTATTCGAATAAATTAGTTATTATTCTAAAAAAACATGAGTCTGCGCTCTGGGTTCGCCTCCGTGTTCCCCCCTCCTGACACCCAGGACATATTTTATGTCTTGCTACAATGCAATGACATTTAGATATTTAAAGCTATTTACACTAAACTATCCAAGGTTTATATACCCAAATGCAGACATGGCTCAATGTTCTACAGTGCGCCACACATAAAAGAACCAAAAACGGGTTTCTAACTGAAAATATAAACTGAAGTACTGCATCATGGAATGTACAATCATCACAAAATCCTAAATTATGATTCCAGAGAACATTCAACACATTACCGGGATAAGGGCTCATCAAGAGTCCTAGAGCTTATCTGAAAATTCTAACTTTACTTTTATAGATTTGCCTGATTTAAAGTCAGCTTTCCTAACCACTGGAATAAACTTAAAACAAGGTTTTTAGCAACAAAAAATTTGGATTTGAGGAAAGATTTGGATGAAAAACAAAAACATTTATGATGATGCAAGAGTTAAGATGCAAAACAAACAAAAAAGACGAGAGTTTAAAGAGCGTTCTGCCAGTACTTTTAAACTTCCACAGTGAGTGTTTTTTGTCTCCATCGTCCAATCAAAACAATTCCATTCAAAAGAAGGCAGGCATTTAAAAGGCATTCAACAAATAAAAATTGTGTGCGCTTGGAAGTTGTTTCAGTGAGCTTAGACAATGGAATGGGCATAAGACAAAACTTGAGATTTATTTGGCCAAAGAGAAAAAAAAAAAAAAAA
>NC_051446.1:5593280-5661538 GCF_001649575.2 Kryptolebias marmoratus | reverse complement strand
TATATATATATATATATATATATATATATATATATATATATATATATATATATATATATATAATGAAAATGAGAAACATACATGTTTAGCGATTACTTTATCTTTGAATTAAATGGACTTAAACCTTTAAATATATTATTCAAACAGTCAATAGTTATTAAAAGAAATAATGCTTTAAACATGCTTTATGAACTTGTTCAAACAACTAAACAACATTCCTTATCCTAACTTGATGTATGCATAAAGCATTTCTTAAATTAAAAAAAACAAATGTGATCACCTGCCTTTAAAGAAAACAAGAATATAAACTAAACAATATTGCAGTTTCAAGAGTTATATGAGGAATAGATTAGTTCCTGTAGCTGAAATAAAACATTGTTAAACACAATATTTCCAGAATAAATATGAACATTGCAGGGCAGAAGAACTCCTTTTCAGCAGATTAGCAAATACACATTTACTTTTAACAATTACTTCATTGAAAAATGAAACATGGGTTCCTAACGTTGTCTATAGTGGAGGATGCTGCTCTGTCACTCGGTCCTAAGGGAGAAGAGGTAGTGAATGCATAGTTCTTCTTTGATGTTTAGGAACCAGAGTTTACGAATTTGGGGCCTTTTACACTGTTTTTCAGTGAAACTGTAGCTTTTCTGATGTGCTTTGGCCATTCATGTACACAACAACAGCCCTTGTTTTCTGAAGCTTTTTAAATCCATGTCTCAGAGTGGAGGTTGTTGGAAACCCACCACAGATATTTGAAATCCAATATGTGCGGTACAGATGGCTGCAATCATTAGTTTCTCTGCGTTTGCGTGAGGATGTGAACAGTAACAATCTCAATTAGCAGAGTGGTGTTTGCACTACTCACTGTCGGTACAAACAAACGTTTGTGTATTCATCATTTTGAATGTAACTGGTTACATGCTCCAGACTACATGCTTGCCTCGTTGAAAGTCTGGCATCAGGGTTGCCAGATATACCATAATTGTTGTTTTTATAAAATTGCTTCAGCATCAAGCCCCCTCCTTTTCTGTGGGCATGTTCACTAATCACACCTCCCAACTAATCTTATAATCCCCCCCCTCAGAGAAAATTTTAAGATAAACAGCAATGAAAGTTATTGTCTAGGTTTTCAGATTCAGGAAGTCTGCAAGGATTAACTCAGTAAGCGTGACAAATAGGTTGCTGAATCCCCACTTATAAGATCAACAGAGGTTCCTTTATGATTCTTTCCAGATACCAAAAGGAAATAGGTGAAACATTCATTCAAGTTGGTTTCAGAACAAAAGGTAACATGGCTTGAGGGGGGTGAGGGAATCAAAATAGTCCGAATGTGTCAAGATTTGAGTTTTTGAGTTATTTTTATGTATTTGATTTTCATGCTTGTAATTCATATAATTAGTTTGTTCCTTGTTTGTTTTTTTTTTGTTGATATGTTCATGGTTATTGTTTCTATGCATTTCTGTGTGCTTTTGTCACTCTTGTATTTCTGTAGTTCTGTGTGATCTATTCTTGTGATTCTGTCTTGTTTTTCTTTGTTATCAGTTTTTGTCAAGCATTTTCCCTGCCCTGACATAAACCAGGATTTGTCATAAGAGTGGAACGGAAACCAGACACAGAGACAAGGTAAAAAGGTAAGTGATTTTATTTACATGTGTCCAAAACAGTGCAATAGTATTAGGTCAGGACGATTTGAAACGGCAAGGAAGGGAGCAAAGTGAGTCTCGGGTGCAGATTCAGTTTCAAGTAATGGAGCGAAGGTAATAGTTTTGTGTTTCCTTTCTTACAGGTGGGGAGTGTGGAGAGACGTGGAGACAGCGAGGTCCAAGAGGAGAGTTCCAGGAGGAGGATCCAGAATCCAATGACAGGTAAGTCCCACAGGTAAGTTCGTACTTAAGTCCAGACAGGCAGGTATTTACAAAAAGCCAGAACAATAGTTCCTGAGGGAGAGAAGGGAGGATAACAATGCAAAAGATCAACGTAGCAAAAATTAACTTAACAAGAACACAGAGGGCTAAGGCTGAGTTTCTAACCCATAAGGCTTGATGCTCCAGCGAAGATCTGAATCCAACCACAGGCTTAAATACTGGTTGGGCTCGTCAGGGAGATAGGCTGCAGCTGTGGAGGAAGAGTAACGGGCACCGCCAGCAGGGCGGAGACAAAAACTTACATCACCAAAAACTTGAATCCTTACATGCCTCGCTGGTTCATTGCATTTGGATGTCTCTGTTAGTTTATGCCACGGTCAGGTCCTGTTCCTTGTGTTTTATGTAAGTTTTTGTTTTGTTTGCTGCCACGTCAGCTTGTTCTTTTCTTTTTTGTAAATAAGTGAAGGCTAGCCGAAATTTCAGCCTGGCAGACTCACTCAGCTGTCCAGCATCTCTCATCTCGGATCATCGCTCCCAGCTGTCAAATCGCATCCAGGTGCAGGATATAAGCCTCCCCGTCCACGGCTCCTCCTGCTCGCCAGCCAAGTCTCGTATTCTCGTGCTTGATGGTTCGCACCATGATGTCTGATCTCAGCTCGGACGATTTTCCGGGATCTCCGATCCCCCATCCGCTCCTTTCCGACCCTCCCTCCCCCCACCCCCGTCATCGGAGAGCCCGGCTCGCCTCTCGTCCTGCCCGCTGCTCTCCCTCGACTCTCCTCCGCTCGGGTGGAGTCAGGCCAGCGGCCGGTCTCGCTCCTGACCAGCTAGCCGCCCTGGCCGCGCTCCTCCCCTCCGGCGACTCATCTTCTCCCTCCCCGCCGCTCCCCGCGTCCGGCAAAAGAACCAGGAAGAAGACTCCTCCTCCAGCCAAGCGCCACCAGGGCCGCCCCAGCTCCTCCAACACCCCCGCTCCGGCTCCAGGGCATCCCTCCTCCAGAGGCCGCTTCTTGGTTCCTGCTCCAGCAGCTTCTCCGTTTGCCTCAACTTCCGGAGTCGTCGCCCCTCCGCCGCGCAGCTCATCCTCGGTTCAGCCCGCCCCCGATGCTCAGCAGCTTTCAACGGCTCTCATCTCCTCCATAGACGTCCTCCACCGGTCCATTTCCTCTCTTTCGACCCATCTGCAGCTCGTCTCCGCGGCCGGCCCCACCGCTTCCGCACGGCCTTCCTCTCCAACCCCGCCGGGCCCGCCCACCTCCCAGCCCCTCCCTGGGGCGTTCTCCCTCGCCGATGCCCGCCCTGGCCCATCTCAGGGTAAGATGTTGAGTTCCCTGTCTTTCTATTTCTCTTCGCCTATTAAGCCACGCTCCGCTTTTCTTTCTCTATGTGTCTCGTTCATGCTCTCCCCGCCTAGGCCAACCGTACTTGCCTGCTCATGCCTACGTTTCGCCCAGGCTTCGTTCCAAGATCCTGCAAGAGCAGCACATTAATTTGGTCTCCCTGTTACTTCCCTCTCCCGTTGTTGACCGGCAGGTCGCCTCTACATCCGACTTCACCGCAGTCCTTCGCTCAGCCGACCCACGTCTCGCCCGAGATTTATCCATCGGCGAATTCCTGGCTGCCTTCGGGGTCTTTAGAGACGTTATCTGCTCTGTTTACCCCGAGCGCCGGGTTGAACTCGATGCCTATCTCGCCCTAATTGCCGATCTCCACCTGAAATATGGCCGCTCCCTCTTCTATCACTATCACAAGGCGTTTTCCCCCAAGGCTGCCTCCGTCCTATCTCAGTCAGGCATCCGCCTGGACTGGTCCGTTCTGGACACCGAGCTGCTGGTCATGTTAACTCACGCTACTCCATGTTGCTCATGTGCGGCAGTCGGCCACCATAGCTCCCTCTGCCCCTCCATCCCATTTCGCCAGCTCCCTTCCCTCCTTCAACCGGCCCCATCTCACTCTGGCAGCCAGAGTATTAAATACCTCCGGACAGTGGAGGTATTTAATAATACCCCCATCTGCAACAATTTCAATCACAGCGTCTGCTCCTTTGCTAACTGCTCGTTTCTCCATCTGTGTAGCCTTTGCAAGGAAGTCCACCCAAAATATGTCTGCCGCTGCCGGCCAAACCCCTCCAAGAGCCTCCGTGGGTCCAAACCCTAATTTCTCGCTCCCTCTCTACCCCCATGAATATTCCCGTACTGGCTCTTTTTCTCCGGTCCCATCCCGACCGTTCTTTCGTCAATTTCATCCTTTCTGGTCTTTCCCAGGGGTTCTTCATAGGCGTTTCCTGCCCCCCAACCTCGTCCCTCGTATGCCCTAACCTCCAGTCCGCGCTTCGCAAACCCTCTATCGTGGCCCAGCTCATAGCCAAAGAAGTCTCCAAAGGTTTCATGGTCGGCCCCTTTGCGTCCCCTCCATTTTCCCCCTTCCGCGTCAGCCCCCTCGGTATCGCTACCCGAAAGTACTCCGGCAAAAAGCGCCTCATTCTCAACCTTTCCGCCCCTCACTTCGGCCCCCACCCCAGCATTAACTCTCTTATCCCGAAGCCCCCCTTTTCGCTATGTTATGCCTCTATCGATCACGCCATGTCCCTCATTAAGACAGCTGGTAGGGGTGCGTGGCTAGCCAAGGCCGACATTACTGATGCCTTTAAGGTCTTGCCGGTCCATCCCTCCCAGTGGCACCTTCTCGGCGCCAACTGGGAGCGCTCGTTTTATTTTGCAGTCAGGCTCACCTTCGGCTGCCGTAGCAGCCCCAGCCTGTTCAATAATTTCTCGGAGGCCCTCTGCTGGATCCTCCTCAATGTCCTCAGGCTCCCTGTCGTACTGCATTTGCTCGATGACTTCCTCCTGGTGGACGCCCCCTCCTCATCTCCTGGCCTCTTTCTCCCCGGACTCCGCCACCTCTTCCACCTCGTGGGCGTGCCCCTGTCCGATGAGAAGACAGTGGGCCCCGCCACCCTGCTGGAGTTTCTGGGTATTACCCTAGATTCCGTCTCCATGGTCGCCTCTCTTCCCCCGGATAAGCTGTCTCGCATTCGAGATATATCCCAGGCGTTCGCGTCCTCCGTCTCGCTCTCAAAGCGCCAACTTCTCTCCCTGCTGGGTCACCTCAACTTCTCGATGCGAATTATCCCCCAGGGTCGCTCTTTCATTTCTCGCCTGCTCGACCTAGCTAATTCGGTCCCCTCTCTGCTCGATCAAGTCTCTCTAGATGAGGGCCGCCGCTCCGATCTCGCCTTCTGGTCCAGATTGCTGGCCAACTGGAACGGCATCTCCTTCTTCTACGAGGACGTCATCCTTTAGGCTGACTCCTTGCAGTTCTTTACGGACGCTGCCCCGTCCTCCGGTTTTGGGGGGTTCTTCCAGGGCCGGTGGTTCTCCGGGAAGTGGCCCCCTTCATTTCCTCAGGCCGAGTCGTCTGCCTTTTACGAAATTATCCCTGTCGCCATCGCCTGCTACCCAACAGCCCCTTGTTCCTCACTCCAGAAGGTTCCCCCATGTCCGGTGCTTGGTTCCTTAGGGCCCTTAGAAAAACCCTCGCCTTAAGCGGTCTCCCCCCTCTCCAATTCTCCGGTCACTCCTTCCGCATAGGGGCAGCCACTTCAGCCGCCACGCAGGGCATCCCATTGGCTTCTCTCCAGCAACTCGGTCGCTGGTCCTCAGCGGCTTACTCCTCCTACATCCGCCCGGACCTCCCGTCCTTGCTAGCCGCTCAATGCTCGCTCAACCTTTAGGTAAGCTCTCAGCACTAACTGGTGGTGGTGTTCTCCATCTCTGTCCTTCTAATGCCTCTTCAATTTCAGCTTCCTTTCAATTCTGGCCCTTCGCGGGCCCCCTATCAGCATCAGCAGCCCTTCGCGGGCCCCCTATCAGCATCAGCAGCCCTTCGCGGGCCCCCTATCAGCATCAGCAGCCCTTTGCAGGCCCCCTAGCAGCATCAGCAGCCCTTTGCGGGCCCCCTAGCAGCATCAGCAGCCCTTCGCGGGCCCCCTAGCAGCAGCAGCGGCCCTCCGCGGGCCTCTTTGCGGCGGCAGCTTTTCGCGGGCCCCTTGCAGCCTGCTCCTCCAGCTCCCTCCTCTGCTCGGCCCTGGCATTTTTGGGGGGATGACTACCCTAATCTCTCACCCTACTTCGATCATTCAAGCTCACAGCAGTTCTCTGCAAAATCGTCTTCTGCCGGGGCCCGAGCGCCAAAGACCTCTAGCCAATAAACACTCTAATTGTCTTTATCTCTCCGTGTGAGTCTCTCCAGGTTGAAATCAGTTTTTGTTCATTCAGATGAGTCTGTATAAGGGGTAATTTTACACTCACATTACAGAATGAGTCAAAACCTGAGGTGGGACATTACATACATACGTTTGTTTCTCTCCTTTACTTTCAGTGTGTGGTGGGATGGGGTTTCACCCTCCCCCGCTCTGCGTGCCAGGTGTAGCTCGGGACGCACCGTTGATTGGTGGGCGGGGCAGATGCCTTTATAGTCAGACAGGCTGCGGCAGGTGTGTGTCTTTGTTTCTCCCACTGTGGCTACAATCGGCGGCTATTTGTTGGTCTGTGTTTGGTCGACTCGTCTAGATCGTAAGTGCCGGTTTTGCTATCCGTGGTTGGTTTTTGGGTGCTACGCTTATCGTGCGTTTCTGCAGTGTCGCTCTGCTGACATTGCCGGCTGGAGCTGGAGGTTGTCGTGGCGTGCGGCTTCTATCCGATCTTCAACTGCTGACCCCCTCCCTCCCGGGTTAGGCTGTTTCCACCCCTGGGTAAGCTACCTGCTATTCAGCTTTTGATTTCTTTTATCTGGATCCACCATTAATGAGTTTCTGTTTCAGGCACCGATTGTGTTTGGAGCTGCAGTGCTTTGGACGCTCTGCTGTCTTGTCTTATCGCTGTTTGTTTGGGTCGCTCTCAGCTGGACCTGTCGCTGGTCGGGCAGGCTGTGGGGGCGTGGGGTTAATCCTCTGGCCCCATCGAAGGGCATTTGGACTGGATGAAAACAATTGTTCCATTGTTTGAAGTGTTTTTTTTACGGTTTGTATTTGTTGTATGAAGTTACTAATGTTTTCTTTTTTTGTTTGTTTGATTTACTAACTTTGTTTGCATTGCATGTTTTGTTTCTTTTGGAATAATTGAACTTGTCCTTCCTTTTTGTTCCCTTTCATTCCAGTGGCTGAGTAGTGGGCCTGAAGCCTCGTTTTAAACAGATGTTTTAAAGACATTGTTTAATAAAATATTGTGCACTGCTCAGTCTGTGTTCGGGTGCATCTTGTAACTTTTAAAAAGATCTCTGCCACCTGCTGGTCACAAGTCCATAGCTCCCATTCCAGAAGTGCAAAAGAAACAGCAAGATCAAATGTAAACACTTATATGAAATGAACATGGCAGATGATAATTTTGTTGGCTCCAACTGAACAACAACTGTAGAACCAATATACACGCTAATGTGTAGCATTCTGCCACAGAGTGGCGGCTGTGGCTCAGCGAGTGGCAGTTGTCCTCCAAGAAGAGAGATGGAGGTTCAATTCCTGACAGCATTCACATGTTGAAGTGTCCCTGGGCAACACATTGAACATCTCATTGCTTCTGATACATGCACCATTGTTGTATGAATGGAGTTTAAAGCATTAATTAGACTCTATAGAATGATTTATTCAGATTAGCTTTGTAGAGATGTAGTAGCTTTGTGAATGGGTAAATGAGGGTGCTTTGAGTAGTCTGGTTGGCTAGAAAGGCGCTATACAAGTACAGTCCATTTTAACATTATCATTTAAGTCCTTAAGTACGCTGCATGTGACATCATGTTCTTTGCTTGCAGGTCACTTCAGGCTAGTAGATCATTCTCATGTTAGTTTGATGGTGGTCACATTTAAATTATAATGTAAATGAGCAGGTAAAAAATCATATAACATCAAAAAATTGTAATTTAGGCATGCAGTATGAATGTAGCTTTATTTTTGTTTTGTTTTGAAAGGCTTTTTAAAACAGAATGCAACAATAGACTTCATAACTCCTGTACGTTCTATTCGGTTTTGCATATAATGCTCAAAACCAGGAATGGAATGAGTCCTGTTGGTCCAACTAGTCCCATACTGAATTACAAGTGGTAACAGTAGAGTAGAAAACTAGAACTGAAACTAACCTGGAAACAGACCCCACCAGCACATTTAGCAAGAGCTGAACTGACGCCAAGATAAGCTGAACCACATAATACACAATCTTGTTAAGGAAAGAAAACATATCACCAACATAAAAACCTACCAATAATACAAAAATTGAGATGCCCAAACAACCAGACTCTGTTCATTCTGATAGTGTGACACTTCCCGTGTTATTGCCTGCCTCAGAAAGGCAAAGGCAGACAAAAATGTTTTGCCTGTGTCTTTGTGTGTGTTTGTCTGCTTGTCACCAAAATATGCCACAAACCACAGAACAAATTTTAATGAAACCTAAAGAAAGTCATCATTGGATGTAAATCTACAACTAATTCACTTTTGGAGTCAACCTCATTCAAGCTGGCCACCACAGCCAACTGACCTTAAAATACAGAATAATGACTACAACTATATAAATTGTATAGATGTTGATATTACATGGGGTAGTAGCTGCTGTGACTGATTTCTAACACATCTGGTGTGCTGACAGATTAAGCATGATCTTTGTTTAAAGTTTTGCCAAAAACTATTTGGTGTCCATTCTGTCTGTTACCTACCTTGAAAATAGTTATAATTTAATCAATTTTACAGTCATTGTGCTAAAATCTGGTTAAAGCTGAGTCATTCACAACACATGCTCACAATATTGCATGATTTTAAGCATAACCATATTTTTAGGGTTTGACCAAAATGACTACAACTCCATAATTTTTCAAAATGAGATGATCTTGGTTTAAAACTCTGGCATGATAGGAGGTGGGCAATATGCATTCCTCTGAGAAACACACAACATTTTAATTAGAAATATTTTGTACTTCAGGAATGTTGTTCGTGTAGCTGTGATAAATTATGCATTGCATTATGTACTACATGTGCACAGACATCACTCCTCAGTTCTGTCTCTCACCCTATCATTCCAAACACAAAGCCTCTTCAAGCAAAATGTTTACCTTATGTGTGTGTGTGTGTATACAACGTGACAAAACTGATGTTTGCTTATCTATATAAATCATCATCACAGTTACCTTCTGAACACTGAAAAAAGCTGTGAATAGGAAGAACACTTTCATTAAACGGTGAGATTAAATGTTAATACATGTTCATTTCAATCAAGTGTACTGGATCAAATAAAATTGTAAAAATCAAGCAGTAACAAACTACTGTTTTCAGTGATGAATCTGTCAAATAGGTTCAGTTCTTCACAAGTCTAACAAGAACTGAAAGCCTTAACCCTACACTGACAACCAATCAGCTTCAAAATGAATGTTAAAAACATTTGCTGGTATTTTTTTTGTATTTGCAATGAATCAAAAATATTTTTGTCAGAACATCTAATGATGAATCATGCAGAGTAATCTATCTATCTATCTATCTATCTATCTATCTATCTATCTATCTATCTATCTATCTATCTATCTATCTATCTATCTATCTATCTATCTATCTATCTATCTATCTATCTATCTATCTATCTATCTATCTATCTATCTATCTATCTATCTATCTATCTATCTATGCATTCTCACGTTTCACCTTTACTGATCTCTCTTCACTGGCTTCTTGATCGATACAGAACTCAGATTTTGTGTTCTGGACCCTCATGTATGTGCAGCTTTCATACTGAAACTTAGTATAGGGACAAAGTTTGAAAAGTGTGTATGCACAAAAGTATTCAGATTTCTCAAATCATGTAAACGGATGTTTCTGCACACCTTACCTTCGTACATTCCAGTTTACATGGATCTGAGCATACACAAGACAACTCCCTTGACACACCTGCATTTAAAAATGTAAAAAGATGTAAATATGTCCTGTGTGTGTGATTCTCCTCCTTGTGTGATCCAAAATTATGTCTAGATACTGGAAAATTAAGAATTTCATGGAGTTGGAGTCACAGTTGCTCCTAAATAAGGTAGTGGAGCCATAAAACCGCAGTGAAAAGGCACAGGGTGAGGCAGGGCAGTACTCTGCTGCACTGAAGAGGGGTGTACGTGACCCAACAGGTGCAAAAAGTGGCCCTCAACGACCAGGATTGGACACCACTGGTCTAAGTAGTGATGAAAGTGGGAGAGAAGCAAAGTTAAGCTGGCTAATCTGGTGATTTTAATCACTCCTCACTCTCTGCCACACTGCCAACATTTAAACAGTTTGTTAGCTGCTCTACCAGAGAAAACAAGACATTGGATTTGTTTTACACAAATGTCAATGATTCATATATTTCCAAAGCAAGACCTCCTCTAGGTAAATCAGATCACAACCTTGTTTTTCTCTGCTCACAATATAAACCCCTTGTCCAGAGACTACCTGTTACAAAAAGGACTGTGAGAAAGTGGTCACAGGAAGCTGAAGAAGTCCTACAGGGCTTCAACAATCGACATGATTTTTCTGGGAGGGGGGTCAGAACTTTTCAGGACTCCCAAATCAGTATGCGTATAACGGTGTAACAGAGAGGCTGCTTCAGGGGGAGTCTACGGTCGGACATTTTGGCAAGGGCGGACACCGTAGTCCGGGCGGACATGGCGAAGCACCGAGCCAGAACGGGAAGAGCTGAATGAGCATTCGGAGCGGGTGGCAGCTGTGACGTCAGCGAAGCTCCGGAGCTTTGTGCAACTAAAGGGGGCACCCTAAAATATGTACCTGGATACTGAATTTGAAGTAGAAACAGTGAAATGGTTTGTAAATAGTTTATGTGTGGCAGTAGTTTGTTTCAATGTAATTACTTTTTCATATTTTTTCAGTAAATACACGTTTTGACAAATTGAACTTGTTTTGGGACATTTTTTATGATGTACTTTGGAAAAAATAAGTATTTTATTGTGTTTATTTATCCTCTACTGTATAATAATCATATTGAGAGTGACTTCATTTGCAGAACAGGATTCGTCTCAGCGTCACCTTTCATTTGAGCCCTCACTGACACCTGTATGTTGAAGCATTTAGGAGTTATAGCTTTCTGAAGTTACATATCCATTTGGCACAGTTTGGCACAGTTTAGATAGGACCTGGACTTTCCCTCAGAAAAACATCTCCACCATAGTGATTCTTTTGTGCTAATTTTCTAATCATTTTGACTGCTCAGGCAAAAAATTCAAGGTGTTAACTTCACATGGAGCCTGATCTTTAGTTTGAACCACAAAAGGCTGAAGAATTGCATCTAATTTAATTTGGGTGTCTTTTCCAGGCTTCTTGAGCTTTTTCAGGGGTGGTGGTAAGGGGTTAGCACTGGAACTGGAACACAAAATAAACAAAACAACCAAAAACAAAATGGACTCTCAGTCTCCGTTAACAAAAAATGCACTTGAAATACAACAACAACAACAAAAAAATAAAAATAAAAACTACATTTGACCAAAATAGTACAAATTATGAAGTCTGTAAACTAAATTGCTCTTCAAAAAATAATAATCATTAGTTTTATATAGAGAAGATGGACAAAACTGCCATTTTTATAAACAAAAAGTGCAAACAAACTATAGCACACGGCCACAAAAGCACAAATGCGACATACCGGCTTGCAAAGGTTCAGCGGTTCGCCTCGGTCATTTGGTTTGAATCTGAAGTGCTCCCACATCACTGCTGTTACGTTTAACCTTGAAACCAATTCCATTTTGTTTTTTGCCCCAATATCAAACAGCGTTTCTTTAGCTTGCTAACTCTTTACGGGGCTAATGCTGCAGAGGTACGAGACAATGCACCTTGGCTGGCTACCTGACGCGATAGTTCACGCCCCACTTAGGCGTGACCCCCTGGGAGGGGTCAGTGAAGACCACCGGAGTTGAGCCTTTTGTCATCCAGTGTCTTCAGTAAAAAGTGAGAGAAAGTGAGAGAAACAAGAAGAAACGATAACGCCACTAAATGAAAATGATCAACCTCATTTTAATTTATCATACGATTAATTGATTTATTGTTTATCATGACAGCCCTATGCAGGTGATCATGTAACTGCCTGTCTCTCTTTGTTCATGTTCTTGTCTGTCTGTGTTATTGTCTGTCTTTCTGGCTGTCTGATTACTCTCAGAAAGTAATCATTGAATGTGCATCTACAACTGATTAATGCTTGGCATCAAATTGATTCAAGACAGCCATCTCAGCCAATCAAACTTAGCTAACACATAAAAATGTTTTAATTCAATTTTACAGGTATTGTGCTAAAATTTGGTGTGATAGTAGAATCATTTTAACACATACTGCAAGTGCTACTGATTTTACAAGATTTTTGCTTGAAACTTTAGCAATATTTTCTGGAATCAGCCTTGTTTGTCTATTAGCAAAATATTTCATAAACCACTGGGCTGATGAAGTGTCTTCAAATGGTGGATGGTCTTCAGGGTCTTCATAATTGCAGCAGTGATGTAATGATCAAAGAAACGACTTTACAGACATAAGTTATTCTTGAACAGTACGAGTTTATTCAAAATAATAATTGTGCCGAATCGAGATTTCTGGCCCAATCAGTGAAATCCCTGCTTCTCGGGGCTGCTTCTTTTTATAAACATTTACCACACCCAACTGTAGAATAACACACACACATCCCACTGGGATGGACTTTAACAGTATGGATTCAAATACATTCAATTCCCTTTATGATGATAAGCTGGGGTCTTGAGACGTTCAACAGATAACCCTCCATATACTTCGTACAGTTGTTTTCCACAATGTGAGCTTAGGAGCCCACATTCCACTTCCTGAAAAGGGATTGTACCCAAAGACAATGTCTCAACTTGGAACTCAGTCCCCATCGCTGACCAGCACAGATGTAACACAGATCCCTCACTGATTTTAAGGAAACTTTTAGAAAGTAATCATTGGATGTACATCTACAACTAATTAACTTTCAGAAACAATCCAATTCAAGATTGTAGCCGCAAATACTTGAAAAAAGCCAACACAAAAATGGCTATAACACAGTCAGTTTTACAGACACTGAGCTAAAAGTTAATGTGGTGGTAGCTGAGAGTCACCCACAACACATACTCTGAGTGTGACATTTCACAATATCAGCTAAGATTGCCCCATCATATTCATGGTTTGACCAAAATGGCTACAACACTGTCATTTCTCAAAGACTGAAACTCTGCCATGAAAGGTGGTGAATAATATGCATTACTTAAAAGAGTGCTGGTGTGGGCAATGGGAACTTGGGGGGTCGGGTCCCGGGCTTAGCCTGCGAGGCAGGAGGTTCTGACGTGGCTGTGTTGGGGAGGCTGGTGTCCTATGTCTCTCCCCGTACCTCTTTGTCCTGAGGGCTGCTGACCCTGTGCTTCCCTGGCGACCTACCTTTGTGCGGACGCACAGCTGCCTTGGGGTGGTGCCTGGTTGGTGCCTGGTGTCTGTTTGCCTGGGACTGCTGCTGCCTTCTGGGGCTGAATCCACTGTCCTTTCTGCTCTTGGGTGCTGTAGATGGTGGGCCTTCTACTGTTCATGGCACTCCTTTATCTGTGCATCTCCAGGTGACATACTATCATATAAACACCCACATAACATTAACACACTTTTTATGTCTTGTTTATTTATTTCAAATATTATTATTATTATTATTATTATTATTATTATTAATATTGACCTTTTTTGTTTTATGTTATATATACCGTATTTTCTGGACTGTAAGGCACAACTAAAACCCTTCAATTTTCTCAAAAAATGACAGTGCGCCTTATAATCCAGAGCACCTTGTACATGTAAGAAGTCATAATGTTTTACTTTGGTAAACTACAAAGCCGCACCGCTTGCTGCATTAAGGCTCAGTTATAGTCAAGTTTTGTAGCGATGTGCAGGGATTGTGGGATCTAAAGGCAGTTCTTACACCGAAATAAATGAGTACCACTATCTCTCTCCTTTGTGCCAGAATACGGGGGATTCTTTAATTGTCACATCTTATCGTCATCACAAATTCCACAAAGATCCCCAAAGTATCTTTGAAACTGGGCGTATTTAAACAGACTGAATACATTTGTGTCTATTGCATACTTCTGACCAGTTAGTGATTGGTTAGAAGTTTACATAACTCCTACGTAACTTATAGGAAACCACTTCCAGGATGCAGCTTGATCAAAACATAACAAATACACCGTTTTCCCAGAATTGTCTTATCACTCACAAACACATTATTCTGAGAAGTACTTGGCAAGAATAACTTAACACACGATCCTGACCAATAGTTAAACTCTGCAGTTCATTTTCCCCCACAGAATCTGCGCACAACGCGCTGTGCAGGCGTTTATACTTGATGCTTATGTAGGTGCAGTATTCTCCGAAAAGACGGGGCTGTTTTGTTTTGCTTAATGTGCCTTATAGACCATTCATTGACAGTGCATCTTATAATGCCAGTGCACCCTATAGTGCAGAAAATAGGATGTGTGAATATATATATATATAACCTTTATATAAAAAGGTTACACACTCTAATTTTTTGTTGGACCGCCTTTAGCTTTGATTATGGCATGCATTTGCTGTGGCATTGCTTCGATAAGCTTC
This sequence comes from Kryptolebias marmoratus, assembly GCF_001649575.2. Classification (NCBI taxonomy): domain Eukaryota; kingdom Metazoa; phylum Chordata; class Actinopteri; order Cyprinodontiformes; family Rivulidae; genus Kryptolebias; species Kryptolebias marmoratus. The sequence continues at coordinate 5,647,054 of NC_051446.1, read as the reverse complement.
TGCAATGTCACAAGATTTATTTCCATCCAGTGTTGCATTCATTTTTTTCCAAGATCTTGTATTGATGATGGTAGAGTCTAACCGCTGCACAAAGCCTTTGTCAGGATTTGGGGTTTTGGTTTTCAGTTTGTCTTTTTGTTTCAGTTGGAGTTCTTTGTTTAGTTTATTCAGTTATCTTGTCAGTTTGGTTCATTTACTTTCTGTCTTTGTCTCTTGTGTCTGTGTTTGTTTTCATCTACATCTCCCCAGTTTTGTCATGTTTACCTGCCACATCCATCTCCACCTGTCAGCAATTATTATCATTCACCTGTTCCCACTTACCTCATTATCCTCTGAGTTTTAAAACCTGGTCATTTCCTCCACCACTCTGTCGGATCATTGTTCATTTGTTCTTGTCCTGTGTTCACCTATGTTTCTGGATTTAGTTCATGTTTTTGTTTCACTGCTCCATCAGCTTTTGTTTTCTTTAATAAATCAGTTTTCCATTTAGTTCCTAAGAATGAGTCTGGTTTCTGGGTTCGCCTCTGTCACCGCCGAACTCGACAGCCTTCTCCAGCACATCCCAAAGATTCTCAATGGGATTAAGGTCTGGACTCTGTGGTGGCCAATCCATGTGTGAAAATGATGTCTCTCACTCCCTGAATCACTCTTTCACAATTCAAGCCCGATGAATCCTGGAATTGTCATCTTGGAATATGTCTGTGCCATCAGGGAAGAAAAAATCCATTGATGCAATAACCTGGTCATTCAGTATATTTGGGTAGTCAGCTGACCTCATTCTTTGAGCTCATACTGTTGCTGAACCTAGACCTGACCAACTGCAGCAACCCAAGATCATAGCACTGCCCCCACAGGCTTGTACAGGAGGCACTAGGCATGATGGGTGCAACACTTCACCTGTCTCTCTTCTTACCCTGATGTGCCCATCACTCTGGAACAGGGTAAATCTGGACTCATCAGACCACATGACCTTCTTCCATTGCTCCAGAGTCCAATCTTTATGCTCCCTAGGAAATTGAAGCCTTTTTTTCCGGTTAGCCTCACTGATTAGTGGTTTTCCTAAGGCTACACAGCTGTTCAGTCCCAATCCCTTGAGTTTCCTTCGCATTGTGCATGTGGAAATGCTCTTACTTTTACTATTAAAAATAGCCTGGAGTTCTATTATTGTTTTTCTTCGATTTGATTTCCCCAAATGTTTAAGTGATCGCCGATCAAGATCATTCAGAATTTTTTTCCGACCACATTTCTTCGTCGAAGACAATGGGTCCCCACTATCCTTCCAGCTTTTAATAACGCGTTGAACAGTTCTTAAACCAATTTTAGTAGTTTCTACAATCTCCTTAGATGTTTTCTCTGCTTGATGTATGCCAATGATTTGACCCTTCTCAAACAGACTGACATTGTTTCCACAACCACGGAATGTGTCTTTTAACATGATCGTTTAAGAAATGAGAAGCAACTCATTGCACCAGTTGGGGTTAAATAACTTGTTGCCAGCTGAAACATAATCGCCCATGCAGTAATTATCCAATGGGATCCAATATTTGCTTAGTTAAATCCAGGTGGTGACTTTTCTTTTGGCCAGGTAGCATGTGTGTATGTGTGTGTGTGTATATATATGGTTAAAAGTCATACAAACAGGTTACTATTACAACAATGTGGCCTGCCTACTCTGATGCTAGATTCAGTCTTGATTCAATAAAGTCAATTATGCAATTAGGATTCTCATTTTGAGATATCCTTAATATAGAGCAAATCTGTTTTGGCACATGTTAGCAGCCATCTTCTCTATATGGTATGCCTGAAATGCCATAAAAGGACAAAAAAGCTAAGTTTTTGATTTTGTGGTACAATGCTTTAATCACTAGCAGACATTTCTGACATTTGTACAGAATAGCCATAAAACTAATTTAACCCTGTGATCAGCTGCATACTAGCACTCAGAGGTCAACAATGATAAATTCTGTGCATGTATGAGTGTATAGGTCAGCACAGGCTCTCTCTGGGCCTCAGCTTGTGTCATGAAGTGGCGAGGAAATCAGAGATTGGCCTCAGAGAATTGTGTTGAGTGGGAGATGTGAGACATGCATTGTCACACCATTATCTTTCAGTCTGACATGCGATGGGCCACATTATTCATGGAGAATGAATAGATGGAGAGTCCCAATAGCGTGGACGAGTGGAGAGAGGCAAACAAAACAGAAGACGAGCATTTATACAGTCCCTATTGCAGAAGTGCTGCCTGGAGATTACCAACAAACTGTAACATAACAAATACGAGATGCTACTCCTCTCAGCAGTGATTAGAGTGTTCAGCTGTGCAGACAGAAATAAGACAAAGAGCTATTGTTAACATCTGTCCTTTGCCTAATTTATTTTGAACACATTTGCAGATTTCATTCTGCTGCCTCTCAAATGAACCAAGCATTAGTCTAGTTCTAACGCTGAATTTAAAATAGTCCAATCTTACAAACAGCTGCTCGGTTGTCCTCTCACAGGAAGTGTGGTTTTGATAAACACAGATGATAAACAAACTCCAAGCAGCATCCAGTAATGACTGTAATAATATAAGAGTATTAATAGAATGCAAGAGAGGTTACAAATGACCAGGATGGTCCTCAGCAGCTGGCAGGGTCTCTCTTCACTAAACAGGATGGGTGAGTCATTTCCTAGAAACTAGGCCCAATAGGGGTCCCTAATGGGGCTCGTATTGATCTTAGCATAGTTTTCACACCATGAGTCTAACAGAAAAGTTGGCTGAAAAATAAAAAAAAAAAGCTCTCCATCTAAAATTTGAATCACAGACAGGAGCGGAAGTGTTTATTTTGTTGTGCCTTTTAGATTTAAAAAACATATTTAGAAATTTATTTTTAAAAAAGCAAGAATAGCTGTTGCTAAAGAATCAGGTAATGTCACACAGTGTCAGGTATTTTGGCTTACTGAAGAACAAGGCTGCCTCTCAGAGCTACACACTACAATTAACTCTCCCATGGCCTTCAGGTCAAATTGACCCAAAGTTATCAGAGTTTCGCTACCTCTCTTTATCTCTTCAGGAGGGTTAAAAAAAGCCCTTTTAGACACCAGTGGCATATGGTCTACATGTCCTCTTATGGCCTTGATGTGATATACTAAATGTAAACCAGTTTTACAATAGGTTTTCACAGAACATGGAGTACCAGCAGAGATCTGGTGATTTCCACAATTCCCCTGAAGTTATGATACATAATGTATCTCATGTATTAGAACCATGGTTACCATGTCAGAGGTCATCAATGTAGTCATAAAGTTCCCTGGTGGCAGAACACCAGGGGTGGGCGAGATTTTCCCTGAATTGCTGAAGGCTCCAGACATTGTGTGGCTGTCATGGTTGACTCATCACTTCAATGTCACAGGGAGGACTAGGACAACACCTGTGGAAGTGCAGATCATAGGATGGTTCCCATTTTTAAAAAGCGGGACCAGAGAGTGTGTTCTAAATATTGGGATTGCACTTCTCAAGTTTACTCGAGGGTGTTGGAAGGAAAGCTTCAATCAGTTGTCGTAGTAGTTTGGATTTCTTTCTGGTTGTGGAACAGTGGAATATATCTTCATCCTTGCGGGGTTGCTAAAGGGTTCATGGGAGTTTGAGTCTCCAGTCTACATGTGTTTAGTAGATCTGGAGAAGGCACATGACCGTGTTCCACAAGGCATTCTATGGAGGGTGCTGTGGGAGAATGAGGTACACGGGTTGCTTTTGAGGGCTATCTGGTCCCTGTATAACCAAAGCAGGAGCTGTGTATGCATTCTTGGCACAAAGTTGAGCTTGTTCTCTGTCAGGGTTGGACTCTGCTAGGGTGGTCCCTTGTCTTCATGTTCATGGACAGGATCTAAAAGTGCAGCCTTGTAGAGGAGTGTGTCTGGTTTGGCAACCAAACACACTCTTCTCTGATTTTTGCAGATGATGTGGTTCTGTTGGCATCTACAGACCATGGCGTTTTTAGGACATGAAGCATGCATTGGGATGGTTCACAGCCGACTGTGAAGTAGTTGGGATGAGAGTCAGCTCCTTTAAATCAGAGGTCATGGCTCTCAAATGGAAATGTGTGGAATGCTTCCTCCAGGCAGGGAATAAGTCTCTGCCACATGTGGAGGAGTTCAAGTATCTGGGAGTCTTGTTCACGAGTGATAGTAGGATAGAGTGGGAGATAGATTGACGGATATGAGCCTCATTTGCAATAATGAGGGCATTGCTTCAATCAGTTGTGGTGAAGAAGGAGTTGAGTTGAAAGGGAAAAGTCTTGATTTACTGGTCCATCTACATTCAGCATTGTCATGTTTTAGCTTATTTAGCCTTCCTGTACACTTAGCTTAGTTACTGTACAATTAGTTATCATATTATATATAATTGGCTGTTAGCGGGCCTTTTTTTTGGTACCTCTTAGCATTATACCACATCAATGTTTTTTATTTCTATCAATTCAATTAACTTAGGACTTTTTATGTTGGCTGTTTTAGCGGGCCTTGGCACTGTTAGCTAGATTCCTTGTGCCTTAGTTTAGTTTAGTAATATCATGTTTTAGTAGTTTAGTTTTCCTGTACCTTAGTTAGCATTGTCATGTTTTAGCTTAGTTATGTTGTACCTTGTACCTTAATTGGTACTATCATGTTCTGTAACTTTGTATTGTTGTTTAGTTTAGTTTTCTCTCTTGTATTTTGTCTGCAACTTTGTCTGTAATTTTGTTCTTGTGTTGTAAAGCACAATTTCACTTTCACTTTCCAACCTTCACCTATGGTCATGAGGTTGGGATCATGACCAAAAGTACAAGATCCTAGATACAAGCAGCTGAAATGAGCTTCCTTTGTAGGCTCAGCCTGAGAGACGGATATATCAGACCAATGACAGATGTCTGTTACTGTATATCCTCAAATGACAGAAATTTGTGTTTTCTACAAAATGCAGTATAGATGCTGAGTGTTGAATGATTTTTTTGAAATTTGTTGAAGAATGTGAAACTGAATTGTAGAACCACCAGAACAGAAGCTAAAATTAGCAGAGCAGAAGGTAAAAGATAAAGGACCCCCTCTCTTTATGACATCTGACCTACCATTGTCTTCCAGTAACTGCCCTGCTGACTATTGGTACTGTCTTAGTTCTTACATACCAAGGCTGTCACACTCTTGGACATCTTATCAGTAGCCATAGAATATTGATGCTTCTTTCAGAGACTCATAAAAAACATGATTTATGCAGAAAATAAATTTGTTCATATAATTATGAAATCTTTTGAAATGTGAAGTCCTGCAGAATAAAATGTTTTGTAACTTTTGTCACTTTTTGTAACTTTAAGAAAAAAGTCCTGTAGGGAGTTGTTCCAGATGTCACTCCTGACTCCATCAGCTGAAGAGTTTCAGACCTACCTCAAAGCCATCACTTCAACCCTTCAGGGTGACCTTCTAGAAAAGCTATAAAATCCAACCAATCTTCAATTGACTCTCAGGTTTTGCAATCCTTCTACAAGCCAGATCGGGAACTACACCTGCACAGCATTGTATCTAGGAAAGACCTACTCCAATTCAGTGGTACCAAAGTAAGGCACACGCTCCATATCTAGTGATGAGAAAACAATATTATATCTGGTAATGTTTAAGGCAATGCAAGTTGATAAACAATCTCCATTTCTAATCTGACCATTCATCAATTTAATCCAACAATCTGGCAGAATTTTAACATTCTTTGACATAAATTCCAAAGTAAACTATTTACCCAAAGTAGTTTAAACTGTCCAAGTCTTTGCACCTAACACCTAAACATAAATTTTAATCAAACGTCCTGTTAAAAAGGTCTTTTTACTTTCAATAAACTTATAATCAAACATTTTCTCCAGATCATAAAGGGTTAACTCTTCTTTCAGAGTGTTATCTTCAATAAACCATTGCTAAACTAGAAGCACTTGGAGAGTGCAAACCTCCACTAAGGGCATAACATCATTAAAAATAGCACAATTCAGATGATGATTGTTATCACCACCAAAATGTAATCTTTTTTTTTATTTTTTATTTTTTTTTATGACAACCCCAACTTTTTCTGAAAATTTCATCCAAAACTGGTCAATGGTTTTGTAGGGTCATACATCAGAATTTTGACTATTTCTGCAAATGTAACCTCACTACACAAAATTTACAGTTTCAGGCACTCTGCATTATTAGCTCAATGCAATGGATGTTTCACTACAATAAATCACCAGTATTTGGAGGCGATACAGACATTCCTGCAGGGTTGAAAAGAAAGAGTCACAGCTCCTCCTCTAGTGGGTTCAAGAGTTTACCTTTTTATAGACTGTCTGATTAAATGTGCATTTACTAACCCATTAAAAAGAATTTCTGCCCTGCAATTTTCATGTTTAATTCTCCTATTCTATTCTTATGGTAATTCAATATCACAGTGAATATTGTGGTACCAAATCCGAAACATTCAGATATTATTCATAATCTGCCACAATTCATTATGATGTTTTCTTATTATAATAAACTTCATATAAATGGTGCAGTTTTGCTCTAGATTGTGCATTGCTTGTTGCCCGACTCCTGCTGCATCATCTGCCTCCTAGCCAACTCTCTGCAAACATCACTGCAACCTGAGGTGACCTTGGACAGAATGTTGATAATTGACCTGGACTGAGCACACATAGATCTTAAATGTAGTAAAAACAGAACTGAGGAAGAAGAAAACCAGCTAAATAAACTATAGAGTGCATTTTCTCTGCTAATATATAAGGCTTCTGGTAGTGACACTATATGGAATATAGCTTATGCAATCTCTAATAATAAAAAAAAAAAGTCAGCAGCAATTTTATTCCAAGTGTGAAAGACCTCAGTGGTAATCTAAATTTTAGTAAAGCAGAGAAACAGTGTGTGGTTTTAAAACTTGTTTGCAAATGTTTTAAAGTTTATCCTCTGATGATACTGCCATCAGTTCTTTTTTAGATTTCATTGACTCCTATGAACTATATGTATTTTCTACTTTAAAAGATGATATTAGCAAAGATGACATTGTCAAATCCCTAAGATAGTGGTAAATATCCCAGCCTTGATGGTTTATCAGCATAGTTTTACAAACTTTTTTTTTAATATTCTCATTAATATTTTAACTTATCAGACCTTGTTAGCTGAGGGGTACTGGTTGGCCAAACGGGCTGCAGCTGTGGCTGTTGCTGAGGCAAAGGTTTGGGTGTGGGAGGAATTTGGTGAGGTCTTGAATAGAGATTTTCAATCGGCCTAGAGAAGATACTGGCAAACCATCAGGCATCTGAGGCAGGCATTACTTTACCAACACTGTATATAGTTGAGGTGGGTTGCCGAGGTAGTTAAAAAGCTCAGCTGCTGCAGTGCTCTGAGGGTGGACGAGATCTGCCCTGAATTCCTCGAGGCTCTGGATGTTGCTGGGCTGTCTTGGTTGACTAACATGGACGAGGTCCCCCTCACTTTTGGCATACCCATGAACCATACTGTGGAGAAGAAGGGGACCAGCATGGTATCAAGTCGCACAACAGGCAATGAGAAGTCGGCTTTTACTGTTGCTCTTGGTTGCCATGGTAACGGACAGAAACTACCACCCATGGTAATTTTTAAGAGGAAAACGCTGCCGAAAGAAAAGTTTCCAGCCAGAGTCATTGTTAAGGCCCATCAAAAGGGCTGGATGTGTGGTGATTGGTGGTTTTGTGTGTGTGTGAGTGCTTCCTGGTGGGCATCTCCTGAGCAGGTGACGGACGTCTCGTTACCACTCCTCTCACACCTGTGACTGATCAGGCTGATAAGAAGTGGAGGAGTATTTAAGGCTGCAGGGAGAACCAGACCAGCACTGGAGCATTGTTTACCATGCGGTAAAGTGCAGAGCCTGAGAGAGACTTAGCTGTGTTTTTTTGTGTACTCCCTGTTGTAATCCGAGTCTCTGTTTTTGTATTCTTCAAACCTGTGTTCAGGATTACCTGCCCATCTGGAACCAGTCTGGTCTGCCTGCCGTATAATTAAGTACTCACCTGCTCAACTGAACCTGCCTGTTCCTGCTACTACTGCCTCCTGGATTCCAAGACTGGTCAGTCGCTTTCTGAATCGTCATCTTACCTGCACTCGGGAAATACTCACCTCACCTGGATCCCGCTCTCTGGAACCTACACCGGACCACCGCTGGACAAGGATCGATCTCGTCCTCTCTTCTGTGTTTTGAAATCGTCCCTGTTCCGTAAGAACTATCACTAGGAATATTACCTGCGCCATACCTGCTGTTCCTCTCCTCACCGATCCCATACTCGCCTCATTCTCTGCTCCTCAGGTCCTGGCTCCGGTTCTCCTCTGTAAATATTCCATTGCACTGTAAATAAATACCGTTACCTGCTGGTTTCTGCGTCTGTCTGTTGCCGAGCTTGGGTATAGTCTGAATCCTGACAGGATGGACGAGAAGAACATGATAGAGTGGCTGAGAGACGCATATGTAAGGAGACCAGATGTTTTTTTTCACGCGATGGATGACTGACGGCGAACACATTCACTAAGACAGGGAGGCAGCGCCGGGTGAGTTACACTGTCACATGTGAATGGATTGTGGATGCCTGGGCTAAGGTATCTCCTTTAACTGTTGTCCGAGCTTTCGCAAATGCCGGCATAATTGCTGAACAGCCACCTGGCGATGAGACTGACTCCGATAATGATGAGAGGGAACCTGGCATGGTTGATGGCGAAATTGCCCAGCTGTTTAATTTAGATGCAGAAGATGAGGACTTTGATGGATTTTTGGAGGGAGGGTAATAAAAAAATAATGTAGTTGTATTGTTACATAGCAGAATAAAGTTCAACCAAACTCACTGTTTTGCTTCCATGACTTTTTTTTTTTTGTAAACCGTGTGCGCCTAATATTCCGGTGCGCCTTATGTATGGGTTAAATACCGAAATGGACGCCATAATTGTGACTGCGCCTTATAATCCGGTGCGCCTTGTGGTGCAGAAAATACGGTACTTGACTGTTACAAGACTATGGATATAAAGACAAAAATAGTGTTTTTAGTTTGAAATAAAATTAACAACTGTTTATTGTGGTATTTAACAGACTTAAAGAGATTTTTATCCTGGTTGATGTGTGTCACAAACACACACATCTGGAAAAAAAAGAGCAAAGTTTGTTTTGGAACAAAAAAGGACTACAAGGCATGCTTTTTTAAAGAAAATTGTGTCATACCTCAGGAGGAGGAAAAAATGGACCTAAAATGTAAATCACCTGTGCCTTGGTATTGTTTAAACATTTAGTTAATTTATTTTAGATGCATATTGTTGTCTGTTTTGATGGCTCATCAGGTGTGTTTTTATATTGTGGTGATTTTTTTTAAATTGTAGAGTATATATATATATATATATATATATATATGTGTGTATGATTTTTTAATAAAGTATTGTACTGGAAAAAAGTAAGAACTGGGGACCAACAGAGAATGTGGATTGACTCACCAGTATCCCCAGGGTTACTGATAGGCTCTGCCTATGATACACACAGAACACAATGAAATGTTCTCATCTCCCACAATAAATACATTTTTAGCATCTATTTGCCACTGGTGTTCTTCTGGATTTAGCTGAATCCTACCAATCTGCATGGGTTCAATCTTTGACAACAGCAGAGAAGGAGGACCAATTTTCAGAGGGCGAGTGACATATGCAGAAGTATTAGACTCACATGATTTGTAGTTTGTTTCTCAATTTTACTCTCACAAGTGACTATCTAAATGGCCAAACTTGTTACTTAATTTGAACTTTTTGGCTCTCTTGTTGCTAATTGATCTTTTAATTGTTCTGCAAGAGTTTGTAAAATAGTTTTTTAGAGCCATTTATTCCATTTAGTTTCTACAGCCAGTATATAAAAATATATGGAGAACTTAGCGACAGATCAAGATCCATGTCTTAAATTCTGGAGTCTGGGAGAAACATCTTCATCTCTAACAGAAATCAAAAATCCATGAGGAAATCCAAAAAGGATAGGTTTTCAATGGGGTTTCAGAGTAGGTAAACCTAAGACCATAATAGTGCTCTGCCTCTTACAGCAACAACCAGGTACGAAGTTTTTGAGCAGTTTGAAATGAAACTACATTTATACATACATGGGTGTAACCAATACCATTAGCTCTTCTTTATCTTCCAGAAAAATGCTTCAAGACACCTATGGCCAACAGTTCATTCTGCCTTGTTTATGTTGAGGCCACACAATGACAATATGAGGTAAGCAAACTGCCAGTCGTAATGGCTGCTCTCTATCACGCTGCACTATAGCCCTAGTTACAGTTCCATCAGGGGCAGTGTTGTTTGGGATGAAAGTGCAGCACATGTTGCCAAAGAGATGGCAAACACCTCCTCTTTCTGCTAACTGCTTGCCAAGGTCATTTTATTTTTCTAGGTCCTGAGAGAGGTTTTATCCAGTTATTCAGCTACACCCTTGAGTGAATCTCTAGTAAAATTTGTGAACCTTTGTTGATTAAAATAATTGTCAATCCAATCATCATTTTTATTTGTCTCTATGACAGGGTCAATAATGGTGACAATGAAAGCAAAGCATTCAGATGCTGAGTTTCTGGCTTTAAACTCATCTGGGACCCTTTCTGGACAAAACTTGCCAGTGAGGGTTCTGTGGCACATTTCACTCTGTGTCCAGTAGGGGTGGGGAGTTCAGTGAACATCCAAACAGATTTTGCCAAGGTCATATGTGTACAAAGCTCATTCCAGTTGAAGTAAATTTCGTTGTCTGTTCACTCCACAAATCCAAAAAATGTCTGGCATAGAAGTGAAAGCACTGCAAACATGGTCATGAACTGATGCATTTATATCACACTGCCAAATTTTGGGACAGATAGTTGATTGATAAGAGGCACAAGTTGATAACCAATCTGTAACATCAGACAGATCAGTTACAGAGGACCAATTCTACAGAGGGAAGAAACCCATCTTTCTAAGGTTCCTTTCTGGTACATCATATCCCGAAATTGATAGGGGCCAAGAAAGGGGAGTTATACAGGGGTGGAGGAAATGATACAAAAGATGTGTGTTTCTAGCAAACTTTACTTGATACCATCTGTTCCTCAGGAGCCATGAGTGAGAGTATTTGGGCTGGACAGATCGCTTGGTCTGATTTAGGTCCTGAATAGAATTGCTGGTCAAAGGAGATTTGTGGGTTTGAAGTTTTCTTGAGAGAATGAGGTCAGTAGCGATGACCAGGAGAGCACAAATGGTTCCACTTAGGCCACACATTTCTGTGTGCCTGTAAGGATGCCACAGTCAATGCCTATGATCAGGATTTGGCATTGTTGTCCTGCTTGTGTATCACTACAGTGTTGGATTTCAGTGTTCTGTGTCTTTAAATAACCACTTTTTTCAGTTACAGGCATGGCTAATTGGTTTCAGCTGTTTCCCATGACAGCTGATTACCTCCTGCATATAACGTTGAGCTGCACCAGAATTCTTTGCTGAAATGTTGTATGCCTCTGGTATCAACCCATGGCTCTAGAGTCACTACTTGATATTCGGATTAAGTTAACTGAGACTAACCTTTGTTCGTTGTGTCTCCCTCGCAGTCATTGAGTGCTTTTCTCCAGTTGCTGAAGTCAATCCACTCAAATGTCTGGATCAAGCCATCTCTATTCCTGCAAGTAACAAGCTCTGATCATCCTTGCTCAATATTCCATGATGTTCCTGACCTGTCACTCTCCAATGATCACTCACCTTTCTAGAACCATCACCATAGCCTGGACTGGAATCCTCACCCTCCTCTTGAAACTGTTCAACAAGACAGAACCAGTAAGAACTCAATTTTCTGTTTGTCAATCTGAAGAATTCAAACTCACCTGGTCATCTTCTTCCACAGCCCTGTCGATACTCCCTGACAAATCCTGTAAATAAATCACTTACCTTTTACTTACCCGAGTCCTAGTTTCTGTCTGTTATCTGTACACTAAGTTCTGGTTAATAATACTTTTCAAAGATGACAAACAGATATCTAACTTTATTCTTGCCAGATTAGAGAGGCTAAGAGACAAAGGAGAAACCCACTCTTGGATTGGGGATTCAATCAGCCCTCCCTCTCCCTTAAGAGGGTAACCACCTACAATTAAAATTACCAGTAACCTATGTGACCTCCCCCTCTTCCCTGAGAACACGATATCAAGGTGCAGTGTTTATTAATTCCTCGTCAGTGATACAAAGATTCACTTAGCACACCACTTAATTTCCAAAAATGATAACACTGGAACTACCCCAGCATTTCACTTGTTTTCTAGTAGATGACACTGACCTTCAGTCAACTGTCACTTATTGTCTGGGTATTACTTGTGAGTACAGTGTGTCACCTGATGCTGTTATCAGAGGTGTGGTCATTCAGATGATTGTATAGGTTTAAAGAGAAGGTCATGTATTCTTGTGTATCTCTCTGCAATATTAATGGTTGTGTGTGTGAATAATACCTGAAATGCTCCTTGCCACAGTTTTGATCACCAGTGCTTCCTTTTAAACACCTTTACCAACACCCAGCCTTCAGGTTGGATTTTTTTGTTGTGGCTCACTAGTATGTGTTAGAAGAGCTTGTTTCACTTGATAGGAACCTTGAGAAAGAAAAGAATGCATGGTTTTGTATTAGTTCAGAATTGAAGCTTTGAAAAGTGTGCTGTTGTCAGCAGATTTGGCAAAAAAGACTCCAACCCATTTGGACCACATGTTAGACATTACTAGGCAATACCTTTTAATCTCAGCCGGTGTGAGTTTAAAATTCATTTTCACATGATCAAATGGGCCCGCTAGTTGAGCATGGTCTTCAGGTTATTGTTTTATTGCACCCCCTGGATTGTTAGTAGCATAGATCATACATGCATTGCAGTTCTTTTGTTTTGCATATGTAACAACTTTTGAAAATGTGCTTTTATTTTTTTTATTACAATGTTTGAAAATTTCACCAAATCCTGTGTAACACTAAAGAATTGGATATTTTTTGTCATATTTTAATAATGTAATTATTTTATTTATTTTGGCAAACCTATAGTACCTCTACTGCCCCTTTAAGAGAGCGTCTAGTGGTGTCGGTGCTGTATCGCTCTCAGTTGGTGCTAGGCTGCCTGGGAAGAGGTAGGGAATTTTCTTTGCTCTTGTTTAAGCTCGCGTTTTGTTAAATCTGTAAGATAGTTGAAAATACATGTAGCTGTGAATGTTGGTATGTTTTAATACATGCAGAGGAGTATTCTTTTTGACGAGTTAAGAACATTTTTTTTTTATATTAGAGCAGATATCGCTAATAGTTGGTCACAGGGTTTCTCCATGTGCTTATCTGCTAGGGGAATTCTGACTCCTGTGAATGCTGCATGTTAAAGAACATTTTCATTTCCATTTGTGCAGGTATGTGTATTTGGTTCTGGTTGTGTTAAGTGCACATGTAAAGTCTATGTAAATTTCTCAAACTCATTTTCTTTTATTTCTGCAAGAAATCTATTTTATTGTATTATTGTGAATTTATTTCTGGGAATAATAGTATTGTATCGCCTTGAGTTGGTGCTAGGCTGCCTGAGAAGAGGGGAATTCCGACTCCTGTGAATGCTGCATGTTAAAGAACATTTTCATTTCCATTTGTGCAGGCCACAGTCAGCGACCTGCAATAAACATCAACCAGCAAATCGTGGTCTGACTCCCCTTTCTATCGGAACACAACGCAGAACGCCCGTTACACATATGTGGAAAACACTTTAGTAAATCAATGTTTGGTCATGGCGATTAGCTTTGTCCCTTTTGACACGTGGTCTTTGCTGTAAAAAGGTCTAGAATAGTGTGGAAAAATGTTTTTTGGTAGACGTGGTTAAAGGTCAGGACCTCCCCAGACCTTATTCTCATCAATAAATACTTCTGTCTTTGACCAAATTTGTTTTTCTTGTGCTTTAGCAAAATATTACATAGCAGAGAGTGAGTAAAAAAAAATAAATAAAAATTGCTGCGGCCTTGGCAGCAGAATCAGCTGCTACATTTTAAGTAGAAATTGAGTCAGAGGAACGTCTGTGCACAAAACAATGACAAATAGCTTTAGCAGAAAACAAGAAAATGGCAGACAAAAATGCATTTATCAGAAGCACATTTTAAACAGGTGTACCTGTTGATGTTAACATTTTTCTTTATATTCACAGAGCACCAAAGTCAGGGACCACACCAAAGGCATATCTGGAATCTGTAAAAAAAAATAGTCATAGATTTGCCCTCAGCCAGCTTGCATCAGTTAGTCCAATGATTTCTGCAGCTTGAACAGAAAGATAAAAAGGAAGAGAACCTGAAAGACTAATATCAAGCGCAAATAGCAAAATCAACTTTACTTTTTCTAGTGTTTGTGTATCTGCAGGCAGAGCCATCTAGAAAGAGAATCAGGTCTGGTTTAGAAAGAGTTGTGTCAGAAAGGTCCGGTCACGGTGTGCATATCTGTTGCACAGCAGCAGCACAATGTTTGTTCCGCCCTTGAGGAAGAGGAATTTGAGCAGACATGTTGGGCATGTCCAAGAAGATGGTGGAATATCTAAGCCAGCTAGCAATCAAAATGATGTGAAGTTTTCTGTTCAAGAAAAAGTTGAGAAACCAACAGCATGGGGAACCAACAGTCAAAACAGAATAGCTTACAATGTCTCTTGAGGCTAATGCTGCTTTATCTGCTCCTGCCACTGACCCAGACAGAGGGAAGTCCAGCTACAACAGGGTCAAGTTTGGCAGAAAAATAGACAACTGGTCTGAGTGTGCCCCCATGTGATTGTAAAAGTACTCATGTCATGCAGTCATCCTTATTGTCAACTGCTTGAACAAAGGATTTTGTCAGATTAGGGAAACCTAATGTGAGTGTAGTCTGAAGTGCAAGTTTTATGTCTACAAAGACAGCTGCATCTGCATCTGATATCCACATCAATGAGTCATTAGCCTTCAGATCAGTTTTTTTTATCATTTCATGTAGTGGTTTATCCAAAAGAGCATAATTTGATAAACATGAGACCAGTAAGAACACATGCCCAGCAATGACAGCATTTGTTTTTTTTCTGTTTTGTATTTGGAAATAACATGACCTAAAAACATAACCTCAGTTTAGACAAACTGCAATTTTAAAAGACTGACCTTGTGAACTTCTGCCAAGTGTTGCAAAAGTGCAATTTTGTCTTACTCACATTGGTCTCTGGTGGGGGTGCAAATAAGGAGTTCATCAATACACTGCAGCAAAGAGGGGCCTGGAGTGATTTGGAGGGAGTCTGGAGAGGACTTCAGACACTAATTATCAATGGTTGGGGTTTCACAATAAATTTCATATATGCAAGTAAAAGTATAACACTTTCCATTAGGTTCAAAGCAAACCAAAACTAGCTATCTGGATGAATTGGAACAGAAAAAAAGCATTAGAAAAGCCAACCACAAAAACGTATTTTGCATTTGAAGGTACCTGAGGCAAAATAGTGTAAGGATTTGGAACATTGGAGCCTCTGGGCTGTATAGTGTGTAAGAGGATTTCATTCTATAACTTAGAGGCAGCTGCAGACTGCAGCTTACCAATTATGGAAGAGGAAAGGGTAACAGAAGCTATGTTTGTGTGTTGAGAGAGCATAGAACTTTCCAGAACAGTACTTTGAAAGGATATGTTAGAAAGGTTGTTAATAATGTGTGAGGATCTGTGTTTAGCTCCGCCTTTGGGCGGCGTCACTAACCTTCACTCCACAGGTGATCCTGATTTTGCTGACGAGACCATCCAGCATTTAAGCCTCAGGCTGAGACCAGATCTTCGCTAGAGCATCAGACCTTTCGGGTTAGATTCTCCGCCTCAGCATCTAACCTCGATTATGCTCATTGTGCTAATTACGTTCTTTGTCTTGCCTGAAACTTAGGTTTTTGCCACGCCATAACTACGGACCTTTATGGAAACTTACCTGGAACCTTTGGGATACTTACCTTTGCAGGAACTGGCTCGTCATCTCCTGGATCGCCCTGGAACCTCTCCTCACCTCCTCTACGCAGTAAAACACCTCCCGGATCTGTAAGAGAACAAGAGACATTATTTCATTCATCCTTTTGAACTACACTGAACAAGATCGTACCCGAGACTCACCCAGTTCTTCTTGCCTTGCAGACTACTCCCGAGACCTGCTCACTGTATATACTGGCACCACCTGTAAATAAACTCACTTACCTTTAGCTCCGTCTCCGTGTTTGGTTTTGGTTTCGCTCTCTGGACAATTACCCTGAGTTTATGTCATAATGTTAAGACAGGTCCTGGAAAACAGTGGGTCTGTACTGGGCCGGATTGATCTAGCGGCCTGGGCTGGTTTCCAGCAAATGACGAAGGAGTTATGTAAACTTCTGACCAATCACGAACTGGTCAAAAGTATGCAATAGGCATTTTATAATGTACAGTATGTGAATGTTTTTGTACAGTGCCCTGAGATCACCCAACCTGAACGCTTTGTCCCTGGCTTTCAGTAAAAACCTGACCTCTGTGTTCAGGTAGGGTTTCTGGTTGGGGTAGATGATGATAGTCTTTGTTTTGTTTTAGCAAAGGCTGGTAAGCAGAGACCATCATGATGAATATGTGGTCAGAGACATCAAGGTCCATGTGTTCCTTGTATGTTGTATAGACACAGTCCAGTGTGTTATTTCCCCTTGTCAATATGGTGACACATACCCTATATTGCCAAAAGTATTTGCTCATCTCCCTTCACATGCATATGAACATCCCATTTTTAATCCATAGGGTTTAACATAATGTTGGGCCACCTCTTGCAGCTATAACAGCGTCAACTATCCTGGGAAGGCTTTTCACAAGATTTAGTAGTTTGTGTATAGGAATTTTTGAACATTCTTCCAGAATCACATTTCTGAGATCAGATACTGATGTTGGATGTGAAGGCTTGACTTGCAGTCTCTGCTTTAATTAATCCCAAAGGTCTTCTATCGGACTGAGGTCAGGACTCTGTGCAGGCCAGTCAAGTTCTTCTACATCCAACTCACTCATCCATGTCTTTATGGACCTTACTTTGTGCACTGGTGAGAAGTCACGTTGGAACAGTAAGGCGTCATCCCCAAACTGATCCCACAAAGTTGGGAAGATAAAAGTGCCCAAAATGTCTTGGCATTAAGCATTAAGAGTTCATTTCAATGGAACTAAGCGGCTAAGCCTAACTCCTAAAAAAACAACCCCACACCATAATCACCTCTCCATTAAACTTTACATTTGGCACAATGCAGTCAGACAAGTACCGTTCTCCTGGCAATCGCCAAACCCAAATTTGTCCATTGAATTGCCAGACAGAGAACCGTGATTCATCACTCCAGAGAACACATCTCCACTGCTTTACAGTCCAGTGGTGGTGTGCTTTACATCACTGTATCCAATGCTTTGCAGTGCACTTGGTGATGAAAGGCTTGGATGCAGCTGCTCAGCAATGGAAACGCATTCCATGAAGCTCTCTACGCACTGTTCTTGAGCTAATCTGAAGGCCACATGAAGTTTGGAGGGCTGTAGCTATTAAATCTGCAGAATGTTGGTGACCTCTGTTCACCATGCACCTCACAATCTGCTGAGCCTGCTGTTATTTTATGTGACCTACCACTTTGTGGATGAGTTGCTGTCATTCCAAGTTGCTTCCACTTTGTTATAATACCACTAACAGTTGACTGTGGAATATGTAGCAGTGAGAACATTTCACAACTGAACTTATAAAACAGGTGGCATCCTATCATGGTACAAAGCTGGAATTCACTAAGCTTAACAGAATGTCTTGTTCTTTCACGAATGTTTGTAGAAGCAGTTTGTATGCCTAGGTCCTTGATTTATTACACCTGTGACCATGGAAGTGACTGGAACACCTGAATTCAGTGATTTGGATGGGTGAGTGAATACCTTTGGTAATGTAGTGCAGATGAAATATAAACAGAGTGTCTATCAGATTTATGTGTTTGAAGTTGCCAGTTACTATGTCAAAGGTTTTCGGGTTCTTGCTTTGGGATGATGTTGTGAAGTTTCTTTAGCACATGGTTAGCATTGGCATTTGGCAGTATGTAAACAACAATGACAACCCTGCTCGAACCCATGAGACAGATAATGTGGCCAGCATTTCATAGGTAAATAATTTATTGCCTTAGAGCACTGTTGTTCACAAGAGTACGGTTTGTGCACCATTCTTTTTTTAAGCAGGCACAAAGTACCCTCCTGCAGGTTTTCACCAACAGAATATTTCAGTTTGCACGGAAGAGTAGCATGCCACCAATCTGGAAGCCTGAGTGTTGTTTTAACCATGTTTTTGGCAGGTGAAATACAGCATAGTTCCTCATTTCTCTGAATGATCCATTGAGTATGCCAATCTTAGACTGCCCAGCTTGTTGTCTAAGGAGCGCACCTTGGCCAGAAATAGAGACACAATCAGTGGTCTAGATGTGTTCACCTTTAGGTTAGCCATCAGGCTGGCCCATTTGCCCCTCTTCTGCTTCCGTGCATGCCACTTCCTCTTGCCCACTGCACTCTGCTATATCTGCCCAGAGCTTTACCATCATAGAATAATATACACTATTGTTAGTGAAGTAATGAAAACCACCCATATTTCTACAAGTTCAGCTGGGCTACATGTCAGACACTCATTCCTACTAGTAGAGCTTGGAAAAATGGTATTAACATGGATAGCTGGTATAAGTGGGCTTGTAGGGCTAAGCCCTCCCTGGTGTTTACATTAAAAATTTTAAAATACCTAACAAACACAAATTTAGAATATTGTATCACATTTTGTAAAATTTACAACAAAACAGGTGCCAACAGTCTTGAGAAAACCCCAGTGTCTTTCCAAAAGCCTAACTTTCTTCAGCCCCATTCATTGAATGTAATTTCATGGTACAAAATGATTGACAGCTGTCTTGTCACACCTCCTTTTGTTTGCTGCTCATTTGGGCTAATTTAGTTCAGCTCAGGGTCAGTCCAAGGCCTCAGGCTTTAGTCAATGAGGGTGGACGTACAATCACACGAATGTATCTGGGTAGGATTTGGCGGAGACTGGCGTAGTTACTATAGCAAGCAAGATAAATATAAACAAGGTGTCAGGATATGGGTTTTTGTTGTTTTTCTTTGCGATATCTGTTACATTTTTGAGTGATTGTTTTCATGTCTTGTCTTTGTTTGGTGTTTACCTTCTGTGTTCTTTCATTATTCACTTCTCCTCTGTCTGCACTTATCTATTCTGCCACGCCCATCTCCTCCTGTTAACAATCATTATCACTGCCCTGTGTCCACTTCCCATAATCACCCTCTGCTTTAAAACCTGGTCTTCTTCTCCACCTCCCCGCCGGTTCATTGTTCATTGTCTCAGATATGTCCATGTATTGTTGTTTTTGTCCACGGTTCCTCCTTGCCTTGCCTTGTCTCGCTTCACCTTGCCGTTTTTGGATTTTCTTATAGTTTGTGTTGCTGTCACGTCAGCCTTTTGTTTTCTAGTTTTGTTATTTAAATAAATCAGTTTTTATTTTAAAAGATGAGTCTGCATATTGGGTTCGCCTCGCTCTCACCACGTTCTGACACAATTTTTTTTTTTTAAATAATCCACCTTATTTTATTTCTCACCTGTTTTCCCTAATGTTTTTTGGGGGGAAACCAGAAGTGAAGAGGTTGGAGGCGGATAGACCAAAGGATATTCAAAAAGGAGAAGTGGCAAAACCAAAGTTTTTCTGTGACCTGGTTTCAGTGAAAGGGCTGGAAAAATGGCAAGTGTAGCTAACAAATCTGTAGCAAGCTGGTTAACATTTTTGCATCCCAGAAAATTTGTCTGAATGAGCTTCTCTTTAAAATAAGGTAGGCTTCATTTAAAAAGAAAAATGCACTTTCCAGTATGGCATATCTTGTTTGATTTTATTTTATCAGTGTGATTAGTAATTGTGTCAAGGAGTGTGTTGCAGTCTTATGCAAAGCTGTTTCACTAGGAAATAAATCATCTGAAATAACTATAGTTGAACCCCCCTAATGCAGGGAAATTAAGTAACAGACAACTGACAGAGGCTCTGTGTAAGCTTGGTTTTTGGTGGTGGTTTGTGTTACAAAGAACATAAGGTAGTCGTTGTTGTTGTTCCTTTGTTTATTGCCGAGTGTCTTTACACGGACTTGCCGGTTAAACTGTAAATAAAGTAAAACAAAACCCAATACTTAGTATTGCAAGATTCAAAATAAATACAACTTAAACATAGACTTAAGAACTAGGCTTGTTATAAATCACAAAATTCACTTCACAATATAATAAACATTCAATATCACAGTGCAACGAGCAAACTAGCATTAGCTAATTAGCCGCTAACCGCTAGCGTCTTATTGCTTTAAGCTAATTCGCCAAATAGAACAACTTAGAACGCAAAACATCTCGCTACAGCTTACAACATTAATACAACTTACCACGTTCGGCAATACTAACGAATAAGTAGGATAAGAACTTTATTAGATCAGCTTGCTGGTCTTAGCTAACGGCGACGTACGCGCTCTTTCCGTCCGCCGTCGGTCACTTTCACTTCCGGTTCACCGTACACTCCCTTAACTAAATGCAAAGCTCTAGAGCCCTCTAGCGGAACGGGAGGAGTGAATCCAACAGCTTGTTTTAAGGTTGTCTTTGTGCTGAAAAAGGACAATGTCAATTTATAGCAGGTTTTCTTTATTTCAAATTGGATGCTTCTGTTGTTGGAATCCAAACTGCAGCATTTTATTATCTATCTGTTAACCCACTCTACAGATATCACCACCAGCCGTCACTGGGTATTAGTACCAACTTTACAATATGTAGCAGCATAAATGGTACGCTGCCACTTTGAGGCCAATTTCAGCTGCTGCATATAAGCAAGCCTTCACCTATCGTGAGGCTGCTTGCGTTGTGACGTCAATTCAATCCGCTTCCTTTGTTTGCACCGTTCTGGCCTCCTCTGCTGCACCTCCAATATCTGGACCGATCTGTCCGGTCATTTGTTTGACAGGAAGTTGCACCACATGTAGGCGGAAGTGGATCTGGTTATTTGGCAGTGCGGTCATTTATCAGGTCACAGCCTTCCGACTCATCAGCACTGCACCTGGAGTGGCACTCGCTGCTGTTTTGCCTACCTATAACTTGTTTTAAAAGACAACCCTGAACTTTCCCTGCTGCTGGGCGCATTGATGGCGCTACTTAAGGGATAAAGTGGAACACTGTATTGCATTTGTATCACTGTTTTATTTATATTGTTTGTTTTTTTTTGTCTTTCTTTTAGGGACTGAGGCTTCTGTGGTGGCGGTGGTGACCCCTGGTGGTGGTGTCTTGTGTGTGTGTGTGTGTTGTTGGAGCACCTTTTTCTTTCCTTGTTTGCTGTGTTTTTGTAGTGTCCAGGGTGCTCCCTTTTTCTGCACTGGATGTTGCCCCTTCCCTCACTACTTCCCCATTGGTAAGCCTCAGTTTCCTTTAAAATTTAGACATTTTATTATAATCTTGTTGACTATATTCACCCTTTAACCATTCAAGTTCAGATTATTATTTTAAAAGGATATATTGAAGTTTAATAAATTTTGTAGAACTTTCTGAATCTCGTCTCCTCATTTCCAGCAGAACTTACCTGTGTCTTTATAACATTATTTTCCTGGATTTATTCCAGGTGGCATTGTTGGTCATTATAACCTTTAATATTTTATATTTGGGTTCATCATAAAAAGAAAATCCACCCCCAGGTTGCCACAAATATATTGTCCCAGGGACTTGACAATTCTCTGGCACGCTGAGTGCCACCAACTTTGTGATGTTGCTACTAATTAACTTGCCTGAGGTATAACCATTTTTGTGGCCATTATTTCTTTTTTAAGATTAGTTGGCTGTGGCAGCCTATTTGAATGAAATTGACTCCAAACATTAATCACATGTAGATGTTCATCCAAAGATTACATTCTGCAAGTTTCATTAAAAAGATTTTAGTGGCTCATGGAACATTTTGCTTACAGTCAAACAAAGAAATACACATATAGACCTGGGCAAAAATATTGACTGCCTCTGCCTTTTGGCGACGGGTGATAAAAATACCTTAATTGCAGACAAAACAGCCAATATTTTATTCACTGTGAAGAAAGTTATTTTTGTGACATCCCACCACTACTACCACCCCCTTACACATGCACACACACACACACTCCAGCCACCCACATGCTAACATTCTGCATTTAGCACAGGTGGAACATATGGGTGTTACTGACTGATGTAATCACTTATGCAAATGTTCAGAACTAAATGCAGTGGATTAATTGCAGCTTGAACACATGCTGAGGGAGATATTTGAATGATCTTATGTACAGATGGAGTCAGGAGGTTTATTTCACACTTTAAACATTCACACAAAAAGTCTGGTAGCTTGCTTGAGATGATTAAATATGTTTTAAGTAGATGGTTCTTTTCAGTTAAAGCTCATCAGATCAAATCAAAAGCAAAGGCATGCAGCCAAAAACGTTTTGCTACAGGCCAGAAATATCAGAATATTTTCAGATAAATATTTTTCAATAATTATGCATATTTTAAAATAAATTATTATTACAAGATAAAGTTTTGAGGAGTTACACAATATGAATCTAGAATGTATTCATTCATTGCTCTTACATGAAGATCAAACATGTATTCTTTGTGGGATGGCTTCTGACATCCAAAAACACAAGACAAACAAACACCTAACTCAGGAGGGTGGAGGGGGAAAACTGAATGGAGGGACTGAAACAACAAAAGAACTTAAGGTAACCCAAAACCAACCTGGAAAAAAGCCAGGGCCAGCAACGATAACTGACTCAGGAGAGAGGAGGGGAACTAGGACGGAGAGACCTAAACAAAAAGGAACAAAATAATAAAAACAAAAAACCAACCAGGCAAAAGACCACAGGCAACAAAGAAAAATAACAAAAATTGTTCAAAAGTTCTGAAGGATGGCCTGGGGTACGTCCACACATGAGCCAGAGGTCAGGCAGATGGCCCAGGTCACGTCCAAAGTTTGGGAGGACAGCCCAGAGCACATTCTGAGAGATGCAGGAGAGGTCTTGCTCTTAACCTTCCTAGGACCCTCTTGAAGGCTGAAGAAAGCGAGGCATTCTCCTGTTTTAGATTATTGTATTGTCTTACTCCTTGTGTTCACAGGCTGAAGAGTGTGAGGCATCATCAGGGACGTTCTCAGAGGCGCAGGAGAGAAGTGAGGTTGTCCACCGAGGAACAGGAAGGCAGAGAGGTGTCATCAACCTTGATCCTCATAGAGACTCAGGCGGGAGAGGCATCAACCTCAACCCTTTAGAGACACCGACAGAAGAAGGCGTTGACCTCGAAGCTCTCGAAGACGCAGGGAATGAGATGCATCCTCCTGGACCCTGTTTGAGGCTCAGGAGTGTGGGACTCTGGAGGTACTGAAAACCTGGAGGTGGGAACCCTGGAGGCCCTGAGCCACAAGAAGGTCACTCACCTTCCTCTGGCTCAACTCAAAAAGTAGCCAAATCCTGACATGAATTGAATTTAAAATTTGTGGGGATTTGTTCCCAGTTTTTTTTACTCATTTTTAGTTATCAGAATGACAGTAAATTTATCATATTGCATTTTTGACATTGATTAGAACTGCAGGCAGTTTTAACCTGTTAACTAGCCACGCCCCGTTTTGTCCCGCACGTGGTACAGATCTTGTTCTTATGACTTTTCAGCCATCTGGTATCTCAGAATAGCCACCGTCTGCCAATATGACGGTTTTATATGACAGCTTAGACCCTCCCCTTTTGATTGACACCACATTTGAGCAATCACATTATGAAATGAGTTTTTCTGAGCCAATAATATCCAGAGAGCGTCATGTAGCTTATTTACACATCCCCCGAATCTTTCACGAATATTTCTGACTGGTCAATGCTGACACTAAATCTAAAGCCATGGATGTGTAGCCAACAAAATTTCTGATATGGGGATATATGGCACCTCTGGGTTTGTTTTGACATGATTCTTTGAGTCTCCTGCGTATTCAGTGCATGCTTGGTGCATAAATCTTAGCAGGAAGTAAGTGTTTACTGTACTTTTTCCTCAACAACAGATTATCAGAACGGGTCAAAACAGGATATATTACTTAAACGGAGCTTCTAAATGACTCACGAGAGTGGAATATTATACATTGGAGGACGTAGTGTCTGATTCAACCGAGTTTATGGTTCCAGAATCCCACAAATGAGCAGCTGTTTACAGAAGGAGATTACAGTAAGCCTAATGTTTTATTCTTGGCTTGTCTTCATATGATATGGCGGTTAGATGTAAATATGTAGCTTACAGTTTCATTTACTGTTCAGCTGGATCGTATCATTGAGAGGAAAAAATGGTCGAACAGCCCACCAGCAAGCAAAAGTATACCATGGAGGAGGTTGTGGAATTGCTCACACGGAGGGAGAGCGACATCTCAGTGTCAGACACGTCTGATTCTACTAATGAATCAACACCTGAAGATGACTTGTTTTTTGATGGAGATGACCAGTAAGTGTCTAAAGTTTTTATGTTATTATTCCCTAAAGATAAATATTCATGTTTTGCTTTGTGGTGGACTTTGTTTTAGTTCTTTTGTGTGGAAGTGGGGGGTGGGGTGGAGTGGGGGAATAATTGTTTGCTTGGGTCAGAAGTTGTGCATCAGAGGGCTTTTGAGAGGATTGATAAAGTGTTCATATTTGCTGGAACTTTATTTTAGATATCAGTATTTATTTTGGGTGTGCGTCTGCTGCACTATTCTCCACCTGAATAGTACAGCAGAGGATTTAGCAAATTAAGCAAAAAGAGGGACACCAGAATTTGATCGCCTTGGAAAAATAAAACCTCTTTACCTGGAGATGAGAGAAGCCTGCCGCCGAAACTACCATCCTCGCCAAGAGATCGCCATTGATGAGAGAATGGTTGCATCAAAAGCAAGAGTTACATTCAAGCAGTACATGAAGGGCAAGCCTGTTTGCTGGGGACTCAAACTGTTTGTCCTCGCAGACTGCAGCAATGGATATACCTGGGACTTTTTCATTTATGAGGGAAAAACTGATGGCAACAGTGGAAAGGGTCCCAGTTATGAAGCAGTAACAAAGCTTATAAACACGTTAGTGCTGGGCACAGACTACAAACTATTTGTGGATAACTTTTACACTAGTCCCACCCTATTCCAAGATCTCATGCAGGAGAGGATCTGGGCATGCGGGACTATTAGAACAAACAGAGTAGAGTGTGCCCCAGCTGGCACAGGACCGATGGTAGACAAAGATGTTGTGTATGTGGTACTAAGACACCAATCAAGTGCTCCACCTGTGACAAGCCATTGTGCTTTATCTCAACTAGAGACTGCTACAACAAGTGGCACATTGACAATCCTATGTAAGGGGGGATCGAGCATAATATTTGTAAATAGTTTTGGTTTGCTGTGTAGTGTGTGTTGCTTTTTTTGTACTCTGCAAATAAAACCAAATTTGTAGAAAGTATTTTTCTTTCTTTTTTTTTACAATGCACAATAGTGTGATTTACTATTTTATTGTGTTTATATGTATATAATCATAATTAATTTTCACAGTATCAGTAATTTTGTGTATAGCAGAGGATTCCTCTGGTCATTATCTTTTATTAGAGCCCTTATTGAGGACTGTATGTTGAAGCATTGAGGAGTTACAATCATTTGAAGTGTGTATGTACAGGCGTTTTCCAATTGTGCCATTTGGAGTCTCCAAATGGCACAATTGGAAAACACCTGTACATACACACACACAAACCTGTCTAAAAAAGTAATTTCTTATGCTATTTTGATCAAACTTGAAATCCAAAACAAAAATGCTTTATTTTACAGTTTTATTGTAATTTACAATCCATACATTCAACTTTCAATGTGTATTCATATAGAAATAAATATGAAAACTCCAGGTGAAGCAAAAATTGTTTTTGTGTTACAAACTTAATAGCTCCATACTAATTACAGTTAAAGCATTTTTGACTGCAAAAATAAAAAAATTAGCTTGACATCTTCATAGAGACCAAGCTTTTGCATGTACTCCAAAGGGTTCAACAACAGCAGCTGATTTAATTTGGGTATGCTTTTTCAGGCATTTTTGGTGATTTAGGGATGGCCAGTTAACTGTTAACAGACTCTCAAAGGGACAGAAATAAGTCTTCCCCATGGACACACTCTGCTGCTTTTTTGATACGTTTAATGCTAACTGGACCTCACCCCACCTGGTGGCAGGGTCAGCAAAACCTGACGACCCACCAGGCTTATAATATACTTGGGGAAATCCTGCACTGTCTACATCATTTGCAACAAAAAGTTGTGTAGAAGCACAACATTTTAAGCAATCAGAACCGCAGATTGCATGACCACATATTGTCATCGGATGGGAATTTTTCCCTTCAGCTTACCTCCAAAAGTTAAAAAAACAGCCTAAGGCCCCGGGTATTACCCAATTACAGCACAGTTGGTCTTAGATAAGCTGACTGCGGGGGTTGGTTGATCCAGACAAAATTACAGTCTTCTTCCCTGGGATCCACTCTGCTACCCTTGAAGGAAAAATCATTCAGCGGCTGAGAACAAATAATCCTCCAAACTCCCAGGTTAACGACCGTCCAAACCCCGACTTTATGACGAACTGTTGTTAGTCAGTGTGGTTGTTTTGGAGATCCTGGAAAATAATATCTCAGGGTGATATTTTATAAAAATCACTGTGCTGAACCCACTTTTGCAAAACCACCCAAAAATTACTGAACCAAGATCCTTACATCCTCAAATTGGTAAACATTTTACTGACTTGACTCGGGTGGACTCAGGAATATTGGTGGAACTGCTTCCATAAGTGTCATCCCTTTTCTTGGGTCTTGTAACCGTGATCTGGTGGAAACTCTTGGTGAAACTGATTAATAATCCCATGTGTGATCCAAAGACTTGTGAGGGAATCTAGTGAAACTGTTGAAAATCTCATAAAATCCAGTGATGCTGATGAATATTCATGTAGAAAGTCCAGTAATACTGATGAAATCTTGTAAATAAATCCAGTAAAACTCATGGAAAAACCTTAGTAAAATGATGATAATCTTATGAAAAATGTGTTAAATGCCACAAAGATATTCAGAATAATATTGTAGACTCACCATGTTTTGTCTTTTAATATGATTTGCAAATTTTTATTAGTCCTAAAGGCAGCATAACAATTTAAATCAATTGCAGAAAAGGCATTAAATTTAACTTTGACAAATACAGCATAAATCAATCAGATAACTTTGCATAGGATATAAACCAATCAAGTCTACTTAACACAAGACCACAGCTACATTCTAATCAAAATTTAACAATTTAGGTTAGGACATACTAAGGAAAAGTTCTTACCATTCTCTGTTTTCTGTCAGGATTATTCACCCCTCAGACGGAGAATATGTTGGTAAAATCTGTCCAAAGTGACCTCTCTTCTGTCTCAGACTTAAAAGTTGGCTGGTGAATTATAAAAATCTGGCCCTGCCGTCTCCAGGTTGAAACAAGCAGCAGTGGGATGATAAATCTGAGTTTTTAGGCTCAGTTTTTGACAGCTAACTTCTAAAATAACTAGAGTGCCCGTGAATACGTCCTGATGGACCCAACAGAGTGAGTTCAGAACCCAACTCACTCTGTTCCGGTGTTTTACTTTTATCTTTCAACTGCACTTCCTCTTTTTTCTGAGCTGCTGCTCTAACTTCTGCTTTTCTTCATCTTACTTTCCTTACACCTGTACACAGAAATAACATAGCGTCAAATAAACTATAAACTACTCACCAACTTCTTAATAAGGCTTATATTTTATATTAAAATCTTATTATCTGATACTAAACTATCAAATTTCATAGCTTCTGGAAAAACCCTAACTTTTTACTCCATCAATTCCGAGCAACCTGGAAAAGTTGCATGAACCTGTCCCTACCCCTTTTTTCTCATAAGTAGCTGCCTCTAATTCCGAGCAAACTAGGGAATGTGTGTAACCCAACTTCACCCCTTTTTCTCATAAATGCCTTCTTCCCTCCTAACCTTTTTACCCCTTTTTAAGCTGTGGTCTCTTCACAACCGTTAATACTGTCACATAATGCTCAATGATCAGTCACATTTTTAATCACACACTATAATCATCTTATAATATGATTATTTACTGATTGAATCTTTTTTAATATGAACACACTTAAATCATCCTATATATGATTATTTACTGATTAAGCTCCTCAGCACACTTAAATCATTTCTCCCCTACCCCAGTCCTGTCTGTCTGGGTTCAGAGCTGACCTCAAAAATGCACCGACCACAACAATATTTTATGCAAGCTGAAGGCCTAGCTCTAATAGTCATGGTTCTGCACTGGATTTTTCCATAGATGTTCAACAGAATTAAGATCTAAACTCATGGAGGGCCAATCAAGAATAGTTCAATGTTTTTCTGTCAGACATTCTTTATGCTTTTAATTGCATGTTTTAGGTCATGCTCCTGTTAAAGAACCCATGACTGAAGTTGAGCTTTCTGACACTGAGCAGTAGGTTTCACTCCAAGAGGCCTTGTTTATCTTGAGACTTCATTGTGTCCTGCACTGATTCAAGGTTCACAGTACAAGATGCAAAAGAGCACACCCAAAACAAAGCCGAATCCCCTCTGTGTTCCCCAGTAGGTATGGTACTTTTTCTTTGAAAGCTTCACTTTTACCCCTGTACACATAATGCTGATAGGACCATCAAGACCATGCCTAAAAAAATGTATTTTGGTGAATTCCTGTCTAGTTTTTTTTTTATGTTTTTCTGTCAGTAGTGGAGCACTCCTGGATCTTCTTTCTTGTGTCATAACTATGAATTAAGCCTCTTAGGCAGGCAGCAACTACGAACACAAGAACAGAGTTTTAAAAGAGTTCGAAGGTAAACTAGGGACCTGCAGGAACTGGGGAAGGCTTCAGGTCCACTGTAGCACTGGAGGAGTAGGTTATGCTTAGCGAAGGCAGGAATGTTGTAATGAGGAATGTAGTGATGATGCTTACAGTCCAGAGGTGAGGTGAATCCTGAGGAGGGTGATCTGATCTGCAGGAGGGATGCTCAGCAGGGAGTGGGTACGACTGTGTCCCTTGTTGAATTCTGTCCAGTCGAGTGGTGGTGGTGATGTGGTGGAGGGAGGACAGGTGGCTGGTGGAACAGGTAAGATCCTTGCAGGAGAGCCTTCGAAGGAGCAGCGAGGACCAAAAGACGAGCCAACTGGCTGTACATGAGGTGACTGATCAAGGAGGTGAGGCTGAGGAGCAAACTGGTTCTCCAGGAAGTCAAGGACCTGGAATGGCGAAAGAAGCAACAGAAGAGGCTTCTGTCACAAGCCTCACAATCACATTAACTAAAGAGCTTAGAAAACACTAAGGTTGGCCTATTACCACACAAGGTTAGGAAAAAATCTGGTGTCTGCCTCAGGGAAACTGCTCCTTTTTAAAGGGTGCTCTGATTGCAGGTAACTAGCTCCAGCTGGATCCAATCAGCCTGACGATGGTAGAAAAATCACACACACACAGGCACTACCATTCTCTTGTACAAAGACCTGCAGACCTACCACTATAGACCTCACTATGAATAAATTGCAACGGATAGTTACTGTCACATGCTCATCACATGCTTATTAGGAAGTGAAGCGGTCATAGAGGTGGGACCCAAAACGGTTGAAAAAACAAAATAGGCTCAGATGGATATCAGCTGCATTTTCTTTAATTTTGTGCACAGAGTAACCACACCAACAACATTTCCACTGAACAATGAAAGACTTACGACTTAAATAGAAGTGGAACTAAATTGGGAGAAACCATTGTAAGGAACACCCAACTGCAAAATGATAAACAATAGACATCTTCTGACGTCCCTAAACCAAAACAAAACCTAGCACAGGAGGGTGGTGGGGGGTAAGAACAAAAACACAAGATGGCGGGCAAAAACTAAAAAACAAGCAAAGAATACTTAACAAAAAACTGACCAGAAAGACTGGGGAAAATACACAAAAACTCGAAAAATAAACCACCGTAACGGAAGAAGTTCCGTCGGGCGGCCCGGACACCGTCTTCGGCGGAGCCAGAGTTCAGGAGGGCGGCCCGGACGCCGTCATCAGTGGAGCCAGAGTTCAGGGGGGCGACCTGGGCGCCGCCCCCGGAGAAGCAAGAGTCCCGGAGGACCGCTCAGGCTTGGGTGCAGCAGGCGAGGGCGCAGCAGGCGAGGACGCAGCAGGCGTGAGCGAAGCAGGTGTGAACGAAGCAGGCGAGGGCGAGGCAGACTTAGACCAAGCAGGCGAGGCTGAGCGGAGCGAGGCGTCCATCCGGACCCTCAGCGAGATTGAGCTGACCTAGTTGCCGACCCCCAGCGTGGCAGAGCTAAAGCCTCAGCTTTGCCCTGTCTTTGGTAGAGAATGCCATTTTTTATGTAGGTAAATTCTGCTAGACAGTCTGCTTTGCCTAGTTTTTCACCTTCTACCTCTGAAACTTTATCAAACCAAAATTTTAGCTTTGGATCAGCACTTTGGAGTGCAGCAATGTCTGAGGGGATTTTAACATTCATGGACTGACTTGGTTCTTTGATGAGTTCACACAGTTTCTTAGATGGACACCAAAACTTGTCCCTCCTCTTTTGTGCTCTGGTTTTATGCAGCCTTACTGGACCCTCTTCTAGCTCAGCATGGTAAAAAGGTAACTCCTAAAGAGTATTCTTAGCTTTCTGACCTCTAGTGATAGCCACATTACAGGAAGTGTGAACTTTTCCCATTAACTGCCTCTTCACCCCTTGTACTGGTGACCTTACACTGTTCTGTCCAACAAACTGTAACATAGCTTGTGCTTGTTGGATGAGATCAAAAAGAACTAGAACATCCCTCCCCAAAATAACAGCATAAGGGAGCTTAGCCACCAAAGCTACTGACATGAGATAAGTTTGACCATCAACTGTTAGGTAAACTTCAGCTGTGGGATATGCCTTTCCATCACCATGAACACAGCAAATGTTAGCTGAAGCTTCAGTCCAAAGGTCTCTTGGCACAATACTGGAATGAACCACAAACTTAAAGCAGCCTGAATATAACAGGGCCTCCTTACACTGACCACTGGTTAAAACTGGGACCATTAAACCTCTTTCTGATGTACAAGATATTGAGGGGATCTAGGAACTGTACACAGGAGAGAGGGTGTAGTCTGTCTGGTTGAAGGGCATGTATACTGGGTGTGACCTAGTCCATTACAAAGATAACAGCAAGTGTCTCTCTGGATTTGGAAAAAGATGGCTTATTGTTATTTGATTTTGAGGTACTAGGTTTAGAAAAAGATTGTCTAAAATTGCCTCGGGACCTACTTTGAAGTTGTCCACCCCCATCAGCCCCATAGGACTTATTTCATCCCGTAATGCGACTGTCACGGTAGAAGGCAGATCTCTGGCTCCCACTCCTGGCTGACAGGAACACCTCTGCAAGACGAGCAGCATCCTCAGCAGACTTGGGGTCCCTTTCGCAGATCCAAACCTCCATCTCTAGATTCATCTTCCTCAGAAACTGTTCCAGAGTCAGAAGCTCTGAGATGTCTTTCATAGTTGAAGTTTCAGGTTTCACCCATTTGAAAAAGGTCTTTTAATCTCACATACAGTTCACGTGGGGTTTCACCAGGATTGATGTCCAGTGCACGAAACCGTTTTCTGTACGTGTCACATGTGATTTCATCCTTTGCAAGAATCACCTCTTTGACCTTCTCATAATTGGATGAATCATCAAAGTCCATAAGAACATATGCACTTTTTGCTTTGCCAGTGAGCAGGGGAATTAGTTGAATTGCCCACTCATCTTTTGACCAACCACAAACTGTGGCTATTCTTTAAAAAGTCATTAAATAATGTTCTATGTCATCATCTGGTGAGAGTGGCAGAATCTTAGGCAATTTGGGTAGCTTTAGCGCCCATTGTGTTAGTGGCTGTGTTTGTCGGTCATGTGCAATTACCTGATGATCAACACTATCAGAACCATCATCTTCATCAGTGTTATCATTATCATCATCATCATCATCATTATCAGCAGTAACTTGTAGCCCAATTCCTCTTTCAAAGTCATCTTTCAGGTCTCTCACCTGAGCTTGAATCTGCTGAAATTGATGCTTGAGATTGTTCAAGATTTTTTCTTGACGTGTCGACTCTTTTTCCACCTGCTGATCTCTGGAGGCTTGGGAGTGGATGAGAGACTTCAGCAGACTGGTTAATTCGTCCAGTTTATCTGGATTACTAGCTTGTGCTGCTGCTCCCTGCTGGTCATCTGAAGAAACTGGTTCACAACCATGTGGTTCCTCTTGGTGCTCCACCGTTTTTCCACCCCGTGTCATCATTTTCAATGTAGTTTCAAACCATACCTTCTGCCACCACTTAACACAGCTAAGTCCAAATAGATCTCAACCTGTCAGTAGGTCTTTTCTTCTTCTTATAGTTAGTACTTTGCACTGTGTTTAATGATGGTCAGGAGACGAGTGTAAAACTGTATACTGTTTAATCTGGTCAGAACCATGGGCTCATCACAGCAGGTACAGCACCTTACGAGGAATAGTGTTGTACATTACCATCAAACTAGTGGATATTTTCTGGTGTGTAGTAGTCAATTATAATGTTATCAAGTCATAAAATGTACACTATGAAACTTGTCCTGATTGACATAAGTACATCTTACAGTTAGTCAGTGATCATATAATGCACAATGATCAACAATACTCCATATTTTACCACAGTGCTGATTGTAGTGGTTAAAATCCTGTATTTTAGGCTATTGGTTACTGTTGTAACTGGTAGGCTTTGGCTTAATCAAGATTCCTTATGCAGATCTTCTCTTACAAATATCTTGCCATTTTCATTTAGAACCAAATACATCTGTCATAAGTCTAAACTAAGCACAGTAGAAAACTGTTTGCCCCTTCCATTTCCAAACACCTGAACAGAATCACGCTTGACCTTAAGTAACCCCATCCCCCTTCTGACATACTCATTACACAAAATGAAATACACCCCATAGTGAAGATAAACACAGAAAAACAAGATAAATGGCTCTTACACTAATATAACTGAACCCACCTCATGCCCGTCTCTCATAGAATAGGTATGTGGTCACTGTGCTCACTACACTTTTTACAACCAACCACCAAGAGGGGGTACTGTTTCTCCTTTTATACAAGACCCAAATGAAAAGTAATGACAAGTGGAGTCATATACCACATTAACCCTGTTACACTTGTACATTTAGCTAAGTTATAGCTATTCATGTTTTTTTTCTAAAATCAGTTGGCAATCTTGAATTGGATTGACTCCAAAAGCAAATCAGATGTAGATATACATTTAATGATTATTTTCTGAGCGTTTCTTTAAAATACATTTGATGGTTCATGAGACATGTTGCTAATTCAACAGACAAATGATCACACACACAGACACAGGCAAAAACATTGTCTCCCTTTCACATTTGGAGGCAGGTGATATTAACCTGAAAATAATTTCAAAAGCAGGAACCCAGAAAAATGCCTCCTAAACCAGAGAGGAGGGAGATTATCAAAGATAGTCTGTCTGCTGGCCTGTGTAAAGCCAATCAATTTTTTATGAGAATACAATACTAGCAGCCCAATCAGCATGCAGCACAGCATGCGGCAATGCAGGCTGCTGATCTCGCTGCTATTTCTGCCTCTCTCCGTATCTAAAGCTGACTTTCTAAAGCACACTACCTTCTGCTGTGCTGTGTAGGTCAGTGGCAGTATTGACTTTGACTGTTTTCAGACTTATTAAATCCAGTGACAGTTCTTGCAGTCAGTAGTTGTAAAAGCTGCTTCATCCATGTCAGATTGCATAATGATATGTTGGAGTTTTTTTTAAGACAATGACTTCTTTTCTGCTAAGACAATAGCACTAGAATTTAAATTTGCACACTGTGTTTGGGCATGTGTGGTTGATTTCCTACTTACAGCTTCAGGGTGTATGTGTGTTGCACAGGAAATGAAAGCAGGAGAGAAGAAGCACAGGGATGTTTGCCAAGTAAATCAAACTTGATTTTTCTTCTTTTTTTTTTTTTTGGAGGCAATCTCAAGGTACTCTCATCTCAAGAAGTTCTCTGCTCTGCTGTACGACTGAAAAAGTCAACATATTTGACTTTATTAGACTTACACAAAAAAGGCAGAGCTGATTCATCTAAAGTAAGAGCTAAAATTCTGCAATAGCGTACTGTCAAGGGACTACTGGATATGTTGATGAAAGGAGCTATCTTTTTCCTTCAAAGTCCTTCACTAGATTCAGACAATTTGTTCTGCATACAGATGCTAATTGCATTTTAATGTGTCAATAAAAAAAAGAAAACATAAAGCAAATTGTAGCACAGTAATCGTGGTATAGAGACTTGGAGATCCTTTAAAGAATCTAAACCAACTGTTAGGACAGAAAGAGGCTTTTGAACAGCACTTGATTTCAGGGCAAACACAGATAAATGGCTAGATTTCATGTCTGACCACAATATGTAGAGATCTCATCAGCTCCAAGGCCCCAGCTTTTGAAGGCAGGGCATGATGGAAGCAGCCTGAAGATGTTCCAGGATCTCAGATCATCAGACTCTGAATGCAGATGATTCTTCCATCAAAGGAGATGAGCCATAATGCCAAGAGCTTAGAATCAAAATATGAATGCAATCTGTTAAACCCAAAGGGCATCTGCAGGTCAAGCAGGGCTGCTTTTCTAAAAGTGACTCAGACAGGCCAGACAGACATGAGGGAAGATAACATATCCTCTCCATATCAGAGAAACTGACATAAAAATGAAAATAAATAAGTCATAAAGATTTTTATAATTCAGTATATGACCAACACCACCTAACAGTTTCTACAAAACACATTCATTCCCTTATGTTTTTGGTAATGTCATTTATTTTTACAAAAAAGAATACTTATGAAAACTGGCAACAGGTCACACATTACCAGAAATTTTTTGATCAAAATGATCATCACCCTGTTAAAAGAAAATTGACTTTTATCTGGTTAAATAAGCGTAATGATGATACCTAGAAAATTTCTGAAGAAAAGAAGGCTGTTGTATCCACTGGGGTGTGTGTGTGTTCTTACCCTTTCTGCAGGGTGTGGCCGGCAGGTGCAACCTTCAGCTGGTTCGCCTTCTGGAACTTCGCCCTCCTCCAGTCGAGCTCACGTCAGCCCCCGCCCAAGTCGACCCGAGACTGCCAACCTGTTCACCTCTGGTCACAGTAAACCATTGAAAATCTTCTGTTGGTTGAGTTTGCAATTGCACTGCTCCAGAGTCAGTTTACCAAACATGACAAAGGCTGCCAGTCCAGCCACCCCACCAAACTCCAATATGACCTCGTAATAATCTAAGATCAGAAGAAATGCCTACATTTTAATGTATGAACTGTAAAGGAAGTGTGAAAAGAATCAAGATAAAAAAATATTAAAGCTGCGTCCAGTGGCTCATTAAGGTCACCATGATAAACATACACCTGTGTCTGTCATTCTTTGTTAATAAGCGGCACAAAATGCTGACAGAAAAGTAAACCTCAAACGAACAGTTGCTCTTAGAAAATTATAAGTCAGATCTTAAAAGATTCTTAAACCATGAGTGGCAGAAGACTGTGATAGTCACAGGCTTTGTTTTTATTTTTTAACAGTGTTTTATAAAGGAGATATGACAAGTTAAAAAGACTCCTCACTTTTAGTTTTAGTTTTAAATAATATTTAACCTAATTGGAAATCTATGGAAGCTTAACTGTGAACTGCGTTTCTGTGGGGATCTGAAAGAAAACCAGTAGTCTTACAGCAGTGACAGACACAAGTCAAATTCATTTACAAAATATTAGAAAATTTTAGATAATTTAAAGATTATAGTGTGACATCATCAACTGTAAGTTAAACCTTCCTTTGAAAAAATCTTTAAAAAATCATAAAACTTAAACTGTGACTGTGTAAAAACCATAAAATATATTAAAATACCAGTTCAGATGTGTAAAGTCCAATTTTCTGTGACTTGATTAAACTTTGTTTCTACTGCAATGTACTATATTTTGAATGGCCTATTTTAAAACTTTTTTCATATATAAGGCGCACCGCATTATAAGGCGCATAGCATAGAAGCTACAGTAGTGGCTGAGGTTGCGTTATGCATCCACTAGATGGCGCTGCGCTAAAGGGAATGTCAACAAAATAGTCAGATAAGTCAGTCAAACTTTATTAATAGAATACAAACCAGCTTTCTGACAACTCCGTTCACTCCCAAAATGAATAAACAGCTGTTTTATTATTTTTCCCGAGGTAATGTCAGTGACGTAGTATTATCTTTTAGCAACAGCAAGGTATAACAGGTAGTGAAGGGGAACTTTTCCTCGATTCAGTAAACACGTAAAAGAAACAGTCTGATACGTTACGGTAAATCAAACGTTAGTGTAAACACAATATAGTAACTCTCAAAATAGTGCAAAGCAATAACATACAGTAATATATGGAAACAATAACTCAACATTGTTCAAACGTTAATGTGCATATTCACAATATGACCAACCTTGTTCAGCTGTAAACACACAAAAGAAACATGTACCGGTAAATTTCACTTTATCAGTTCATTCATCATCAGCGAATCCCTCGAATTCTTCTTCTTCAGTGTCCAAATTGAACAGTTGGGTGAATACGGCATCCAACATGCCCGGCTCCGTCTCGTCAAAGTCATCATTATTCGACTCAGTGTTGCTGCTGTTGTCTGGTAGTTCAGTGACAATTCCTGCCTTCCTGAAAGCTCGGGCCACAGTTGAGATGGATATATCAGCCTAGGCAATTACGATCCACTGGCAGATAGTGGCGTATGTCGTTAGGCGCTGTCTCCCCATCTTGGTGAACATGTGCTCGCCTTCTGTCATCCACTGCTCCCACGCATTCGCAGTCTAGCTTTGAATGTCCTGTTGACACCAATATCTAGCGGCTGGAGTTTTTTTGTCAATCCACCTGGAATGACGGCAAGCACTGAATTAGTGTGCTTCACTTGTTTTTTAACACCATCAGTGATTTGGGAGCGCATGGAGTTGCAGATCAATAGGGACAGAGCTGTGTGAAAAAAGCCACCCGGTCTCTTGGCGTAAATTTCTCTCAACCACTCACTCATCTTTTCTTCATCCATCCATCCCTTCGAGTTTGCTTTGATGACGACGCCGGCTGAAAAGTTTTCCTCTTGAAAATAACCATGGGTGGAAGTTTCTGGCCATTAGACTAGCAGGCGAGAACTACAGTGAAGGATGACTTCTCATTCCCTGTGGTGCGAACATTCACCATACCTGCTCCTGTTTTATCCACAGTGCGGTTCACAGGAAGATCAAAGATGAATGGAACCTCGTCCATGTTGATGATGTGCTCTGGATGGATCTTTTTATCAGTGATCTTGTTTTTGCAGTATGTGCGGAAAGTGGACAGCTTTTCTTGGTAGTCTTTTGGCAGTTGCTGCGAAACAGTAGTTCGTGTGCGGATGGAGAGATTAGGTCTTTTCATTAACCGAAAGCACCGATAAGGACCACCTCTAAATTCATTGATGTTAAGTTTGCGTGCTAGCACTGCTGCCT
The DNA here is from genome assembly GCF_001649575.2 of Kryptolebias marmoratus. NCBI lineage: Eukaryota > Metazoa > Chordata > Actinopteri > Cyprinodontiformes > Rivulidae > Kryptolebias > Kryptolebias marmoratus. Next base: position 5,609,443 of record NC_051446.1, on the reverse strand, counting down.
TCATTCAAATAGTTACTGTAGAGACACTTCTACTTGCTGCTATCTGTTCAACAACACACTGTTCGAGTTTGTCCTCTAGCTGTAGCCATCTTGCTTTGTTTCCTCGGAAACTCTGTTTAGTCTTCTTTACTTGGCGCAGGTCATCTTGTTGCTTCCTCCACTTCCGCACCATTGATTCATTAATGTTAAATTTTCTAATCCCATGTTCTACTGTGTGACTGATAGCCTTGAGTTTAAACTCTGCGTCGTTTTGGGGTCTTTACACACACACAAATGGAAATGAAAATGCACGCTTCGCGCAGGTAGGTAGGTAGGTAGGTACATTTATTTATATAGCACTTTTCAGCACGAGGCAACTCAAAGTGCTTTACAACACAAGAACAAAATTACAGACAGAGTTAAAGAACATGACAAGATAACTAAGCTAAAACATGACAATGCTAACAAAGGTACAGGATAACTAAACTACTAAAACATGATATTACTAAACCAAGGCACGAAGAATCTAGCTAACAGTGAATATGATAACTAATTGTACATTAACTAAGCTAAGTGTACAAGAAGGCTAAATAATCTAAAACGTGACAATGCTAAAACTAAAACTAATGGTACTGAACTATCTAAAAGTACCCCAGGCCCGCTATACAGCCGAAGTAAAACCAGACATATCTAAGCATGAGCTAAGATAGTCATATATCCCAGCATGCACCGCTCGCTACTTCTTCTGCGGGAGAAAATGGAGTCTGTGGCTGCTTCCCGTAGTTGCAAGAACTGTTGCGGCTCAATATTGATCCATATATAAGGCGCACCGGATTATAAGGTGCACTGTCAGCTTTTGAGAAAATTTAAGGCTTTTTTAGCCTTATAGTGTGGAAAATACAGTATGTCTGAGCTGTAGAGCTCCAAAGAGGCACCTTTAATAAAAGCAAGGTTCTGAGCAATGGTGTTTTTTAAAAATAAATAAATAAAACAAAACAGAAAATATACTGTCATAGTCTGCACTTTTGGTGTCTGTTTTGGGTTTTCTGTTCTCCCTCGCCCCTGCTGCCTTGCTCCTTTTCCACACCTGTTTTCTATCCGGCCAATCACTCCCCGTTATTTAATCACCCCTCCTTCAGTCACTGGCGTCGGTTTCTTGTTGTGTTGTGCATGTGTACTCCCAGTAGTGTTGTGGCTGCGTTCTGTTTGCCTCCTGGGTTGGATTTAACATTAAAGCTTCAAGATTACCTACTGCCGTTTGGTCCGCCCCTTCTTCTTCCATGACATATGCAATGTACAATAATCATCTGTATAAGCATATGTAACATTTATTACCCTGTTAAGTCACCTGCTGCAAAGAGATTAGTGACTATGAATCTTAATGATCAATTAGTTTATTAGAGCTAGGTTCAACTCAGGAGGAGCGAGGGAAACCATGTGCAGAACAAAACAAGTATTTATCACACATAATGGCCAAACATGAACAGAACAAGTAGTCACTGTTTCCTTATTTTAGCCCTAGTCAAGTCAGTCAAGTTCAGAGTTTTTTCCTTTAGTTCTTTCAGTTTGTATGATCAGTTCAGAGTTCAGTTCTGAATATTTTATAGTTGCTACCCGGGTTGTGTTAGTGTGCGCAATCCCACCGCATAAGTGAAGCAGAAAGACAAATGCTCCGTGTGGTATCATCGTGGACACAATGGGAATCTGCTCCTTTGGATCCTGCTTCGCCATTCTTCAAGCATCGTCTCTCAACATAAAAAAAAAACAACCTGCATATAGCAGGGACATCTTTTAATATGGTACCACACAAAATTCAAAATCACTTCAGTGAAATTTTATTTCCTCACCCTGGGTAAATAAACTTATTTCCAGCTGTGATAAATAATGTTTGTCTTTTAGCTCAACAAAACATCACAACATACCATTCACTGAAATTACATCAATATCTTGTTTCTTTCACTCTTAAATCCCGTAAATACTAAATACTTTATCAGTATCAGTATTTCAAAAAGAAAAGGATGAAACCACGAAACCCTTCCAAAATCCGGATACACAGGAACCAAAATTCAAGAATAATTGAAAACTATTTTTTCCAAAAATAATGAAAAGAAAACCTAAATTTTATCAGCAAAATTAACACATGATGTTTTTTCTTCTTCTTTGTTGGTTGTTCTAACCCATATTCTCTATACACCACTGTAGCTTTAGCGTGCTTATGAGCCACTTACTGCCACCTAACGGTAACAAAGTGTATTCCAGGCCATAATATATCGCTGTTAAAATAACATGGTTTACACATATCATCAATGTTACCATGAGTGTTTGCTTTACTTTCAAAGCAAGGTCTCATGGAATTGTTGAACTGCTGTTTTTTTTTAATTTTCTGTAGTGGTTTGCTATGCTACAATGATATTGCTAGCTTGAACATACAGTATACAAGAACATGAAGCAGAGACAAAACAATTAACACAAACAATTTCTACAAACAGCAGAGGTTTATTTGAATTAATTTTATTATTTTAATAAGCATACGTTCATATATCCTTCTGCCACTAGCAGGGGACCTAGCCGCAGGACTACCTGCCTTCCAATGCTAATGTGACCATGTACTCATATTATGAAATTTTCTGACTAAAAACTAAATCCACATCACTGCAAGCAATATTTCATTATTGATGTTAGAGAGAAAATAAAAATCCTCTCAATTAGAGTTGGTAAAGCATAACATTAAAGCTCAACCTGAAAATTCTGTATGCTACAAAAAATCTGATTACTTAAAGAAACACATCAGCATTAAGACAAAACAAATTAGAAGAATATATGCAGTATTTGCAGACTTGATTTACATGTCTTCACAAACAGACATACATAATCAAACCATCCAGAAAGAAGAAGAAACATTTCATCTGTTGGTGAAAAGGTGGAAGATAAGCTGGTGAAATCTTCTGTCAGACGTGGCTGTCTTGATCTGTTGTTTTAACAGAATTAGGAGGATCTGAGGTGGATTATTATTGGGGCTGAACTAACACTGTATGGTTACTGCTGGGTTGTGCTTAGATGTTCCACACATTTCACATTGTTGTCAGAGTGATGTGAGGGGGAATGAAAGACTTTTCTGTGCACACAGGCTGAGAAGTGTGTGTGGGGGGTGCTATTGAACTCTGCTGGAGACACAATGATTAAAGTAAAGACATTACAATTCGCTGTATGAAAAGGGGATTAAATAAATTCCAAACTGATTACATTCTGGCAATAGAAACTTTTTTTGCTGAAAACTCCTGTTGCTTTGGTGCCATGTCAAACTCACCCTGTCATGCAGCCGCTGAGTGATTGGTTATATAGGTCTTTTTTGGCAGGAATTTAACTAATCTGACAAGTAACTCTTATTTTACAGGAACAGCTGAAGACTGCATGGGGCAAAGTTAAATTCCTTCCCAAAGGATGGTCATGGTTATCTAAAAGTGTAATAAGGCTGAATATTTCTACATTATCCTTTTCGTTTTTAACACTTTCATTTGTTGTTTTCTTCTTTCTGGTTTTGATCAGCTGGTATTTTTTTGTGCTTTTTGTCACAACCAATAAAAGACAGTTGCTGTGGAGGCTGTCAGAAGTTGTTCTGGAGAATACTCAGATCTTCATTGACAGAGGTCAAAATTCACAGTCTAAGAGAGCAGAAGAGTGTCCCAAAAGTTAACAGGTTAAATAAACAGTGAGGTATGAATTGCTGTTAAGAAAGTATCTCACTGGGCTGTGACTGTTGGAGACTAGTTGGAACCTCAAACTTGCGAGAAAATATGCAAATTTTTAATTGCATATGGCCATATGTAATTCTTTTTATTTTTTACCCATTTTTCTTTTTCCAAATTTTGTTGTTATTTTCCTGAGTTTTTGTTGTTTCTTAATTCTGTTTTCACTTCAAAAAAATGTTTGTTATATGTTAGAATAATAAAATTTCAACAGTTTGATAGTAAAATACCCTAAATTTAGTTACAATAAAATATTTAAACAAATACACAGCAAATAAGTATAGGTTCAACAGAACATTCTTTATTTTTTAATAATGTGCTGAAACGTGGGCTATTTTAGTGTTTTTTGAAAATAAAGTTCCTGTTTTTAGAGACAGCAAAAAACAGTCCTTCATTTTGAAAAATGAAAGAGCTTGACATTAGATCATTAAAATCGCACTATATTAAACTACATATTTATATCTATATTTCAAATTTATACATATTTGTGTACAACTATTGCATTGTATTATAATTGTGTGAAGTTTCATTCAAATAGACTTTAGGTCTATTTTAGATCTTCATTAGTTAGATTTAATATATTTTTCTTATATATTATTTAGGGATTTTACATGATTGATGTATAAAATTAACATTAATTATCAATTATATTAAGTTTTAGAATGAGATTAAAAATTATTTATGACAAAGATCCAGTTGGGCTTGCTGTTAATTAAGGCTATAGTACTTTAAACTACACTACAGTACAGTAAGCTTTTAATAGAGGTTTCTAAGCTTTTTAACACTTGGAGGTGAGTTTAGATTATAAGAAGACACATAAGAAGGCATATAGATTTCTTTTTTTAGTCGATAAGTCAAATGTTTATCTTTATTATGTTGTTAAACAGTTGTTTTGTCTGCTGTGAGCAGTTGCCCATTTTGGACACCATCTTAGCTCCTCCACAGCATCACAAATGTAAAATATAGACCTATAGGCAGTGTGCACTCTAGTTCTTTTATTTGACTCTATAGCAGACTTCTTTGCCTTTTCTCTCAGTTGGGGTGGGAATGCTGCTGAAGATTCTTAGTTATCCAGGACATGGCAAATCCCACCCCGCATTAATTAATTAAGTAGTAATAATAATAATAATAATAATAATAATAATAATAACAATAATAACATTATGGACACATCTAGATGTATCCATAATCATAATCCTGAGCAGAGAATCTCACACAAACAAAATATTTTGCTCTACACTACAGTATAAACGAGTTTTTCATTCAAACAAAATTATGTCAATGGAATGAACAAAAACGGTGTCAAAATGCTGAGTACAGAGCCGTAAGCTACTGTGGCGATGGATGTTCATACCTCTCCTCTTAGAGTTATCCAACCTGGTGTATGAACGAAAGCTCACAAGACAAAAGTCAGGGAACCATCTGACCCACTTCATTTCCACCACTTAATTTCTGGTCCCATTGTAGAGTTTGGAAATGGCTGTGTTTATATCTTCAGTATAAGATGATCATGTTCTACTGTGGCTCCAAAGTGCAAAACATTGCGCACAAGCCTGGTTTTCAAGCACTGACTACAGACACAAATCCTTCACAATAAAAGTTGCAATGAACTGATAACTTGTACTGATAACACTTCTCATTTTCTGAATTAGGTGGAAACTTTGATGCCATTCAATCAATGGTACTCTGCTGTTTTACTACTTACTCCTCTAGTGTGTTGGTGGAGATTCTCATTCACCCAGGATTTGGCAAGTCCAAACAATTAAAAAAAAAATAGAACTGAACTTTTCTTATGTGGTTGAAGTCATTTCGCTTTCCACCAGGGAGGCTTTCTCAATTCAAACTGGATAGTGTGAAGCTGGGAGCTTTTAACTGCATGAAATGCTCCCTTATGCAAGCTAGATTCACATGCAGAAAAGGTTACTCCCCTCGTAATGGAGAGTTGTTAGGGTCTTTGTTCACCTGGCTCACAAGAGAGATGTCTTGGTCACATGCATGAAGGTGTGCTTTGGGAGGGAAATAACTGAGTATAAGAGCTAATGCAATGTGTAGGCCTTAGAAAGTGGGAATCTGAGGCCTCATCCTCTGTTAAAGTAGTTTTTTCTTGTTTGACATGAATGGTTTCTCCAATGTAGAGGTCTGAACATTCCTCGCTTCACTGAACGGCATACACCACACTGCTCAGTTTGTGTTTGGGTGTTTTGTCATTAGGATGGACCAGTCTCTGTCTGAAAGTCTTGTTAGGCTTTAATTACACGGGATGTTGTGTTTGGAAAAAATCCTGTTAAGTTTTTCAGTTACTCCAGTACATATGGGATGACACAGTTTTTGCATGTACCTTTCTCCTTGTTCTGTGCTGTGAAGTGTTTTTTTACATTTCCACACTGGCTTGACAAAAACCCAATTTGGATATCCACATGTATGAAATGTTTTTTTGTGTTTCTGTTCCTTATGCCTCTCTTCTGTCTTTGTGGGGACATGTTCGGCCCAATGCTGTAAAGTTCTGATGACAAAAAGTTTGTTTGAGTGGGTGGTAAGAGTAAAACAGGAGGTACTGATCTGTGTGTTGTTTTCTGTAAACCTCAAGGTTGACCCAGGTATCCTCCACTTATTGAAACCAGTGGCTCAGTGTTGTTACCTCGAAGGAGTTTAGGGCCCTCTCATCCTGTTGTAATCGGTGATTTTGTTGACACTTCCTGGTGGACATGCTTGGCTCCTCCTACTGGTGGAGTCAGGCAGGTCCTTTGCACACCTGAAGGAGATGAGGCATCAGATGAGTTGCTGTATTTAAGGCTGTGGTGGGAACCAGATCAGCGCTGGAGCATTGCTTACCTCGTGTGAGTTTCTGTCTGCCTGACGTTCCAGTCTGGTTCCGGTTCCATCTGCAACGACCCAGCCTTGATTCCTCATTGATGTTTTTTGTCTTCCTCAACAACCAATGCAGAACCTCACCTGACTATTTAGTAAGCCTCCAATCAGTTGTTTCGTTTATCGCTCGTTTAAGATCCTCGTTTGATCACTTACCGTTTCTCCTCCGCTTTTCAGATTCCACTTCCGTTCCGGTCATCTCACTCCTTACTGTAAATAAATACACTTACCTGATATCGGAGTCCTGTAGTCTGTCTTCCACCAAGCTGTTGTTTTCTCTTCGACGTCAGAGAAACCTGACAGAATGCTCCAGCCAAAACAGGAGTCGAAGAACAGCTCTGGTGGTAGACAGGCAGTGAATATGCTAGTCCATCACGAACAAAGGTTAGATCAGTACGAAACTCTCATCGGTCAGTTATTTCAAGTCCAACAGGACGCTTGTTCCACGTTAGACCAAGTTTCACACCGCTTAGTTGATTTAGATAATCGGTTAGGGACTCTAATTCCCACAATGCCCCCTGTTTCACCCGCGGTTACTGCTCCTCGTCCGTCTCTTCAGCTTCCGGTCCGGGAACCGGAACTCAAACCGGCGGAATGTTTTGAAGGTGACACTGATCGCTGCGGCGGTTTTTTGCTACAATGCAATTTAGCGTTCGCTCGTTCGCCATCTTTATCATCTGTCTGGTCCTGAAAGAGAAAGTATGAGAAAGTATATCGAGGATTCTCTAGCTTCCGGTATCATTCGTCCGTCTCCTCTTGGGGCAGGTTTCTTTTTCGTGACAAAAAAAGATAAGACGTTGCGTCCGTGCATTGATTTTCGAGGCCTGAATGCTATTACTGTTAAGAACAAATATCCACTCCCTTTACTCGATTCGGTCCATGAGAGGTTGCATTCGGCTACGGTTTTTTCTAAACTAGATCTTAGAAACGCATACCATCTCGTGCGGATAAGGGAGGGGGACGAATGGAAGACGGCATTCAAGACCCATTTAGGGCATTTCGAATATTTGGTCATGCCTTTTGGGCTGACCAATGCCCCGGCCGTTTTCCAGGCGTTAGTGAACGACGTTCTTCGTGATTTCTTGAACGATTTTATTTTTGTTTATCTGGATGATATTTTGATTTTTTCACGTGATCTCGACTCGCACAAAAATCATGTCAGGGCAGTTCTGCAGAGGTTGTTTGAGAATCAGCTTTTTGTCAAGGCAGAGAAGTGCGAATTTCACATGGACTCAGTGACTTTTTTGGGCTTCATTTTTGAAAGGGGTCAGTTCCGTACGGACCCTGAGAAGGTCCGTGCAGTAACAGAATGGCCAGTCCCATCCAATAGGAAGGAGCTCCAACGTTTTCTCGGTTTCGCAAACTTTTACCGGAGATTTATAAAAGACTATAGCCGAGTCGCAGCTCCATTAACACAACTCACCTCTACCCTCCGTTCATTTGTTTGGACTCTTGAGGCCGACTCTGCATTCAGCCGACTCAAATCGTTGTTTTCCTCTGCACCAGTGCTTTGTCATCCCGATCCAGAGAGACAATTTATTGTCGAAGTTGATGCTTCGGATTCTGGAGTCGGGGCAGTGCTGTCTCAACGGTCCCCTGAGGATAATAAGATCCACCCCTGTGCATTCTACTCCCGGAGATTGTCTGCATCAGAGAGGAACTATGATGTGGGCAACCGAGAATTGTTAGCCATCAAATTGGCATTGGAAGAGTGGCGGCATTGGCTTGAGGGGGGGGAGGTTCCATTTGTTATATGGACTGACCATAAGAATCTCACGTATTTACAAAACGCTAAGAGACTTACACCACGACAGGCAAGATGGTCGTTATTTTTTGCTCGATTCCATTTTGTGATTACTTACAGGCCTGGCTCCAAGAATGTCAAACCCGACGCCTTGTCCCGACAGTTCTCCGATTCCGACACACCCAAGACGGATGTCAACGTGCTCGCTCCTACCTGCTTTGTGGGATCAGTAACCTGGAACATAGAGAACACCATTGCCTTGGCACAACAGGTAGAACCTGATCCAGGGACCGGTCCTCCAGGAAGGAGGTTCGTGCCACGAACTGTCATCAGTAAGGTATTGGACTGGATACATAACCACAGACTTACTTGCCATCCCGGCGTTTCTCGAATGTTGGCTTTTGCAAAAAGATATTTTTGGTGGCCAACAATGGTTCCGGACGTGAAGGAGTATGTCTCAGCCTGTTCTGTTTGTGCTAGAAATAAGACCCAACATCAACCACCTGCTGGCCTTCTCCAACCACTACCCACTCCTGCTAGACCCTGGTCACACATTGCCCTAGATTTCATTACCGGACTTCCACCTTCTGAAGGTAACACCGTTATATTAAATATCATTGACCGGTTCTCCAAAGCAGCTCACTTCATCCCGCTAGCCAAACTTCCGTCAGCTTTTGAAACAGCACAGCTCCTAGTCACTCACGTTTTCAGACTTCATGGCATACCACTTGACATTGTTTCAGACCGCGGACCACAGTTCATCTCTCATGTTTGGAAAGCCTTTTGTAACGCTCTAGGAGCTCAGGTTAGTCTTTCGTCCGGTTATCATCCTCAGACCAACGGCCAAACAGAAAGGTGCAACCAAGAGTTGGAGGCTGCTCTCCGGTGTGTAATAAATCATAATCCTTCTTCTTGGTGTAAGCAGTTGCCATGGGTTGAATACGCCCACAATGGTCACACGTCTTCGGCCACAGGTTATTCTCCTTTTGAGGCCTCATTAGGTTATAACCCACCTCTTTTCCCCCATCAAGAGACAGAGATTCTGGTTCCGTCTGTTCAGGCCCATATTCGACGGTGCCATAAAATATGGAGAGAAACCGAAGCCGCCCTGTTGAGAACTGCAGCACAAAACAAGAGGTTTGCAGATAGACATCGGTCAGCGGGACCCAAGTATCAGGTGGGGCAGAAGGTTTGGCTATCCACTAGAGACATTAATTTAAAGGACACACCTAGGAAGTTGGCACCCAGATTTATTGGACCATATACTATTGAAAGACTCATCAATCCCACCGCAGTTAGACTCCATCTACCACCATCCCTGAGGATCCATTCATCATTTCATATCTCTCAGATAAAGCCGGTGACTGAGAGCAATCTGAGAGATGAAGAGATTGTCCATAATCTGTGACACTGGAGATATCATAGCATACTTCTGTCTGTAAAATTTGTCATATTTGAAATAAATGGTAAAAAGACAGAGATCCAGCAGGGTGCAGGGGTCTCATTTATAAAACTAGGTCTCATTTATAAATCTGGCGTATGCACAAAATGGGGCCTCAAACTTGCATACGTCACTTTCCAAGCAAAGTTTGTGAACTATAAAACACAAACTTGATGGAAAAATGTGCAGTCCATCAAACCAACTCTGAGCCATGCGTACACTCATTTTGGAGACAGGGAAACTGGTGACACAGATGGTAAAGTGGGGTATTGAAGCCACACTCACTCATGATTCCTCTCAGATATTTAATTTCACTCCATGATCAAACTTTAATCGTAAATCGACTTTAACATAAGCTTTCAAAACAGCAGTATTATTTATGCTTCTGCTGGTGAGCCATAAAGACCTTTCAAATAAAAATAGCCTTTTAAACCAACTTAAAGCTTAAATAAAAGTTCAAACAACATTTCAAAATTTTCTCCCCATCACATCCTTCTCCCTGGATGATCACCGGGGTGATGTGTACCACAGATTAACACAAGAGGGAAAAGTGGCTCCCCCCTCAGGCGCTGCCTCCTAACCCCCTTTCCAAACCCCCAGAGCACAGATGAGGCGCACTTTAATACCACTCACATCCATTCATGCTCCTTTGTGGGGGTGCACCCGATCAGTTTTTGGCACAACACCGAGCATCCTTTTTTCAAATGGTGTCAGTTTGGATACACCCTCACCACTACCTGTGGCTGACATGCTCATAAAATCTGACCACTTTTTCTCCACCTTATGGTTATGCATAGGTCAATACATTAGTGAATGTCTTTCAAATAACACAAATAATTGCATTTTTCTCATAAACGTTTCAAGGTACTCAGTATACTTTAATCACAATTACAAACCATGTTCCCCCATTGACTGAAGCTAAACCTGAGTTGCTTTTCAACCTTTTCTGTGATTTTTTATCTGCATTGCCGTTAGCTATGTTCGGCTGACTTTGATCATAGTAATAAATCTAGCAAAATTCTTGCACATCAATTGAAAAAGAATAAAGAAAATGAAACAATTTCAACATAACTGACAGTAATGGTAAACCAACTAATGACCATAAAGAAATCATTTCAAATTTCAGAAATTTTTATAAAAATCTATATTCAAAAGCAGTGGCATCTGGTAGAGTTTTCTCCAGGGGAGGCTATAAGTCCAGATATCACACCTGTGTTTTTACATAAATTAAAACAACAAAAGCAACATTATAATGTACATATAAATGTACATATGCACAAGTGCTTCCTGAACACCAATACTTACAAAGATGGAGGTCTCCCAAGGCACAAGCCTGTAGGACACGTTTAGCGTTTATAAGACCTGTTTTCTCCCTTATTTTTCAAAACTTTACCGGAGAAAATATGTCAAAGCTTGTTTTATGGTGAGAGCACTCACTACATCACGTATTCTGCATGTATAATATAACAAAGATCAGATATCTCACTCCGATTAGAATTCAAAACCAAACATTTTAACAGTTTTTAGCATAAATTTTCTTAAACTAATTATTAACTATGAACTTATTTATTATCTTGTGTATGTAACTTAGTCACGAAATGAACTTATTGCTGTCTTTGAATAAAAGGCAGCACACCCGCGGCTCGACCTTTTAATCAGGCAAACTTTATGACAGATGGATGTGACGTCAGACCCCCGTGGCGGGAGTCCCACGCTCCCGCGGCGGGAGGGTGGTGAAATGTAAACCAAACTACATTCAGCTCTGGGCGCAGGAGAGGTGTGCCCCTTATCTGCAAACACATGCGCGCACACACACACACAACATGCACCACATAGTCTTCTACCGCCTCTACACACACACATGCACTTTCCGGTGTTCTGAGTCATCCCCCTCCCACTTTCACTATTTTAATTAGTACTTCTAATGTTGGCTGTTTAGCGGATCTTTGGTACTATTAGAAAGTCTTCTGTATCATTAGTTTTAGCATTGACATGTTTTAACTTATTTAGCCTTCCTGTACATTTAGTTTAGTTCCTGTACATTTAGTTTAGTTTAGTTTATCTTAGCTCTTTCTTTCATCAAGGGATTCTCTTTTTATTGGGACAGTCACGTTTGTTAAAACAATGTTTATGCGTCTATGAAACCATAAGTTATCTCTTTCATTGTTTGGCTACTTTCTAAATACTGTGTATTGAGTTTTCAGTTTAAAGTAATGTGCTCTTATACTTGTTTTAACTTTTTAATCTTGAGTGTTTCGACATAATGTTAATTATTATTTGCATATCTATCACTGTGAATTCTTAATTATTCTTAATTGAATCTAATTTGGTCATTTATTATTATTGTTATATTCCATCACCTCACCATGGTCCTTCGAGCAGGATCCTCAGTTTCCTCAGTTCTGGAATGGCCCCGTCCTCGTTGTGATATTCATCAATCTTGTTAGCTAGAGGACTTCATCGTTACCATCTCAAGATGTCACCTCCCTTCAAATACACTCTATGATCACTCCAACGAGGGAGCCATCACTCAATGTCCTGCTTCACTTTTAACCCTAGAGAGACCAGCGCCTCAAAATGTCAGCTCAGAAGTCTTATCAGCCCTGTTGGAAATAATTCAGTTCAGTTCAGTTCAGTTTACTTATATAGTGTCAAGTCACAACAAAAGTCATCTTAGGGCACTGTAAAAAAACATTCACATACATCACAAATAGCCAGATAGTAAAAGTTATCTATCTAAGGAAGCCAGCAGACTACACTGAATCTTCACTTTGTCGCAGTTTCCCATCCTGAGCAGCACATTGGCTACAGTGGAAAGGAAAAACTCCCTTTTAACAGGAAGAAACCTCCAGCAGAACCAGGCTCAGGATGAGCAGCCATCTGCTTCAACCAGCTGGGGTTAGAGGACAGGAAAGAGAGAGAGAGAGACAAACATAGAATGACTGGTCCAGGTATAGTTTCTATTGGAAGAAAGACAAAGGAAATCATGTTAGTGACAGAAATAATTACAGCAGAGCAAGTAAGACAACAGCAGATTGAAGTGAAGTTAAGTGAAATTTATTTATATAGCACTTTTCAAACAGCTAATACAATCCACAAAATTTGTTTATACGCAGATGATGCGTTGCTGTTTCTGGAGAATGCAAACCACTCTCTTACAGAAACAATAACCTAAAGAAATAAATTCTCAACAATTTCAGACTACTCTATTAATTGGAACAAATCAAAGGCCCTTCCTATCTCCTCTAATATCCATCTCTCCCCAACCATTCCTGTACTGATCGGAAACATCAGGTACCTGAGCATCAATATTTCTAACAGGCTGAATGAGCTGACACAGTTGAATTATGTTTCATTACTCAAATTAATAGAAGACGATCTCACACGATGGAGAACTCTTCCTCTCTCCCTCATGGTACGGGTGTCTGCTATTAAAATGATGGTTCTCCCTAAAATAAACTATACCTTCTCTATGATCCCAGTTAAACCACTCCAGATTTAGATTATATCATGTCAAAATGTCTATGGATATAAAAAACCCCACGGATTAGTTTGAAAAAATTACAAAAGGCTAAAAATTTAGGAGAATTGGAACTTCAAAACTTTTATAAATATTACCTGGAACATAGACCATAATATATCTTAAAATGGAAATAGAAAACTCCTTCAGATAGTCTATGGATAGAAATTGAACAAACACTATATAAGGACATCTGTATCTCAGATATTCCATTTATCAGCCCCTTATTAAGCAGCATGGCTGTTTTAAAAGCATCAATATCAGTACAACTTTGACAGCCTGGTGGGAATACCTCAAAATAAGTAAGTCTTCAATTCTTCCACACAAACATACACCCATTTTGAAATAACGCAGACATCCTGCAAAATAAAAAGGCTCTGAACTTTTCAACATGGAGTAGCAAAGGGATAAGTCATTTAGAGAATATATTTGATGGGAGAGATTTTGTGCCTTTTTGTGTTCGAGAAGATTCATATGGCATTGACAAACATAAGATCTTTGAATATCATCAAATAAAATCTATTATCCAGTCCAAATTTAAGATTAAACAGAAAAACATAAAACTTCCTCCAGTAATAAGTAGCCTCCTTAAATTACAAACTCCAAAGTTACTCTCAAAAACTTACATAAAACTTTCAGAAGTAGATTTAACTATCTCACTTCCCATCAGTAAATGGGATGTTGATTTATCTGGTACAGCTTTTAACTTTTGGAGTAAAATTCTAAAGTTAAATAGCTGTGGCAGCCATCTTGAATTGGTTTGAGTCTAAATGTTAATCAGTTGTAGATATCAATCTTTTATGAGAGTTTCATTAAAATATTGTAAGACAGGTTAAGCTGTTATCAGTATTTAAGCTTGATTTTGTATTTTGTTTTAGTTTTCCAAGCCTATGTTAGTAAATGCCATGTAGCATCACAAGACATGTATGTTCAGAGTTAGGTTGTATGATTTCAGTTCTCGTGGCTCCCTGTATGGACACTGCAAAATGCTGTCTGTGCCAGAGCTAGAGACTGAAATGACACAGTATTTAAGTCAGAACGACTCAGCTGTCATTGTAACTTACCTGTTACTAGAGGAAGTAAAGTTCATAAAAGAGACCCTTTTTTGTTGTGTATCTTCATGTACTAACACACTTCCACCGCACCGGAAGGCAAAAGCACGATAATATGTTCAGTGATTCATGAGATATTTCACTAACAGAACTCTGACAGGTTTTGTAGAAAGATTTGGACCCAGAATGCAGACTGACACAAGGAACTCAAAGATAATTAATTTATTAACAAAAAATAAATAAATAAAAGACTTACACGGAGAATCTCAATGAGACACAAGGACAATACCCTGACTGTGGTGCAGAAACCAACAATGAACCAGCAGATAGAAAATGACCAGAGACTGAATATAAAGGGCTGAGGGTGAGTGGAAGATTGACTACAGCTGAGACTAACAGGTAATGGGGAACAGGTGAAGTGGGCGTGGCAGGCTTACTGGAAAAGTACTGAGCTGAGGGCAGGTGGATAGTGGCACAGGGAACACAAAGGGCACATGGAGCAGAACTACACAAGAACATAAGAAACAGGGAATAAACAAAAACACACAGATCATAAGAAATAAAATAGAACTACAGAAACACAAGTGAAAACAATTAAGCCTAATGCAAAAAAGTTACTCAAAAATAACTCAAAAACCCATATCAGGTTAATCTAGATTTTTCAATCTTTCAGATTAAGCTGCAGTACAATTTATAGATTCTTTGGTTTCTTTACTGATATAATAATACACAAGAAAGCTTGAAATATAGAATTCAGCATCTCCCTGTGCAGATAACTCTGGCAGTTTTCTAAAGTTTTTTTTTTTGTTTCTAAATGTAATGGCAAACAGGTGCTCAGTGTTCTGAAGCAGATGACACTCTAAATGTAACCATCTAAACCTTCACTGTGAGAGTTTGGAGGAGAATTAAGTCATACTGGTAATGTTAGTCTTTAATTTGTAGCATTACTCTGCTGCTAGTGGTGTTAGGATGATTTTAAACAATAGGACATAAGCTTAATGAACAGCATTTTGGGTAATGTAATGATCAGGAATTGGAGAATTTATGGAGGGTGGATGAGTGGAAAGAAGTCATCCATGAAAGAAAAAGTTGGAAATGATGTTTGTTAGAGGAAATAAAGATAGAGTTATTTACACAGAATGAGCATAATATCTTCCTTTGTCTAAACTTTCTTCTGCACCTATTTATGTAAAACAGACGTAAGAGCAGAAATGAGCTAAAGAAATTGGCATGGATACACAGTGATGGGAGGTAAAAGGAAGAGGAAAAAAAGCATGTGTATCTTTAAAGTGTAATTTTTGTTATCAACTCATAGCAATATATCACTGTCAAATGCTTTACTTGTCAGCTAAATGGCTGCTTATGGACAGTTCTGAGTGCTGTATGAGACGTTCCACCATAGCTGCCTGTAGCAGATGATCACAACTCTGTCAGGAACGCGGGACACGGAAAAGAACCCTGAGTGCAGACTCATAGTAAAAAATAAACTGATTTAATAACTAAGGAAAAAAATCACAAAACAAAAGCTGACGGGGCAGCAAACAAAAACAGAACGAAAACCAATAAGCACAGGGGAACAAGACATCAGGGAACTAAGGCACGGAGACAGCTACAACCAACAAAGGAAATACAATGAACCAGCGGATAGTTAGAGAAGTGACTGGGTTTTTGAATACTGAGGGTGACGAGGTAAGTAGAAACAGGTGAGTGGAGATAATTATGGACAGGTGGAGATGGGCGTGACAAGGAGGGCAAAAAGAGTGACAGGGGAGGAGTGTACTACTGAGCAGGAACATAAACAGGAAAAAAAAAA
>NC_051446.1:5570507-5587583 GCF_001649575.2 Kryptolebias marmoratus | reverse complement strand
CCTTAGAGATAGGGTGAGAAGCTCGGTCATCCGGGAGGGACTCAGAGTACAGCCGCTGCTCCTCCACGTCGAGAGGAGCCAGTTGAGGTGGCTCGGGCATCTGGTGAGGATGCCTCCTGGAGGCCTCCCTGGTGAGGTGTTCCGGGCACGTCCCACTGGGAGGAGGCCCAGAGGAAGAGCCAGGACACCCTGGAGGGACTATGTTTCTCGGCTGGCCTGGGAACGCCTTGGGATTCCCCCGGAGGAGCTGGCCCAAGTGGCTGGGGAGAGGGAAGTCTGGGTCTCCCTGCTTAGGCTGCTGACCCGACGATGGATGGATGGATGGATGACCTTTTCTATGTGTGTTGAACATCATTAAGCCATGAACCAGAGACTGACCTTCGACCTGAGTGACGAGCTCGTAGCTGTGAATGAAACCTTCTCTACCTGGAAGAGGAAGAAACAAACAAGTAAACATGACTCAGGTACAGGTGAACACAGACAGCTTTTGTGTTTTTACTTCATGTAGTTTAAAATAAAAACAGAATCAGGTGGATTGTTGGTTTGGTTCAGTCTCTAAGTTCAAATTTATGACTGAGTCTTTTTAGAGAATCTTTTACTAAAATCAGAGGTTGGATTGATTTAACTGATGAACAATAAACTAGTTTAGTTCAAACATCTTGATTTTTTGTTTCTTTGTCTTTAAAACAGTGGATGATACCTTTACTCTTCATCCGTGACCACTCCTTCCTCTCCACCCTGAAACACAAACAGATCAGACGGGTCAGTGAACGCATCGTTACGTCTGTAGAAACACAGAGGAGAACAGGCTGGAGAGGATTTACAGCAGCGTCAGTTTAATGACATCCCTGTTAGCACTGGACTAACCTGACATCTGTAGATGTTGTTTATCAGTTGTGAGAAAATCTTTTCTGAGATAAAATAAAAACCTAATGAAGACGCTGTGGACGATGGTTGTAAAGAGGACAGAGAGGAGCCTCACTGATGACTCCAGAACATGCAGTAAATATGTCAGATCAGGTCAATAAACTCCTGGTGTTTATTATATCTCTGCATCTATGTAAAGAATTTCCTCAGTTTTCTTTATGATGACACTAACAGCCTTGAATTAATCTGTAAAACTCAGAAAAACATCTTAAAAGTCAGGGTGATGTACGCTAACATATCTGTATCCTTATCCTGTCTACTGACCTTGTTTGGATTAATTTTTATGTGTGTGTGTGGGTGTGTGTGTGTGTGTGTGTAAAATGTCAGTTTCGGTCACTCAGTGATGCCTGAGTGTTTAATCTGACTCTGAGTCGTCACCCACAACTAAAACTTCACAGTGACAATAAAGAGCTTTATAAATAAAGTCATAGTTGTGACACCTGACATCTCTGTTGGTAATAATCAGATTTTACTGAATCACACTCAGAGACACTCGTCACAGACAGCAGCCTCTGGTTTACAGATGTGAGTCACACCTGAGCAGCTTAGAGACAAAAGGAAGAATCAAATCATCTGTATGGCAACCTGTGTTTGGATGGGATGTATCCCAGCTCCTCCAGCTCCCCCTGCTGGTTCAGCCGTCTGGCCTGCCACCATTCGTCGTCAGCGCTGTCAATCACATGAAGAACCTCCCCAAAGTTAAAGTCCAGGGCCTGAGACAGGACGCCACAGTCCCACTGCTTATCGTAGTCAAACAGGGCTCTGAAAACCACCACAGGACACTGACGTTATTCTGTCAGAAGATGTTTGATCCAGAGGACAAAGATGTGTTCGTGTGACGTAGGAAACCTCAGGTGTGATGGCTCAGGTTACCTGACGTAGAAAGTGCGGTTGACTCTCAGACTGCCTGATGAGCTGTTCATCATCTGCTCCCTCAGGTCGTGGATCTTTGCCTCGAACCGACTGTACTCTGAACAGGAAACAGGAAACAGAAGCGGCATCAGTTGGTTCAGCTGGGTGTAAAACCTAAAACTAGTTGTTCACCTGCAGAAGAGGACCATCAGCCTAACGACCGATCGTTAGGGCCCTGATGATCAAAGTCCTCCTGGCTCTGAACAGCAGACACAGTGTTCCTCTGTTTGTGCCAGGGGACCGGATCTTTGGATGAACCAGTCTTTGCTGAGTGTATCTTGGGTTTTGAAAGCCATTGGGACGTCATGTTTAGAAAATAAATGTCTCAGCTTCTTTGAAACTCCCAGAACAGACAGAATGACCCCTGGTCTGGGTCTGGGTTAAAGGTCCTCTTTTTCACCCAGTCGCTGGCTGGAGTCCTGTTTGAATTTATCTGCTTTCAGGAAGGCCCAGTTAGGATATCCACATGGCTCCAGGGCCCATCTTGTGTGGGATTTCTCCTTGGCTCCTGAGTTAGTGGGAATGCTGTCTGCCCTGTGGTACAAAGTTCTAATGACTCTTAACTTGTGCTCCAGAGGGTGATGGGAGTCCAACTGTAAGTACTGTACAGGTGTCATCAACATACCTGAACCAATGGCTTGGTGGTTTCCCTGAGAAGGAGACCAAGGCTCTCTTTTCTACATCCTCCATGTGCAGGTTTGCAACAACAGGAGAAACTGGACCCCTCAGCACACCCATGTTTCTGTCTATACTATCGCCCCCCATATGTGAAGTAGGTTAACTGTAGGCACAGTTTCAGGAGTTGGTGTCTGATTTTAACCTTAAGCAGACCCTCTCCACAGCTTCAGCAACAGGAACGCAGGTAAAGAGTGATGTGACGTCAAGAGAGTCCATAGTTTCATCGTCTCCATGATTACGTCCTTCACCTTCTCCTCCATGGTATTCTGGATGTGATGTTCTGAGCTGCTGACTAACGGGCCGAGAACAGACAGCAGATATTTAGAAACATTGACAGTTAATCCTTCTAACAATCGGTATCAAAGATACGTCTGATTTGTTCACCAGTCCTCAGAATCGAGTGATTCCATATTTATTTCCCTGTGTTTGATCAATAAAAGTATCATTTACTGACTTCCACAATGTTTTTTCTTCATTTCTTTGAGTGTTCCTGAAAGCCAACAAGTTGCACTTTGGAATGACCTTATTATTGTATCATGTTTTTGATCTGAGTTTGTTTTACAGCATGAAATGTCTGAATGAGTGCTCATCCAAGACTGGTGATTCCATACTTTTTGCCAGGGGTTGTAGTAACAGAGCTGTAACAATTTACATGTGAAAAAGTAAGCTGAATTTGTGACTCATTTATGTGATGTAATGAAGACATTTGACCAACAGGCTGTGGGATTTAAAAGCTTAAACAACAACAACAAAAAAAAATATTCTTAGATTTATTACCAAGAAGATTGATAGTGACGCACATTTTAAAAAATGGTTGACCACAAACAAAATTGCTAAACTGAGTTACTTCATAATGTTTTGAAAATAGTCTGAGAGAGACATTTGTCAAGCATTTAATGTGTAGTCAACCCAGTTGAGTTCTGCTCCATGTCCCTTTTGGTTCTATGATGCTCGCTTTATTTCTGAAAGTTCACGTGTCCGTGGGATGAGGCCGGCTCCATTAGTGATTTGTGAACAGTTAGAGGCAACTTAAAGACGGACGAGACTTTGCAGACATTTTGCAAAACTGTTTTGTGAAAATGCCTTGATGTCTGCAGAGGCTGACCAATACACTATATCTTTTTTAAACCTTCGAAACACATAAAGAACTGACTCTTTAAAAAAAAAAAAAAAAAAAGTAATATAGGCATCAAATGAAATAAATTCAATTCTGAAGTATGATGAAAACTGTAGATGATTCAGTTTTATTGCAACTTTAGTCTTTAATTTTGATGGTCAGTCATACAATACTACCTTGCATGTAAGATTAGTTTAAGTATATAATAACAAAATACAATGTTGTATAGTAAGTATCTTTAAATGGTGAACAAAAGTCTGGTTCCAGACCCAAATTAAATCTTAGCCGAAACTGTGTTTTTAATCTTAATAGAGCATTGTTTTGTTTTTTTAATCTATGCACATTTTTGTGCATTTACAGCAACAATTGAACTTTTACAACATTTCTGATATTTCTAAGAGATATATTAAAAGTGCAACAAGAGAAATCTGCATAGGTGTCACTAAAAAAAAAAACTGAAATGAAAACCATTCTTTGTAAAATGTTACGCCAAAATAAACAAATTATTTAAACAATCATATATACTAAAGTCTGAACTGAGCACAGGAAATAAATGGTCGAAGTACCCAGTTTAGAAGATCAACCAGAATTCTGATTCAGTCACTGACTGTCCAACACATGCTTAAAATTTAAGTTAACATAGATATATTTTTCAATTAGACAGATGTTAAAGAAAGTGTGACTGCATAGAATTAATATTTTGTGATATTATTGAGATAAAGGAGGAAAAACAAAAACTGAAACTAAACTATTGTGATTGGAGGTACAATACAAGTACAATACATGCAAGCCATGTACATGAAAATACGCAATAGAGTGGTCCCATTTTGTGCAGTTGTATGGCTCGCTGGTTGCAACTAGGAAATTAATGAGACTGCAGCTCAAAATTAGTGTATTTTCTCTCAATATTCTTGCAGTTTTGAGTTTCCAACATTTCTCTTGACAGTCACAGCTCAGTAAGATACTGACTTTATATCACTCTACTTTGAAGCTTACAAGCTTGCTATTGACAAAGATGAATCCCCTATGCTCTGACCCCACCTGTGCCATCTTTCAACAAAATACAAGTATAATAGGTACACACATAACACATTTGGCCCTTTCTGCAAGCATTTCCATCTACCCCCTGATAAAGAGGCCTATTCTTGCAGTTGTCATGTGGGGTGGAGTTCTGACTGGCTCACCACAGGGGTTTGTTCCTGGCTGTCTCCATCAATCCTTGTCTTGAGAACTAGTGAGAGGAATAATAATAATAATAAATCCACACATAATTAGCTTGTAGACTTCTTTTTTATCCACCGTCTGGCCACATGTGAGAACAAGTCCACTGTTAAACAGGTGCAGATTGGTAATGGTCAGCTTCTTGTCTTCCAGCATTCTGGAAGAAGATCAAAATGTGGCTCCCCACTTGTGCATGAAGGTCTGGTGTGTCTGCCTGGAGATTTGGCAACGACTAAAAAGACCATGATTCTGTATTCAAGCAAGACCACATTCCATTACAGCTCCCTTTAACCACCATCTATATTCTGGTATGTTTGTGTGCTGTTTTATCATTTACTTTCTAACAAATAAAAGTTTTACCATTTTTATTTTCTCAGAAGCACAAAAAATTGACTATTTCTATCAACTTAAGCCCTATTCGCACGGGATTAGTTTTACCTAGGGACCACATGCTATTTGTAATATTTATGGAGATTATCTGTGTTGTTAATCCCATGGGAATTGGCCATGTCAAGAATTTTTAAAATAAACATTCCCCTCAAATTACCTACTATATTTTACTAAACTCTGAGGTCTTGTGATAATACTAGTCCAATGTGAATAGGTATGTCTGTGATTTGGACAGAAATGGGCTGGATCTGATATATAATTAGCCGGTTTTTGTTTCCTACTTGCATTTTGATTTGCTTTTGGCATTGGAGGCTGCAATGGAGTGATAACCTTTTGTGTCCCGGGCCAGCAAAACCCTATCCACTTTTAACAGTCACCATAAAAAAGAAAAGGCTGACGAGAAGGAGCAAATTCACATGCAAATGGTGGCTCATGTGACATCACATTGCTCTGTGCAGTAAGAATAATTTTCTTCTGTTTGTAGACTACTATACAGAAGGCTAGCTGTGGCCATAGCCTAAACGTTAGTTTTAACATCAACTCAAAGTAAGAGGATGTTACGTTAACATCATATCTGGAAGATGTCTGTAAATTTCAGCAACATCTCATGCTTCGGTTATTCCGTGCGAATGTGCTACATAAAAAGCAGACGTTGGGGAGTAATTTATTTATGAAGTGTGGTCCCTAGGTAAAACTACTCCCGTGCGAATAGGGCTATAATTAAATTCAAAGCAACATTATGCCTTCGTTTTGCAAAGGGAAACACTTTTCATTCCCTATGACATGTAGACCACAACAACTCATATTTTAACTATCTTGACAGTTTTTTGTCTTTGCAGCATCTTCTGTAGACTGAGATTTCCACTCTAACCTTTTGTTACAGGAATTTATACCTTCAAAAATCAGCAGTAAAGCCTCAGGCTGCCATGAAACAAAAATTTGGACACAAATTATACAAAATTAACCCATAAAGGATATCATTACTATTTACAGGGTATGGTATAAGTAGCTCAAAAGTTCACATTAGAACACACTGTGTTCACCCCAAAAAATAAGGCATTTTTGTCTCATATTGTAGGATTCCCTTTTCAGCTGTTAGACCAAGTATAGTTGGTACTAAGAGTTATGATTCGTCACTACTGCAGTGTAGCATGAGTGAAATAAAATACTCCTGTCTTACTTTTGCTTATTTGCTTATATGAGAGAGTAAATGGAGTAAATGTATGTGTGTGTTTCCAGATGGTAGGAGGCAGTGTAATGCATTTGTGTGTGTGTTTGCAGAAAAGTCCATGAATCACATTCACAGATGTTCACAGGCAAGAAGGCAAAGAGCCTTTGTTGACATAAATTCCAGGGAGAATTGATAAGACTTTGGCCTTCAAGGCCACATCGGGAAGCCAAATGTAGATAATAACAGAATTGTTTTGGAACAGGCTAACTTTGTTTTGAGTCTGCCTTGAAGTCTTTGCTGGTACATTCTCGAATCCGAAAAGCCGAATTTCAGGTCCAATCTGTTGTTCCGAAACAAGCAGCTTCTCCAAGATTTTAACCTTTTCCATATTCTGAGTACAGAAATTGCATTTAGTCTAGAGGCCATTGTCTTTGATGATGGAATATCAGCCAGTTTGGAGTAGTTTGCAATTTCGCTCCTGTTTGCAGTCTGAGTGCTGGTCGATCCGTGAACCCATCAACGAACTTGACGATAATCCAGGTAACTGCCTGGTCCAAATAGCAGAAATCCTGTTATCAAAAACCCAAATATGTTAGGAAGCTCCACGTCGGTAGGTACAGTCTTCCACTCCTGCCAGGAATCCACTGTATATCCAGCGAGACATATCCCAAGACTGAACTCTCCTTCATCCAGTCGAGAAAATTTGATCAATTGCGTTGAGAGACCAGCTGATCAGATCCATATTCCTTAAATTTTTGGAAAATATGTAAAAAGAGGCTCCGAAAAAGAAAGCAGGGCAGAGGGGGGCTGGCACAAAGAGACAGAGAGAAGAATACGTCCGCCTTCCACCAGGGCAAAAAAAAATTACCTCCTCACCAAATCATCAAGTTCTCCAGGAGCATGGCAACAAGTCATCCATTTAAACCAGGTGTTTTAAAGCAAGAACACATCTAAAACATGCAGGAGAGCGGCCCTTGAGGAATGGAGTTTGACACCCCTGTTTTAAAGGAACTAACTCAACTGGCTCAACACAGCAGACTCACCTCTTCAGGACAAGACCCAGCTGTTCAGCTACACCTCAAGGATAAGGGACACTCTTTTGAGGACCAAAATCTTCATATTTTGGACCAAGAAGACAGATGGTTTGAGAGGGGGGTGAAAGAAGCCATCTATGTCAAAAGACAGAAACCAACATTGAACCGAGGAAGAGGTCTCAGATTTCAGTGTTCGAAAACCCATAATGGAGCTTTAGGCCTGATACCCTGTCAGCTTCACTCCAATCAGGACCGACATTCATGTGACCAGAGTGGTCCAGGCTAACAAGGACCCTAACAAGCCTCTATTGTTAGGACAGTGAGGTCAATCTGCATGTGAATCCAGCTTACATCACATCTCAGCTTTTAAAGCTCAAACTCCACACCCTCTATCTTTTGAATTGAGAAAGCTCCTCGGATGAGAAGTGAAATGTCTTCAACTACAGAATGCAAGTCCAGTTGTTTTTGTTTTGAACCCTTTTTTAGATTTACCATGTCCTGGATGACTGAGAATCTATACCAGCATAACTAACTCACAGCTCAGTTCACAGAGATTCAAACTAAATTTGACCGTCTTCATAGTTCACAGAGACAAATTTCTTGACTAAATGTACACTCTCAAAATGAACTTGTTCATGATCATTTCTTTTTCAGAAGATGAATAATGTTAAAAAGATAAACTGTGGTAAATAACTAAAATATGGTGGCCAACTGTCAGCCACCATACAAAAATGATTAAAAAGCAGACAAACAAACAAAATCCCACCATCAGAGATCCCACTGCACAGGTCATTTCATATTATACAGCCTTACCAGCCAAAGTCAATATGAGGTTTTTTTTTTTCTCTTAATTTTAGAAAAAAATTGCCTCTCTAATCCAGCCTGTATAAATAGGTGAAGATGCAGATTTGCAATTTAGCAGAATTAGCCTCCTGGCCAGCAGTTTTTTTGAAAACTACAAAGACCTTTTTAGCAGCAGAGAGAGTAAGTGGAGTGGGCCACACCGAAAATAAGGCAGTTTTTAGGCACTGGGAGTGATATTAGATAATGTAAGAAAAAATTAGAACCAGAATCTTTTTATAGATGGAGACGTGAAGAATTTGCTGTGGCCTGTTTGCATCATTCACACAACAAGGACACCGTGTCAAGTATTTTATTTCACAATTGCCGTAGTTATTTAGGCAGCAGTTTTCTTGTCTTATCCCACTGTTTATAAAATTAGATCTTACCACAATAGAGTCATATTTACAGTCTGAAATTGATGAGAGCAGCCTGCTATCAACTAAAGAAAAAAAATCAATGTTACTGTAGGTATGGTGAATTTTGGAGAAAAATAAAAGAGTATTGCCTCTTATCTGGATTTTAAAAAGTGCTAGGGGTCAGGCCTTTCATAAAGGCTTCATTACTTTGGCTAACTAATTGCCAGCAGAAGTGAAACAGGAGGGGTCAGGAAATGTTTCATCCA
Source organism: Kryptolebias marmoratus (assembly GCF_001649575.2). Classification (NCBI taxonomy): domain Eukaryota; kingdom Metazoa; phylum Chordata; class Actinopteri; order Cyprinodontiformes; family Rivulidae; genus Kryptolebias; species Kryptolebias marmoratus. The sequence continues at coordinate 5,578,668 of NC_051446.1, read as the reverse complement.
GCAGTTAAAATCCCCTTCCATAATCAAATCATAGATAGTAAAATTTGACAGCATTGAAAAAAAAATCTTCCTATCTAAAAAAACAAAAAAACAAAAACATCATCCCAATTTACAATCACAAGTTCCACTTTTATGTCAGAAATGTGCTACAGGATAATTATAAACTTGCAACCAGAATCAGAAATTGTTTAAATATGAATAAAGGGAATATCTCTATGTATATGAATGGCAACACCTCTCGACTCTGTCCAACCCAGCTCCTTTTCAGTATGGTTTTGTCTATATCCCTTTAATGAGTTTCTTGACAGTAAATTATTTACTACCTGTCCCCACATTAAATCAAAACCAAATTCTGGTGTTATCTGTACTTTGAACATACTACAAAACAACCTGAGAATGTGTAAATAAGCCCCCTTATATGAAATGATAAAAATAATCGATGAAGAAAAAATGTCACTAACCAATGAATGCTGAATTATGATACATTCATTACTCGACAATGTCTTTTAAAGCAAAAAAAAAATAAGTTAAAAATTAATATAATTATTTAAAAAGAAAATAAAACCATAAATCTGTCAGGATTTGAGGTTTTTTATTAATTTTTGGGGAAATCTTTTGTATTATGTTGTGACAACCCACTCATTTTTAGCGCTGTGTTGCACTGTCTTCTGTCTCCCTCGGCCCATCCCATCCCGCCCCCAAACATGGTTGTGTACTCACCTGATTGGTCCGTTGTCCAAGCTCAATTCCTGTTTTCCATTTGAAAAAATGTCAGTTTCCTCCGACGCTTGAAGCGACAACCGGTAAAAAACCCCGGCGTTGCATTCTAGATTGGAGCTTTTTAGAACACAAAGCTGAGGCTGTGCAGTCCCTCATCTGTTCTTAGAGCGTTACTCCAGGTGTGAATTTCAATCACCTGTTGGATCGCGACAAAAAAAAAACACAACAAAAAAAGAGACGTCTGCTCCTGTGCACTCACCTCTGTATTTCCAGAGATTCGATTGCTTTCGTAAGTTTCAAAAGTAAAACATTCACTATTACTAAAAAAACAAACTAATTACGCTCTATAGTAATATTAAATACAACGTTCATCCATCACAGAAACGGGGAAAACTACTAAGGGTTCCTGATTCTGCTGTCTGAACTTTCACAAGACCGGTAAGTTTTCAGATTTTTCTTTCTTTGTAAAATGAAGATGTTATTATTCTATAGCTCTTGCTGTGGAGCAAGTTTTGTACGGGAGCCTGGTTCTCCTTATGAAGAACAAGAAAAGCCTTTTTTTTTTTTAGGGGACTTGGTTGTTCATTTTTCTTTATGAACATTTGAAAATACAAAGCAGGAGAAGAAAATTATTGTGGATGATGTTTGCTTGATTTTACAGAAGAAACTACAGAAGATTTTTTTTGTTGTCATTCAACCGTGTGAGGTTCAACACCTTTGTGTGTCTGGTCCTTATGTGACTGGTAAACCATACAAAAGTAATCAAATCTTAACTTGTCAGGAGGGATACCTGACTGGTAAGGTGTCTGTGTTACATCTGTGCTGTGTTGCGATGGGGCCTGACTTCCAAGTGGAGACACTGTCTTCAGGTACAATCTCTTCTTGGGAAGTGGATTGTGTTCTCCTAAGCTCACGTTGTCAAAGCAACTGCACGAAGACGTATATGGAAAGTTATCTGTTGCATGGCTCAAGACCACAGCTTATCACCATAAAGGGAATTGAGTGTACTTGAATCCATGCTGTTAAAGTCCATCCCAGTGGGATGTGTGTGTGTGTGTGTGTGTGTGTGTGTGTGTGTGTGTGTTATTCTACAGCTGGGTGTGGTAAATGTTTATAAAAAGAAGCAGCCCCAGAGGAACGGGGGATTTCCCTGATTGGGCCAGAAGTCTCGATTTGGCACAGACTCCATTATTTTGAATAAACTCTCACTGTTCAAGAATAACTTATGTCTGTAAAGTAATTTCTCTTGATCATTAACATCGTGGCTGCAATTATGAAGACCCAGAAGAATGTCCACCTTTTTGAAGACACTTCACTGGCACCGCAGTTGTTTTTTTCTTTTAAGAAAATTACTTTTGTAAATCTGTCATAAGTTTATTGTTTTCATTCATGGTTCCGTAGTTCTGTTTTATGTCTCGTGTTTTGTCTATTCCCTGTTATCTAGTGTAGTTTTGCTCCCTCTGCCCTCTGTGTTCCTTGTGCCATTATTCACGCTCTCTCAGTCAGTAGTTTTCCTTGTCAGCCAGGCTCACCCATCTGCACCTGTTCCTAGTTAATAATCAGTCACCTGTGTCCACTTCCTCATCAGCCTCAGTCCTTATAATCTGTTCCTCAGCTTCACTTACTCACTGGTTCATTGTTGAAGAAATGCACTGTCTGTTTTTTCCTAGTGGTTCCTCGTGATTCCCTGAAGTTTATGTTTGTAAGTGTTTGGGTATTACCTTTTGCTGCAATGACAGACTTTTGTTTTCTCATTAATAAATTAGTTTATTTTTGAGTTCTTTGTGTCTGTCTGCATTCTGGGTCCAAATCCTCCACCGCCTCTCCTAAACCTGACAAAATCTGAACCTCTGTTTTAAGTAAAACACTGATAACATAATTAGATAAGGTCTTGTACCTGAGACAAACCCAGCACACAGCTGATGTTCCATCTTTGAAGTCTAGTTCTCAGCTGCAGCCACATCAACCAATACATGGAGCTCAAACATGCCCCCAAAGTTAGGCCATCTCCGGATCCAAATTCTTCTTATGTTTCTTGTTGACAAACTCCAAAGTTAGGTCTGCATTTGCAAACTTATGCATTTGTTCAGTTGACATGGTGGTGTGTAGGGTAACCTTGTACTGAAGGCCAAATTTAGCATTAGTACAGATCTGGAGCTCCTTCTTCCCTGGGATGAAAGCCGTCCTTTATCTGGCCAAAGTTGGTGTGAAGTTCAAGAAAATGTGTACCCTTTTTTCCATTGTGTAGTAGAGGTGAAGCCTTTCCAACACGGTGTAGAATAGTATTCCTGGTTTGAAGCTATGTAATCCTGATGATCAACGGTCATGGCAGTTTGCCATCCACAGTTTTTGGGGGTTTTTTTGGTTGGTTTTTTTTTTCCTTATTTTTTGTCCTGTTCTGGCATATCAGGCATACCATATAGAAGAGATGGCTGCCTACATGTGCCAGAACAGATTTGCATTACAATAAGGATATCTCTATATGAGAATCCTAATTGCATGATTTACTTTATTGAATCAAGACTGAATCTAGCATTAGAGTAGGCAGGCCACATTGTTGCAATAGCAGCCTGTTTGGATGACCTTCAATTATCAGGACTTTTTTGTGAATCGGTGTATGTGTGTGTGTGTGTGTGTGTTACACATACCCCCACCCCCACACACACCGATTCACAATACACAAAAATCTTACAATTTCACATAAAAAATAGCCATATTTTCAACTTTAATCTTTTTTTTTACTAAATAACAGTCAGCCAGCGAGGACAATTATAAAACTGCCAGCAGAACTAGCAATTGTTTTAATTCGAACAAAGGGAATATCTCTATGTGTAAGAATAGCAACACCTTTTGACTTGCTCCTTCTCTCTTTGCGTAAATATCCAAATATAATGCATACTACCTACCCCCACATTAAAACATTAGACCAATATTTTTCCACCCCAGCTTCTTTTCAGTTTTGTGTTGTCTACATCCCTTGACTTGGTAACCTACAATTAAAATATTTGTGCAGCAAAATAGTGTAGATAATGCAAATCTTTGTTGAGTTTGATTGGATTGTTTAGGCTCTTACAATTTAAACTAGCAAGTTTATCATTCCTCACCCAAACTAGGTGGGGACTTCTTCAGTTGTGCCATAAATAGACAAACATTTTAATAAATTATACAAAGGAGAGAGAGAGAGAAAATAATTCATTTATTTTTCAATAAATAATCAACATAGTATCACAAACTATGTAACAAAAAAAACATAAACATAAACATACAACAAAACCACCATACACCACAAAATAAATTACATCAACACCCGTCCAAAAAAAAGGTCCCCATCTACCACATTACAAATTACTTCCCCATAATTCCAGATGCGACAAGAAGTATCTAAATCTGAAACTGATCTGTAAAAATTAAATTCAAGCAGTAACCTAGACTTCACCAGGTTAACAAATACAGAAACCACGTCAATACTCAACTTTTCCTCCACCTTCCTCTTTCTGCTTATGTACACAGCCATTTTAGCCTATCCTAACAAAAAGTTTATCAATTGACATTTACTCTTTCTTTGGCATGTGAATTTAAAACCACAAATAAATCCATGTTTCATGAAAACTTCCCCATATCTGTTGAAAATAGTTCTCAAAAGCACAAAAAGAGCTGACAGATGAACACAGTCAGAAAAACAATGAAACACTGTTTCTCTCTGTTCACAAAATGGACATTTTTCTTCTACAGCAGGATTAATAACAGAAACAAATGAGTTTACAGCCATAATACCATGAAGGATTCTCCATTGTAAATCTGCATGTTTTTTCATTAGAGGAGGTTTATACAATGATTTCCATTCAGGCTTTACTTCAGGTTTTAACGAGAGGTGAGTTCGCCATACTGTGTCACTGCATCCATTCAGTTTGTTTTGATTGAGAGTTTTTACAATCAGTCTATAAATAATTTTTCCAGAAGCTCCTTCTAGGGAGATTCCTTCACTGTCCACCGAACCCAATAAAGGACCAGAGCAGTTCTTAAAACCAGGAAACAGTTTGATGTATGGAAAAGGGTCTAGGTGATTTGGCAACACAGTACCTTCATAATAATCAGTCAAAAGCGAACATTCATGTTCACTTAACTTGCGTTTCCAGTAGCTCAAAAGCTGACCAACAACTCGAACAGATTTTATTCCCAAACAAACAGCAAGATCAACAGGATCGTCCAGCCGAGGTCCAGTCATGTCTACCACCCTACCAAGGCAAAAAACATTTGCAATGTGGAGCAGTCTGGACCAGGTTGTTGTTCCCCAAACAGGACAATCCAACAAACTCCCAAACAGAACTGGTTCCTGGAGCAGCCATTGCAGAGATTCTACTTGCTGCTGCCTTTCCTTTCTCAGCAAAGTCCACACAGAGAAAACGCTCTTATAAAACCGTGGAAGAAGAGAAGAGTTCAGTTTGCTGGAGTCCATCAGAAAGAGAGGCAAATCCAGACCCATGTCACCAAATCTCAGAAGAATGCAGCACGATATTCTCCTCCACACCAGATCTGTGGGTCCCGTGAACAGTCTCTGAATAAACTGAAAACGAAAAGCAGCACCTTTGCTGGCCAGATGGACCAGGCCTTGTCCCCCTTCTTTTCTTGGCAAAAATAGAATACTTTGAGGAATCCAATGAAGTTTATCCCCCCCCCAAAAAAAAATCCACCAGAACTCTTTGAACATTTGATAAAAGAGAAACTGGAGGATCAACACACATCAACCGGTGCCACATGGCGGAAGAAACTAAATTATTAATGACAAGAACTCTATATAACTCTAACCTCTATATGACATTTTAGGTAAAATCCACTTCCATTTCAAAAGTCGACCTTTAACAATATCCAATACATTTTCCCATTTTTTTTTTGCACAAAGGTTTCATTACCCAAAAAGACGCCTAAATACTTGAACCCACCTTTTCTCCACACTAGGCCTCCAGGCAGGCTGAGTTGATCCCCCAATCGACTTCCAACAGTTACAGCCTCACTCTTTCTCCACTTAATTTTCGCAGAACAGATACAGCCAAAAAGAAAAACATTGTTGACTAACATATCAATATCTTCCTGTGTGTTTACAAAAACTATTAAATCATCAGCATAAGCTGACAACTTTAAAGAGACATTACACCCAGGAATAGAAACACCACTCAGATCTTTCCTCAGCTTATGAAGCAATGGTTCAATTGCCAAGGAATAAAGCATCCCTTACAAAGAACAGCCTTGCCTCACTCCTCTTAAAACACTGAATGGAGCACTTAAGCCTCCATTTTTTTAAGTACACTTGCAATGTCACGATACAAAACTTGGATCATAGCTATGAAACCAGGGCTGAAACCAAAAGCAGTCAAAGTTTGCAACAAATATTGGTGTTCAACCCGGTCAAAAGCTTTTTCTTGATCTATAGAATACCAATATCTGTGCCCAATGAGCTGGAGATTTCCAAAACATCTCTGATTAAAGTGATATTATCACTTATTAACCTGCCAGACATACAATACGTCTGGTCTCCGTGAATGACTAAAGACATCACTTCTCTAAGTCTGGTAGCCAGGACTTTGGAAAACATCTTGTAATCTGTACAGAGCAAAGAAACTGGTCACCAATTCCTTAGATCCTGTAGATCTCCTTTCTTCGGAAGCAGAGTAACTACTGCCCGTCTGCAGCTCAGAGGCAGCCAACCTCTCTGTGATCACCTCCAACAAGTCCTCACCAATCACAGACCAGGAGGACTTGTAGAAATCAACAGGAAGACCGTCCATGCCAGGGGATCTACCACTTTTTAGGCTCATCAAGGCAGTATGCAGTTCATACAGCGTGAGCTGAGCTCCAGTTTTCGATTGGCTTCAGCATCCACCTGAGGAAGTCCTTTGTAGAAACCATCGCTCACATCCGGATTCTCCAAATATTCACTCTTAAACAGATCTTTGAAGAAACTGACAGCAAACTTCCTGATCTCAGAAGAACCTAAGATAGTAGAACCACAGTCAGACTTTAGGGAGTGAACAATCTTCCTTTGTCCATTCTTTCTTTTTAGTCCAAAGAAAAAGTGAGACGGGGCATCCATCTTTGTTACACTTAGGAAGCGGGATCTGACCAAGGCTCCTTTGGCTGCTGTACCCAACAGGTTGGCCAGAACAGCCTTTTTAGCTTTGAAGGAATTTAAAAACCCTTGGTTTCCTGTAGACGCTGCCAAACCCTGCAGTTCTACTATCTGAGTCTCCAAGCTTCTCATAGATCTGGTTATGTCTCTAGTGACATTGCGAGGGAACTGTTGGCACAACCGCTTGATTTGACATTTACCATAATCCCACCACTGTTGGACACAAGAAAAATCTGATTTACCTTGTTTATGACTTATCCAGAAATATTCAAAAACTTTTCTAAAAGCTCTATCATTTAAAATATCTGTATTAAAATGCCAGTAAACACTCCATATACGAACATTTTTTAATAAACACAGAGCAACAAACCAGACAGTGATCAGAAAAACTCACAGAAATTATTTGACAATTCATAAAAATATTAAAATGATGTTTAAGTGCATATATACGATCCAATCTTGCCAAGGATAAAAAATTATCTTTAGAATGACTCCATGTAAACGGTCTCGAATTTCTATTAAAAGCTCTCCACACATCTGAAAGGTCAGTATGTATATATATGACATATACAAGACACTTCACCTGCCTTGCCTGCAGGTGGTGGTCAGAGGGTTTGGTGGCCCTGGTGTAATGGCAGCTGTTGCTACAATGTAGCACAAGGTACCAGGTACATGGTACCACCATCAGTGTGTGAATGTGTGTATGAATGGGTAAATGACAGAATGTAGTGTAAAGTGCTTTGGGGTCCTTGGACTAGATAAAGCGCTATACAAGTGCAAGCTATTTACCAAATATATACAGGTTCTTCTCAAAAAAAATTAACATATTGTGATAAAGTTCATTATTTTCCATAATGTAATGATAAAAATTAAACTGTCATATATTTTAGATTCATTGCACACCAACTGAAATATTTCAGGTCTTTTATTGTTTTAATACTGATGATTTTGGCATACAGCTCATGAAAACCCAAAATTTCTATCTCAAAAAATTAGCATATCATGAAAAGGTTCTCTGAACGAGCAATTAACCTAATCATCCGAATCAACGAAGTAACTCTAAACACCTGCAAAAGATTCCTGAGGCTTTTAAAAACTCCCAGCCTGGTTCATTACTCAAAACCGCAATCATGGGTAAGACTGCCGACCTGACTGCTGTCCAGAAGGCCATCATTGACCCCCTCGAGCAAGAGGGTAAGACACAGAAAGAAATTTTTGAATGAATAGGCTGTTCCCAGAGTGCTGTATCAAGGCACCTCAGTGGGAAGTCTGTGGGAAGGAAAAAGTGTGGCAGAAAACACTGCACAACGAGAAGAG
>NC_051446.1:5555223-5569563 GCF_001649575.2 Kryptolebias marmoratus | reverse complement strand
GGTATTAAAACACTTTTCTTTTATTGGTCGGATGAAATATGCTAATTTTTTGAGATAGGAATTTTGGGTTTTCATGAGCTGTATGCCAAAATCATCAGTATTAAAACAATAAAAGACCTGAAATATTTCAGTTGGTGTGCAATGAATCTGAAATATATGACAGTTTAATTTTTATCATTACATTATGGAAAATAATGAACTTTATCACAATATGCTAAATTTTTGAGAAGGACCTGTGTGTATATATATATATATATATATATATATATATATATATGCAGGGTTTCCCCCAGAAAAGAGGCTAAGCCCGGTGGTAGGTGGCCATTTACTGAATACTTTTTTAAACGAAAAACAATTAAAATAAATACAAATTGTTTGCACCTAATTTAAGTCACATTTACAAATAAATTAAATTAACATAAATGAAAATGTGCAAACAAGGCACCAACACACGTCTCACATCAAGGCCAATGAATAACAACAGAGAACTCTGAAAAACAGGCAGATGCTATACTGTACTTGCTTTTTGTGGCACAGGCTGTATGTTGGATCACTACATGCAACAGCAAAACAAAGCATCTAATGCTGAATTTATTAGCATCATTTTACTGTTAAACAAGGATAAATTGTCACGTCATATATTATTATTTTCACTAAGTACAAAACATGCTTACCGTATTTGGTCTTGTAAAGTGTCACGATCGGTGGAAATGACAGAGACGAACCCAGTGTGCAGACTCATTTTAAAAGAAACTAATTTATTTAACTAAAGAACAAACAAAACAAATGCTGACGGGGCAGCAAACAAATAGAAACATAAACGAAATCAAAACTAAGTAGAAAGCGAACATAACAAGAGCGGGAGCAGGAACAGAACCAGGAACAGGACGGAAACATGCAACATACAAGAGACTAACAGCAAGCAATGGACCAGCGAGGTATGGGAAGAGTGACCGGGTTTTTAACACTGAGGATAACGAGGTGAGTGGGAACAGGTGGAATGATTGCAGAGTCGGGACAGGTGTAGATGGGCGTGGCTGACAGACAAGTGAATGACTGGGGGAGAGTGAAAATGAACATGAACATGAGACAAAACAAAAAGCAAATCCAACCAAATAACACAAAAGAAACAAAACAAAAACCAAAGAACTAAAATCAAAATAAAACAAACAAAACCCAGAAAAAGCCAAATCACCACATAAAGCCAACCGCTGAATTTTAGCTCAACGAACCATTTTTGGTTAAACCCGGTAATGTTTATAACTGTGGCTCTTAAAATGTGGTAACTGAAGGAGGCTTGGCCTCAGGGCTCATTAGATTCGCAGGGTTCTGTGAACGGAGCGCGAGATTAAGCGCGGTGGAGGCGTTACAAAAACTAGGAGGTGCACGACCACATGGCGAGACACCAGGCGGGACCTTCGCGCAGGGGCGGGGACAGCACGATTTTGTCACGGTTGGTGCGCGTACCCTTGCACAGTGAGCTAGATAAATGTAGCAGTTTTGGGGAAGCGGGTGGGAAAAAACCTGTATAAAAAAGGCGTATTTATAATATTAATGAATCATGCCATCAATAATCATGCCACTTCTGTCAGCCCGCCCCAGGGCAGCTGTGGCTACAATGTAGCTTACCGCCATCAGTGTGTGAATGTGTGGATGAATGGGTGAATGATTGTAGTGTAAAGCACTTTGGGGTCCTTGGACTAGATAAAGCGCTATATAAGTACAAGCCATTTACCATTTTACCATTAAAAACATTAAACCAACACCTAACTAAAAACCTGTCTGAATAAAAATGTCTTAAGATGTTTCTTAAAAGCCACCGTGGAGTCTGAGCAACGCAAGGACAAAGGGAGAGTGTTCCAGAGCCTGGGAGCAACCACTTGAAATGCTCTGTTACCACGTGTTTTATAAAAAGTGCGAGATACCACCAGCAACATCTGATTTGAGGATCTCAAAGACCTGGATGGACAGAAAGGCTTCAGAAGAGCCAAGATATATTCACTTACTCACTGGTTCATTGTTGAAGAAATCTCTGGGGTTATTCCTGGGATCTGTTGGAGCCACTCTTCCAGTTAGGGGGTCAAAGCACCTAGTGCTCCGATGACAACAAGAAGTTTTGTCATGTAATTGCTAGATAAGCGAGAACAAATTAAAACAAATCTCTAAAATCTACTGAAATTTTGTGAGCAATCCAGCAATATCTGCATCCATCTCATGCCTGTGGGTATGTATTGGTTTGTTCTGCTTGGGTTTACAGTTACAGGTTAATTCTCAAATAAAGCTACATTGTGAAGCTTATGTTGGAAAAGGTAACGCAGTATTATTACCATGCCGTGCTAATGTTGAAGTGCTAAAACCTATGTTAAAATAACTACAGGTGGACAAACAAATAGACAAAGATTTCATACTGAATGTGATGTCATGTTACATTTGAAGTTCAAAGAAAGAATAAGTTTTATTCATATCATAAGTGAGTTGTGTGTTTATGTAATTTACCTTCTACATCTGTTTAAGAGCATAGATCTAATTATGCCTGTCTGTGTTTTAGTTTTACTCTTCCTTTTTTTTGCAACAACAATAATTTTTTGGACATCAAATCCAAGTCCTCAGAGTCTTGATGTTGGGAAGACGTTCACAACAATTGTGAATAAAACTACAGAAGATTTGTTTTTTAAAATGTGTAAAACAAGTAACAAGGCATCAAATATCCTATTATCATTATTGTCAAAGTCAAACTTTGATATAAGAGAAATGACTCTTAAAGGCTGATGCCAAGTATTTGCAGGGTTTAAAACTTTGCATTGCTGATGTGTCATTGACTGATTGTGTTAATAAGATGGTGATTTGTTGAAGTATTCTTTAGGAAATTAAAGAACCCCACAACGCTCTTTTTTATAAGGGTGTGTTTGAGAAACTCCTACCTGTATACTTTTAAAGTAATGAGAATTGGTGTCCTGCGTTGTAGTAGATATTTGATTTCATTAACAAATTGAAACACCAAATTTACAGATGGGGGTTTATAATGCTTAAAGGAAGTGCAAAAGTGTAAGGTTGTCTTCTGTTTTTACCTGAGTGTGAACCTAAAGACAAAAAAGTAGTTGAAAGTTCTGCCATCCACTACTCTGTAGGGTTATTAAAGAAAACACTTGAGAATTCAGTTTGTTCTTGTGTGAACAGAGAATTCATATTTGAATAACAAATGTTCAAAACTGGCATTTAGTTTTAGGATGTGCAATCTCATGTCATGCTATAAGTGATGGTGAGTGGGCTCCCCTGTTGGTACAATATAGGCTATAACTAAACAACATGTATGTTAGTATAAATCTAAAGACTTGCTGAAATTAAAAAATATATGTTTTTGTTTCCTAAAGATGCATAAAACTAAGGTGTTCTCAAAAAGCTGGTCCTTACATCTATGAAACAAGACTCCCGTGAATAGCAACAATGCTGGAATTCAGAGAGTGTTCAGTGCTATTACTGTACCTAGTATATAATGAGTAATTTATTCATTCACAAATTCCTCTCAGACATATATTTGATGATGTGCTCATTTTCCTAAGGGGGTCAGTGCGACCTTCTACTAACAGGACAGTCATTCTGCTCATCAAATTGCCCTCCTTGTTCCCCACATACAGGTAATGCACAAAATTCAGCATGTATGTACTGTTTAGTCTCTTCTGTGAGGTGAACTGACTGCAATGTTCCTCTCTGGAGGTGAGTGAGCCACTGTTCCAGTGAGCAATGTGATAATTTACTTCTGAAGCATTTTTAGCACATAGAACATTACTAAGTTGTAAAGAGATTGGTATGTCCATCTTTGGGTCCAGTGCACCAAGACAATTACAAAAAGAAGCCATGCATATCAGTCATGTGCTGGCTGCAAATCAACCCCACCACCACTTTTCACATAATGCATACATATCACCTTGTTTAGGAAATTGGGAACTCTGGCAGTTATTTATTGCTCATCACCACTAATACAGACTCATGTCACCTTTCATTTATAAAAATCTCCATATTCTTTTTTATTTCATGAGACAATTAAAGACCTACCATTCATTGAAGAAAGACAAATCACCTGCTGACTTTTATGCAAGAGTTTCAGACTAACATCATCTTGTGCTGAAAATAGATGGAGTTATAGTTGTTTTGGTCAAACCTTGTAAATGGCGTTATTCACATACTCATACGGTATGGCAAAATCTGGCATGCTTTCAATGATTTGTAAGGCACCAATCTCTTCTCCTTGGTGATGAAAAGACATTTCTCGGTCTGGTAACAATTTCAGCTGATACAAATTGATAAACACAATGCTCATTTCCAGTCTGATACTTCCTGATTATTCTTTCAATCTAAAACCAAAGTTATTATTCCTCTGAACTAAATTCCTAACTAAAGTGAAATCCTGTCAACACAGCCTAAACGGTGTGGATTTTTGCCTGTATAAACCTAAACATAGATCTAAATTAAACATCCTGTTCAAAAGAGACTTCAGTTTTAAATAAACTTAAAATCAAATTATTTATTTAGATCAGAAAATGGTTAAGTGTTATCTTTGTTAAATCAATGAAAGAATATAACTGTTTAAATCCAGTTTTGATAATTTAGAGTAATTGTTGATGCTAAAACTGCAATTATTCTTCTAAAATCTTAGTGTTATGTTCATGATTTCATTGTTTGCTTGGTGATTTTTTAAAATTTATTTTTAATGTTGTAATAAAACTTTAAAGGGCAAATTCAGTCTCTTTTATTGATTCCCTGTAGTGAATGAATTAGGCCCTCAGTTGTTGAGATCTGAGGGCCCAGGTAATTTAGGTATTATTGATCAATAAAATCAATCTGGTTCACCCTTTAACAAGAGATCAAAACAGTAGCAAGGTGATGTAAAAGTGTTACACCCGTCTTTCTTACATCTTCTTTTTACATCTTCATGAAATGGACAATCACAGACACACGGAAAAACAGTGTTGCTCTGCTTTTAACTTTAGCGACAGGTGATAATGATAACAGGCATGTTGCTTCGTAAAGGCATGGCATTCATATTTCAACTTATAAAAACAGAAACCCTTTTGTTTTTGTGTTTTCCCACACATTCTTAATGTTAACAGTAATAAGTTAAATTTTCCAGCAGAATAAGGAGATGAAAAATTGTTGTGTGTGAAAAGAAATTGATTGCTGTAAAGATAAGACCTTGTACCTGTGCTGGGTTGTTCCTCATGAGACAGGAGACGGTACTTCTGGGCTCACAGAACACACAAACATGTCACCTGACAAGAACACATGGAGCATGTGTAAAGATAACAGTCAAACCCTCCAGGTAAATTGTGAGGTTGCAATCAGAACTACTAATGCAAACTTTGCAAACCTGCAACTTTTTTCTGACTTGCAATTTTGACCAACCACTACTAATTTAATCATTCACTTCTGCCCCACAAGAAGGGAAATAAGCCAGGAAAGAGAAAGAGAAAAAGAAAGGTAAGAGTGTAGGACTGAGGGTAGCAATTCTAAACATAGGGACAATGACAGGCAAAGGCAGAGAGCTGGCTGACGTGATGCAGAGAAGAAAAGTAGACATATAATGTTGCAAGAGACAAAGTAGAAAGGCAGCAAGGTCAGCATTTAGCGAGTTTTCAGAGCCGTCTGGCCATTTTTTTTAAAGCTACTAGCGACAAATCTACTGACTTTTTTCTACGTTATTGGAGACTTTGGCGGCTACATGTGTGAAAGCACCAATGATTCTGCAGTTCCTGTCCTCAGCATTCCCTAAGCCCTGCCCACTTCCCCAATTACTGACAGCTGTCAATCTCACACAGTGTTGCCAGGTGTACGATAATTATCGTATTTGTACGATAATTTTGCCCTCTGTGCGATGTACGATCAATAATTCCAAAAGAGGCCAAATATACGATAATTTGACCATTCCGTGAATGTGTGGTTGTAATCGGTTGTAATCAGCCTGTCGCAACTGCCTGTCAGGTGGTTTTTTGTGAACCCTGAAGGCATCTGTTTCCGGAAACAGATGCACGATTGGCTGGAATTTTCAGCCAATCGTGCTTTTATAAATGTGAGCTATGAGTGACGTGTATGCGTTTGCCTCAGAACAAAGGCCATGATTGGCTGAATAGTCTGCTGCGTCCGCCCCATGAGTGAGGAAAAAAAAAAGAAAGAAAGAAAGAAAGAAGCAGAGCCATTCTGGAAGAAGAAGCGCTGAGTACCTGTCAGACACTATTCAACACTAGAGTGACTTTAGCGCATCAATAGACTTGTTATTTTGGTTATGATGGGTGTATGATAATTTCCATCAAAATACGATAATTTTATGTCTCTGGTACGATAATCTTATATTTCTGACCTGGCAACACTGATCTCACAGCAGAGAGGAGACCCGCTCCACTCTGTGTCCACAGTGGCGCAAATTCAGTAGCATTTTCTGTATTTCCCAGCTGTCTGCGCATGTGTAAATGATATGATCGATAACAGAGACACGTCACTGATCAGGCGCCCTTTCGCTCCTTCACCTCCCCTCCTGTTGCGCTCCCCTCAAGCAGGTGCTGGAGCGCGATTGTTTTCGTGTGAGTCGTGTTGTCATCTGATTACAGAGAGCTAAAGATGGAGAGGCATCTGAAGAGGCAGAAAGATAAAAATGAAAGAAAGCTTTTCAAAGTGGTTGAAAGACAGCAGGTAAGTTCTGTCAGAGCATCGAGAGGAGGCCTGAAAATGTTCAGGTTACAACGGTTTACTGATCAGTATTTACAATAGAACACAGCATGACAGGAAAAATAAAGGAACTTGTTTGTGTTATTTTGTTGTTCAGACAGTAATCATTTGTTGAACTCGATGGTAGATCATAAAGCAGATGCATTACAGAAGTTGGAAGTTTAAATGTCTCCTCTGGGATATAACTCTACAGAGCTGCTGTGATTAATCTGATAAGTCTGATCAGATGAAGTGTCCAATCAGTAACTGATATCCAACAAGGATATCATTTAAAATTAAGATTTCATGTTTTTTATGTGGTTTGACTGCTGTATTTTTTAAGCCTCCTGAACAGAAAGTTCATGTTATTCAGCTGAGAGGACAGAGGGAAAGAATCAGGACAGACAGGAAGGAGACAAGTTGGTCTAATATTAGGGTGTGGTAAGAGGCCTGGATAATGGATAGGGGGGCGATGGCCCAAAACAGGTTGAGAAACACTGGTCTATAACAGTGTTCAAGTTTACACAATAACACATTATGAACAATAAAATCACTTATTTTTGCTGTGAGCTGCAAGCTTGATAATAAAATACAATACACACAATAAATTATGAGGTTTATATGGTTGAAATTGACACGTCATCTGAATCCACTTTTCCTGCTTTGTGTGCGCTCCCGATACCAGACTCAATTTCTGTTGAGAATAACTCCCTCAACATGACCTCATCTATGTACTGTACTTAAAAACATTTGCAGGATCTTGCCAGAGAGCTCTACTACAAAGTGAAGGTCACAGATTAGTCGCTCTGTTGAGCTAAAAGTCTTGAGTTTTCAGTCACCAAGGAGAATTTCTTTGAGCCTGGTTAGATCATTATGGTAACAGAGACAGAACACAATTTTAGCATAAACTGTCAATAAGAAGCTCCACCTGTTCAATAATTCATTCTTAATGATAAACAAACAATAATTGCTGGTAAATTTACTTTCCAACAACTCAAATCAGCTGATGTATAAATGTAGTAGATCTGCTGACATAGACTGAAATTACAGTTATCAAAAAAGTGAACAATAATAATAATAATCATTATTATTATTATTATTAGTAGTAGTAGTAGTATATTTTTCATCAGGCTGTATGTTTAATTAGACCAGGTCCATTAGTAATTGATTCTCTAAAATGTTTTCAGATGTGTTTGGGAGTTATTGATATTTTCTGTTCATGATCACATTAGGTTACAGCTTCAGTTTAATTAATAACTAACCTACCAGTTACTACAGAGCTAAAAAAATTATTACTGATTTTCACAAAGCCTCTTATTAAACTATGAAAGCCTTGTTTTAGATAAAAGAACAATGATAGATGTTGGTTTTAAACTCACCACTGAAGCTGTACAGACAGATGAGAAGCTGCAGCTCAATCTATCTGAGCTTGTATAAAATCTTTACAGGTTTATTTAACAGAGAAACCCCTTTACAGCTCATCATCACTTCTAGCCAGGTCAGAGACCAGCAGAGTGGTCAGGAACAGACCCAGTCTCTTTGTTATGGTGCATTTTTTCCACCCCTGGTTTTAATTCACATGTTTATGACTTATAACTAAGTACAATACAATACTAAAACATACAAAATTCATATTCAGGTACAGTAACACAAATAATAATTGTAATTTGCTTTGTTCCACCTCTGAATCTTGCAAAAGAAACTCTGGATCTCACAAAATAACAATGCATGTTTTTAATATTATTAGGAATGTTATTTTAAGAAAACCATTCATCACTTCTCTTTACCTACTTTTCCTTTCTTGATTGCAGGGAGGTGGTGCATATCTCCAGCAGTCACAGTGTAAGAGGTAGTGAGCACTCCGGACAGTCCATCACAGGGACAGATACAGAGAAGCAACCACTCACACTCTCACTCACACCTAGGGACAATTTAGAGTTACTATTAAACCTAACATGCATGCTTTTTGGTCTATGGCAAGAAATCAGAGTACCCGGAGTAAACCCACACATGCACGAGGAGAGCATGCAAAACTCTTGGAAAGGTGAACCTTTGGATCTTCTCACTGGTAGGTGACAGCTCTAACCACTGCACCACTGTACCATCCTTTTAAGAAAACCCTTGATCAAATTTGCTGCTGAGACTTTAAACAATAAAACTGCAGAAATCCTGCACCTTTTTTGGAAACATTACATGAAACAGTTGTTGCTTTTTTAGTGAAATGATTTCTTCTTGTCATGTCAAACACAAAATAAAACTTCAAAACATCACAACTTTCTGAAAATCAGACATTTTAAGCAGCAACAACAAAAGTCTTCAAAATCCAAAAGGGACTAAATAAAGTACGTAAGTATGCTAAAGTCAAGTGTTATTTGTTTAACTCTCTGATTGTTTTGGTATCACTTTCAATTTGGGTTACTAAAAATTTGTCATGATCGACGGAGACTGAGGCGAAGCCAGAAAACAGACTCATAATGCAGAACTAAAGAAAAACTGATTTATTTGAACGAAAACAAAAAGCTGACGGGGCAGCAGAACAAGAACCAAACCAAAAACCAGAGACACGGAAGTACACAGGACTAGCATAGAAGAAAACAATGATCCGACAGCGTGATGGGGGAATTGACAAGGTATAAAAGCACAGAGGATGATGAGGTAAGTTGGAACAGGTGAATGATAATAATAGCTGACAGGTGGAGATGGGCGTGGCAAGTAAACAGATAAGTGAATGACTGAGGAGGCATGAGTGGTGACAGGAAACAAACACAGACACACGAGGCAGAAGGAACTCAAACTAAAACTAACAAGATAACAGAATAAAATAAATAACACCAACGGGAACAAAAACAACAAACTAAAAAAAAACCAAAACCCAAATCCCGACAGTACCCCCCTCTTAAGGGACGTCTCCTGACGTCCCTAAACCATAACAAAAACTAGCACGGGAGGGTGGTGGGGGGTAAAAAGAAATGGTGGGCAAAAAAACTAAAAAACAAGCAAAGAGTATTTAACAAAAAACCGACCAGAAAGACTGGGGAAAATGCACAAAAACTCAAAAAATAAACCACTGTAACGGGAGAAGTTCCATCGGGCGGCCCGGGCGCCATCCTCGGCGGAGCAAAAGTTCAGGCGGGCGGCCCGGGCGCCGTCCTCAGCGGAGCAAAAGTTCAGGCGGGTGGCCCGGGCGCCGTCCTAGGCGGAACAGGCGAAAGCCGGACTGACGTGGACCAAGCAGGCGAGAGCCAAGGCGTCCCCCTGGACCCTCGGCAGAGCAGAGTGGAGCGAGGCGTACCCCTGGACCCTCGGCAGAGCAGAGCGGAGCGAGGTGTACCCCTGGACCCTCGCCAGAGCAGAGCGGAGCGAGGCGTACCCCCTGGACCCTCGTAGTGATAGAGCGGAACGAGGCGTCCCCCTGGACCCTCGACGGAGCAGAGTTGAACGAGGCGTCCTCCTGGACCCTCGGCGGAGCAGAGCGGAGCGAGGCGTCCGTCCGGACCCTAGGTGGCGCAGAGCAGAGCGAGGCGTCCGTCCAGACCCTAGGTGGCGCAGAGCAGAGCGAAGGTTCCATCCGGACCCTCGAGCTGGCGCCAAGAGGAACGAGGAGTCTTCCAGGACCCTCGTCGGGGCTGAGCGGATCGAGGCATTATCCAGGACCCTCGTCAGGGCTGAGCAGAGCAGAGCGAGGCGTCCGTCCGGACCCTCGGCGAGACGGAGCGGAGGAGTCGTCGTCACGGCCGACCCCCACGGAGACATGGGATGGTGAGGCGTCGTCGTCACTGCCGACCCCCATGGAGACACGGGATGGTGAGGCGTCGTCGTCCCTGCCGACCCCCACAGAGACACGGGATGGTGAGGCGTCGTCGTCCCCCTCAGGAACGCTGACCGGCAGAGAGGCATCGCCGTCCCCCTCAGGAACACTGACGGACCTGCTAGATGTTACTGGGGGCTCGGCAGAGGGCACAGAGAGGTCCCCGGGCTCGGCAGAGGGCGCAGAGAGGTCCCCGGGCTCGGCAGAGGGCGCAGAGAGGTCCCCGGGCTCGGCAGAGGGCGCAGGGAGCTCAACGGGCTCAGCAGAAGATACGTCCGGCAGAACTGGTGAGTCTACGAGCAGCACAAGAGACGAGACGGAAGGTCGACAGGGTGAATCATATTGCTTGGGTGACTGGTGAACTGGAGGTGAAGGTGATTGTAGATCTGAGGATGAAAAATTTAAATGTCCTTTTAGCTGGGTTACAGTGGCGTAGATGTTGGAGTAGTGTGCCAGATTGAGGAGACCAGGGCGGGACAGAAGGATTTTCTCAATAAGAGAGAAGGCGATAAGGTTGTGCTTTGGGTCTGAGTTTACAGCTGTTGAAGAAAGAAGTCTATTAATCTGATTGGAGATGTCCATGAGGTCAGCGGGTAATAGTCCTGAGGCTCTTATGTGAGCAGAAACGTGCTCCAGCTCGGGGGAAACCAGAAGGCGGGCTGAGGAGATTGTGGAGGCGTCACCATTAGCGATCCTCATGGGGACAGAAGGAGAGGCATTCGTCCTTTCTGCCGGGGAAGCCGTGGCGGCGGAGGTCCGTCCCACCGGGGAAGCCGTCGCGGCGGTCCGTCCCACCGGGGAAGCCGTCATGGCGGAGGTCCGTCCCACCGGGGAAGCCGTGGTGGCGGTGTTGGTGGTCCGACTCACCGGAGAGACTGTAGTGGCGGCCACCGCTGGCTTCCTCCTTTTCCGACGTCGGTTGTCCAACACCGTGGAGTCTGGTCCTTTCAAAAAGGAGAGCGGGTGCTCCTCCCGCAGCTCAGCCAGGATCCGGACCTTTTCTTCCTGGGTGAGAAGAATTCCCGTGTTCGAGTCTGCTGGGTTCAGGTGTGGTCGGATCATTCTGTCAAAATCGACGGAGACGGAGGCGAACCCAGAAAACAGACTCTTAATGCAGAACTAAAGAAAAACTGATTTATTTGAACGAAAACAAAAAGCTGACGGGGCAGCAGAACAAGAACCAAACCAAAAACCAGAGACACGGAAGTACACAGGACTAGCATAGAAGAAAACAATGATCCGACAGTGTGATGGGAGAATTGACAAGGTATAAAAGCACAGAGGATGATGAGGTAAGTGGGAACAGGTGAATGATAATAATAGCTGACAGGTGGAGATGGGCGTGGCAAGTAAACAGATAAGTGAATGACTGAGGAGGCATGAGTGGTGACAGGAAACAAACACAGACACACGAGGCAGAAGGAACTTAAACCAAAACTAACAAGATAACAGAATAAAATAAATAACAACAAACTAAAAAAAAAAAAAAGAAAAATCCCGACAAAATTAGTTGATAATGCTGTTAAGTAAGCTATAAACACTTAATATAAATAAAAATATGCAGTTACAGTGGCTTTGATAAAAAGGAGAATACTGACTAATACTTTCCTCAGTCATCCTTGCCTTCAATTAATCATATAACCTGTTCTTTATCTGCTCATTAGTCTCAGCACAACTCCCTTAGTCATCACCCCTCCCAGCGTCCTTATACTCCCAGTTCACACTCATTTAATATTCCATCATATTGTTTCTTTGCTGTTTACTTTGATTCTGTTTTCTTGTAATCCATTTTTTATACTGGTTATCCTTCTATTCCAGTTATATGTATTTTGCTGTATTCTCAACCTTTTATTTCCTTTATTTAAGTTTCAAGATTTTTTTTATTAACCTCCAAGAACCTGGCATCCACATAGAAATTAAAAATGCAGATGCCATACAACATACAACAATGTAACATTTTAGCTTCACGGACCGGTTCAGTATCAGACAGTATTTTCACCAACCGGCCTTTGAAGGTGTGGCAGATAAATACAACAAAATAAAATGATACGGCGGGCATGAAAACGAGGGTATTTTTAAAAACATAATAAACGTAAATCCATCGTGTACTCGTAGCTTTGTTAGCTGTGTCCTGGTGTTGAGTTATCAACATGTGAAGAGAAGTAAAATTTATTTATATAGCACTTTTCAGCAGTAAGGCCATCCAAAGCACTTTACAACAGAAACAACAACAGAATCACATACAGCAGGTACATAATCAAACATACATAATCAAATACAGAGGTACAGCAAACATAATAGAAACATCATAATTAAATGCAGATCCATCATGTATAATCTAAATAAAAGCATGAAAATAAACATATCTAAACATGAGGAAAAACAGTCAAAATAGTAGCTAAAATAATCTAAATAAAATCATGATAAAGTTAAAGCTGAACTAAACAACAATTAGGCTAAGACAGTCAAAATATGAGCTAAGATAAACTAAACTAAACTAAATGTACAGGAACTAAACTAAATGTACAGGAAGGCTAAATAAGCTAAAACATGACAATACTAAACTAATGGTACAAACAAACTTTTTAAAGTACCAAAAGGTCCGCTACACAGCCAACATTAGAATTACTAACTAAGGGAGGGGAGGGAGGGAGTGGAGTGAGAAAGATGAGGCAGTGACGGTGGAAAATGAGTATGTGTGTGTAGAGGCGGTGAGAGACGGTGTGGTGTGTGTTGTATGTGTGTGTGTGTTTGCATATAAGTCCATGAATCACATCATAGAGGCCATTGTCTTTGATAATGTGGTGGAATGTTTATCAGTCAGCTCAGAGCAGATCCACAGATGTCCTTAGGCAGGAGGAGGGCAGAGCATCTTGTTTACATAAAATCCAGGGAGAAATTGAAGATAGCTGACCAAGGTCAGCCTAAGGGAGCCAGATTCAAAAACAATAATTGTTTTGGGTCAGGCAGACTTGTTTCTGTCTTTCTTCAAGTTAGATATTCTTATTAAGGGTTTTAGGACACCGATGTGTGCTACCACGATATTTTAAAAAGGTAGGAAACTCAAAAAAAGGGATTTGCTACAACAAAATGTGCTGCCTAAGTATTTTATTAAAGCTGGGTATTCTGATGAAAGGATTAAGTGAATCAACAAATGTATATATATTTTATAAAGGTAGATTATTAAAATGAAGGGATTTGATGCAACAGAATGTGCTACCCTGCATACTAGTGGGATATGCCAATTAAATATTTTAGTACAACATGAACAATACTACTAAATTTTATAAAGGTAGGATATTCTAATAAAGGGATGAGTGCATACATCTGCTATAGCTTTTTATTTTAAACGGGTAGGATATGCTGATGAAGGAAGTGATTTTGTGGTTTCAGTAAGGTTTTCGTTGTGGATATAAATTGTTCCAATGCTATGTTAAGCATAACTTTTAAGTTTCCACTTCAAAGAATGTTAACTCATGATGAAATTTAACATTAACACAGACCGCTATAGTTTTCGGTTTGTAAACATGACGGTTGCAGTTTTTGACGGTTACCACCGACAGTTAGACATAGCTATCTGGCTGTGTAGGTAAATCTGACGAAGTAGCACAGATCATCAGAACACCAGTGTTACATGATATTCTGTGACCCACCGTATATTGTGACCATAGTTCTTACACTTTCCTCTCTGCTCCTGGTGGAAGGCGGATGTGTTTCTTCTTTTCTCTCTGTCTCTCTGACTTCTGTACTGCCCCCCCCCCACCGCCCTGCTTTTTGAAACTTTTTTTTTTTATACTTCTCCAAACATTTTTTGTAATTTTGGTCTGGTAAGGTGG
>NC_051446.1:5546849-5554009 GCF_001649575.2 Kryptolebias marmoratus | reverse complement strand
TATTTAGACAATTAGTTATCATTGTATCTTGTACCTGTCTGTAATTTTGTTTCTGTAACTTTGTCTGTAATTTTGTTCTGTGTTGTAAAGCACTTTGAGTCGCCTCGTGCTGAAAAGTGCTATATAAATAAATGTACCTACCTACCTACCTACCTACCTACCTACCTTTTCTCTCTGTCTCTCTGTCTCCTGTCTCTCTGTTTTCTTGACGTATAGTCAGGGCGAAGGAGAGCCCACCTTCCCAGATGGGACATTTTTTGCTGGATACACAACGGATTCCTGGAGGAAATTGAATATTGTTTGTCTGACAATTTTGTCTTTGGAAAATCTTTACATATTTGTGTTTTTGATAACAGGATTTCTGCTGTTTGGATTAGGCAGTTACCTGACTTATCGTAAAATTTGTTTGATGGGTTCGGTGGTCAACAATCAAAGTGTGGTTACGTGAGCTGAATAGCAAGTCGGATGCGATCCTTTTACAGGACTGCAGACTAAATTGCGGTTCTGGAACTCATGAATGATGGGTTACATCGTGGAGAAAGTTCCTCACTCGAATCAGGCGGAATGGACCTGGAATTTGGCTGTTTGGATTCGCCATTGAGAAGTATCACCAAGACTTTTAAGGCAGACAGAAAACACAATGTCTGCCTAACCCAAAACAATTATTGTTTTGTGAATTCTGGCTCCCTTAGGCTGACCTTATCTGGGCAGCTATCTTTAAATTTTCCCTGGATTTTATGTAAACAAGATGGTCTGCCCCTCTGCCTAAGGACATCTGTGGATCTGCTCTGAGCTGGCTGATAAACATTCCATCATTATCAAAGACAATGGCCTCTGTGACGTGATTCATGGATCTGTCTAACCCTAACACACATGCACACACACACACGCACACTTTCCACTGTTTCTGAGTCATCTCTGTCATCCCACTCCCTCCCTCCCCTCAGTATCTTAGTAATTCTTTTGTAGGCTATCTAGTGGTTCTTTTGATACTATTAGCTAGTCTCTTGTACCTTTTAGTTTAGCATTATCATGTTGATGTCAGAATTCTGGAATGTTCTGGTGTTTTCTGCCTGCTGTGATCGTGTTCCTTTCAGGAGGTGGTGCAGGTACTCCAGGTGGCTGCTGCAGCAGGTGTTTCCCATTCAAGAGCTGGTTAAGGGAGGTTTAAAGGAAGCGGATGCCAGCACCTCCCTGTCAGAGTTTTAATGTGTGTGGTATGTTTGTGACCTACCTGACCAGGACCTTCAAGCCTAGCTATCGTGTTATGCCTTGTTTCCTGTTTTTGCCCCGACCAGGTGTTTATGCTTCGTTCTAGGTATTGCCTACGAATCAAGGGGTTTTCCTACCAGTAAAGATCACAATCTCTGTTCAAGCCTTGGAGGAATGTTGTGTAAAGGGAGTCTTACCGAAGTTCTGGGGACCACCACGTATCATAGCCTGCTCACCCTCCAACGCCACCTGGGTACTACGCCCCTCGGATGCTCACGGACCGCAGAGTCAGATGCACCGGACTCCCCTCCCCCCCCCGGTGGCTCACTGCTTCCTCACTGGTAAGCTACTGCTCTGCAAGAGATCGCTGTTCAAACATCCGACAAACCATTAATGTAACCTTTTCACACAGTGGACGACCAGAACCTGAACGGCCCGTTTTCCTCATCTTGACGTTTTCTAATAAACATCTCTAGCTTTCTTACCTGGTCTCCTGAGTGTGTTCTGCATGTGGACTAAATCTTTAGCCAAGACCATGACAGTTTATCTTAGTATTTTTTATGTTGGCTGTTAGCGGGCCTTGGTACTGTTAGTTAGTTAGTCTCTTAGGTATCTTTAGCTTAGCAGTTTATGTTAGCTTATTTAGCCTTCCTGTACATTTAGTTTAGTTCCTGTACATTTAGCTAAGTTTAGTTTATCTTAGCTTCATATATTAGATATTGTTGGATTCCTAATTGTTGTTTTGTTCAGCTTTAACTTTATCATGATTTCACTTAGATTATTTTGGCTACTATTTTGACTTTCTTGGCTCATGTTTATATATGTTTACTTTCATGATTTTATTTAGATGACTGTCTTAGTTCATGTTTAGGTATGTTCGGTTTCGTGATTTTTATTTAGATTATCCTATATTTCATTTAGATTGATTGATTATGTACCTGCTGTATTTGATTCTGTTGTTGTTTCTGTATTGTAAAGCACTTTGGATCGCCTTGCTGCAGAAAAGTGCTATATAAATAAATTTCACTTAACTTCACTTCACACCATACCTTGCCATATATTGGTCTCGAAGAAGAGTACGCTACGCCCAAAACGTAAGCTTTGCAGAAGCTTTATGTCTATGGACATGTAACAGGTGGCACCACTAGGTGTTGCACCCTCCACAGCCTGAGCTTCCATAAAAGGGAAGCAGGAAGAGTGGTGGCCAAATGTCAATTTCCTGTGTGCGTGACTAGGTGCTAGGTGTTGGGCCCACGCGTTCCACTGTTTGTTGGCTGTGGTAAGGTTTGGAGAAGGAAACTTTTTCATTTGATTCGTTTAAATAAGTTTGTCCTGACATGCTGTTTTTATACAGGGCCACATTATTAACGATGTTTCAGCGGTAGCATTGCCCAGGCGTGTGGTTATTCAATGCCACAGGTAGGCCTTATACATTTGCCTTTTTTTAAAGATTGAATTGTATGTTTTATATTATTTTTATTTTGGTAGGGCTACACCAGAGCTGCTACATCTTTCTTTAAAGTGCTGGTCTGTGCGATACAGGTATGCAGTGTTTTTAATGTGTTTTAAATTGACTGGACTAAAGTACTTTAATAAGCATTTAGTAATTTTTTTGTATTTTTGTTTTTACAGCTATATCACTGCTCCCTGCTGTCCTTTTAAGATTTGAATTTTCCTTTTTTGTTAGTTCGCCCAGTCTTGGACTGTTTGCCTCTCCTTAATACATGTGAGGGTGAGCTAACAATCTTTTGTTTATTTTGTTTGTCTTGTTTTTTGTTTTTTTCCTTTGGGTCACATCCCAGAACACAGCTAGTCCATATCGGTTATTCCTAAATATCTGAGACCTGATCCTGGTTGGCGTGATTGTGAGTGTAAATTGCACGTGATCATTTTTGCAGTGAATCGAGTGAATCTTAAAGGTTGCAGTGAACACTGTAGTGGTTTGTGTGGGTTGTCCACTTGAAGTGGGGTTTAATTCAGGTTGAATATTTTGGGGTTAACAACAAATGGATAATGGTAGTTGGAAACCCCCCTTTTTTTGTACAACAATAAAAGGTGTTAATTAACTGCATTTTGATTGTTGTTTATTGCACATCGGCCGGTAGGAGCCGTAACAGACAGTAAGAGGAAACAAACGCAAAAGGAAAAACAAAGAAAACGTCTGTTAGGATTCTCCATTTCCTCGCTGGTTCATTGTTGTACTTTGCTTCCCTGATGTGTTGTCCTATTAGTTGTTTGTGCCTCATCGCCCCCATGCTCTGTTTGGTTTTCGTCTTGTCTCAGGTCTGTTCATGTTTTGTTTAAGTTAATTAATGTTGTTGAGTTTAGGTTTTGTTTGCTGCCACGTCAGCTCTTTGTTTTTGTATTTGATTCTTTTGTTATTAAAATAGTTTTGTTAAGATTAGTCTGCGCTCAGGGTTCGCCTTCTTCCGCCCCGTTCATGACAACGCCAAGCATACCAAGATGTTAGTTAAACCAAACTGTTTCTGGTGATTCTCCTTCCTCTAAAGAATAAAAAGTATCACCTGACCACTGACTTCATGATTATTATTGAAATATAGATGGTCACAGAATATGATAGTGCCTATCATATATTGTGACCATACTGGAACTTATAGTAAAACCTTAAATACATGAACCAAACTGCAATAATAGGAAATGCAATAATATTTAGATACATTTTTTAATCGTGTTCATAGGACAATTTCAACACCTAAAACTTACAAACAACCAACATAATATAAAGTACCTCTTTAGGTGTTCATATTGTTTCATGCCCTCAAGAGTTAATGCATGTTTTTTTTTTTTACTTTTTGTAGAAGGAAGCTCACCAGCAAATTTATGGAAAACATTTTTGTTGTTACTGTTATCTATTGTTAGTTTTGACCAGCGGAGACTCAGTGTTTAATGAAGAGGCAAGATAATATTTTACAGTTCGAAGTGAATTTATTTTTACACTTCACGTCTCGTGTACCACACTGAGGGGACTATGTTTCCAAGACGAATCTTCAGTATAATGTCCTGCGTTGTGTTTATCGTTGTGTTTAACAGATCCGTTAGCGCCCCGAGTATGAATTGAGAATGACTCTCAACTACCACATCAAACTGTAGCTCAGTTTTTCTTGACTGAGCTACAGCTAATTTGTTGTCTGAGGTCAATAAGCTGGGGTGGTCATATTGAATTAAGTTGACTGCAAAAGTTAATCAGTTTTAGATGAAAACCCAGGGATTACTTTCTGCTTAGTGGTTCATGAGATATTTTGCTAGAAGACGAACAGGGTTGACACCAGCAGTTAATGGCAAAGTTTTAAGTGAAGACCTCATGCAATATATAGCACTTTAAGTATATTTTTTTAGATAAATCTTAACTGCAACCTAGCCAAATTGTAGATCAGTGTCTGTAAAATTGAGTTACAGCTATTATGGTGTTTATTAAAGTATCTAAGTTGTGGCAGCCATTTTGATTTGAGATGACTCCAAAGGTTCAATAATTTGTAGATGTGAGTCTAATGATTATTTTCTGAGAGTTTCATTAAATTATCTTCATTGGCTCATGAGATATTTTCCTAACACAACAAACACACCTTATTTCCCACATTTTGCCTTTTGGCAGCAGAAGATAAAAAGGAATTTGGTTATTTCTAGAAAACTTTCACATTCTCCAAAAGTCAGATTTGGGTCTTCAAATGTCAGGTTAGAGTAACTCTGATACAGATTCACAAAATAAATGTTGGTAAAAACAAGCTAAATAAATGAGTTTGATCAAAGCTTGATACAGCAGATTAGACATCTTTGGTGGAAACATTTTTTTTTCTTTGTTTCTACTCCTCATAGGAGCTTCTCTCCCTGGACAGAACTGGGCCACTTTTCACAACTTAAAACAGAAAGTATCCCCTAGGTTCAAAGACCTTGGAGCAGTCAATGAGTGCCTTACTATAGCCTAATGAGGATTAATATCTTATACTGAGGAAGCATGTGGCAAAAATATCAAGCCTCATGGGATATGGACTAAATATGACAGGCATAGAGAGTTCTTGGCCCTGAAGAATCTCAGAGGGATTTAAAGTTTGCCAACTGAGGAATGAAAAACCATTCTGTTAGAGAATATTTAACAGACAATTTACCCCAGGGAAAAAAAATCTGTGTGAATAGTGACAAGTGAATAGCAACACAGCAGGCAAGCAATCATTTACTTCAGTTTTCTAAGCTGCTCCATTTTAGTAGTAATTAACAAGAAAACATGATTCCAGTATTGTTTATATTGAAAGTATATTTTGGTATTTTAATTTTAAATCATAGTGGTCAAAGATAATAAATGAAGAGATGATTCAAAGCTAGCTACACAACAGTTACAAATTATGGTTGAATGGAACACTTAGGCAAAAATAGATAACAAGCTCACCATTTTTTCACATTAAAAATAACTTCATGCTCCACATCATATATCATCTTCTTTGTATTTGTTCAATTTTTTTTACTTTTTTTGTGGTTTTCTTGGTTCAAAACATATCACAGATA
Organism: Kryptolebias marmoratus; assembly: GCF_001649575.2. Taxonomy (NCBI): domain Eukaryota; kingdom Metazoa; phylum Chordata; class Actinopteri; order Cyprinodontiformes; family Rivulidae; genus Kryptolebias; species Kryptolebias marmoratus. The sequence continues at coordinate 5,548,279 of NC_051446.1, read as the reverse complement.
TTTAGACTGTAAAGGAGGAATGAAACTATACAAAATCTTTTTGTTAGTTCTCTTTTTTTTAACTTAGAAATTTTAGGCACAGTTATTATAATTATTAATATTGTTCATCTTATACATATTATACATATTATGTGGCAGTATGGCCTGGAGACCATGAATGCACCACACAAGTGCCTATTTCTCATTGGCTCTGGAGCTAGTTGTTTGCCTTCTGGTTCAACTTCCGTGTCGGTTGGTGCTGTACATTGGGTAAGAGGAGCTTTTACCATCTCATTAAACTTGTTGTTTAAAGTAATTTATATTTCCTGTTGCCATGTAACAGCTACACACAAATGCGCTCGTAAATGCTGCGTAAAGGACACTTGATCTCTTTCATGGTATGGCGTTTCTCCCATTTTCCGTGCGTTAATTAGCTTAGCTTTAGCTTAACCTCCATTCTTTTAATAGGTTGCTTGTAGAAGCTTGCCTGGTCTCCCCTGTCATAGGAGCTGCATTTCCTGGGCTCAAAAGGTAAGTTTAATGCCCACTTTTATCGGGTTTTAAAATTTAACTTTTTGACATTATTCTTGCTCAGACGCTGCTGTTTGCCCTTTGTGGGCTTTTTGCCTATTGTCGTGCATCGGATTTGTTTGTGACGCCCAGCTTCAGCTGACGCTCGTGCTGGTGCTGCTCTGTGTGTGTCCCGTCTTCTTCTGTGGCCCTGTTGGTTCATCACGGATTCAGGACAGAGCATTGAACGCACTAAACTTACTGCTGCTGGGCCACCTGTTGCAGTCTGGACTTAACTGTTTTTAATATCTTTGACTTGAGTTCATGTATGTATGTAAATTGAATGTTTTTTATAAGTTTTCTAATTTTTTTTGTCTGTGACAGGGCTGTAGCCAGCTCTTGGTGTTGGTGGTGGATTCTTCAGGTGGTGGTCCTTCTTCTGGTTTGTGGTGCACTATTTTTCTTACTTTATGCTGTTGTTTTTTTGTTTGGCTTGCTGTGCTTTTGTTTAGGCCACTACCCTGTTCTCTCTGCAATCCCAGAGTTGAGCTGTTGAACTATCTAATGTGTGTGAGTGATTGTGGTTTTAACGTAATCTATATTTTTAACTAGAAAAAACAGACACAACCAATAAAATATTGTTAAACCGCAGGAAATCATCTCTGGTCTTGTCTGTAACGAGTCTGTGTGCCATAAATTGTAATTGTACGTTTTCTGCGACGCACGTGCTGCCATATATACAAAAAAAAAAAAAAATTCCCTTCTCACCCTCCGCGGGTGGTCTTTGTTTCATCCTCTGAGCTCGGGTCCTCTACCAGAGGCCTGGGAGCTTGAGGGTTCTGCGCAGTATCTTGGCTGTGCCTAGAACTGCACATTTCTGGACTGAGATGTCTGATGTTGTTCCTGGGATCTGTTGTAGCCACTGCTCCAGTTTGGGGGTG
>NC_051446.1:5522704-5543720 GCF_001649575.2 Kryptolebias marmoratus | reverse complement strand
ATATATATATATATATATATATATATATATATATATATATAGGTACTCCCAATTGACTTAAGTCATCTAATTTTATATATAAAAAAAAATTAGATGACTTAAGTCAATTGGGAGTACCAATCAAAGCATTTTTCATTGATCAGTATCAGAGTCTCTTGCACTTTTAGTTCCCCATCCAAAATGGGTTTGGTTTCAAATCCCATCAAAAGCCCCAGTAGATGAGACTGTAGTTTCCCTGCGCCTTCCGGTGGTGGTGGGAGGTGGGCTTTAACTGTTTGTATAAGATGAACAGCAGTTCAGAGTAACCAGCATTCTTGGGGTCCTTAGTGCGGGGCGCTGGAAGGTGCTTCAGCTGGGTACTCCATTCTGCTGGGGGACTTCAGTGCCTATGTGGGTAGTGAAAGTGTAACTTGGAGTGGAATGGTTGGGAGGAATGACCTCTCTGATCTGACCAAGAGCAATGTTCTGTTGTTGGACTTCTTTGCTAGTCATAGTTTGTGCCCATGACACAAGGGCAGTGGTGTCCAATCTTGGTCCTCAAGGGCTACTTTCCTGCATGTTTTAGATGCCTCTGTCCTTTGACACAGCTGATCTGAATGAGTAAATAACCGTCTTCTGTAGAACTTGAAGGCATGCTGAAAAGCAGGGAGATAACTAAAACATGCAGGACAACTTAATGACCAGGAATGGGCACCACTGCACCAGAACACCCTAAAAAGCAGATCAATAATAGACTTTGTGGTTGTGTCTTTTAATCTATGGCCATTTGTTTTGGACACTCAGGTGGAGCAGAGAAGCAGAGCTGTAAACTGACTACCACCTGGTGAAGCATGGCATCAGATGGTAGGGGAACTTCCATAACAAACAATTCAGTTTGATTTGCAGTTCGTTTTTGTGTTTGTAATGTGAAGATGTTCCTCCCTCTTCTTCTGTCTTTGTTTTGCAACTTGAGTGAAAGAACATTTTTGTTTTGGAAGTCCAGCAGAGAGAGAACCTTAAATTGAGAAATAAATGTTTGTACCTTTCAAGAGCTATAAGAGCCTATGGTGATCATAGTTATACCTCTGCCGTAACATTTTTAACAGATTTTCAAATAACATAAACCTACAAGTCAGTCATTTTAACAGTCAGTGCTTTGTAATTTAGATTATATGTTTGTTTTTGAATTTTCAAATTTAACCACAACACAATATCTAATCAGGGATATATGCTCATTTTTTCAATAAAAGGCAATTTATGGATTCTAATTTTAGGTAAAATTTTTCCATCTGACCAGATAATTAAAAAAAAAAAACTCATCACTTTCAGCAAACATGAGAACTGTGCTTAAAAACTTGAATACATTCATACTTTGCACCTTAAGAAGCTGCAGTTTAGACAACAGTAAAAAGAAAAGGGTGCTAGTCATCTATCCATCCATTATCTGCAATTTATTCTAGAGTTGGGTTGCAGGGGCAGTAGCTTGAGCAGGGAAGATCAGACATCTCTCTCACTTTCTCTACCATCTCAAACCCTTGAATAAACCTTACCAAGGAGGCTGAGGAGTGTAATTCCCCTAGAATTAGAACCCATCCTCTGGTACCCCTTATTAAAAAGGGGAACCCCCACCCCAGTCTGCCAATCCAGTGGCACTGCCCCCCAATGTCCACGCAATGTTGCAAAGGTGTGTCAACCAAGACAACTGATCTGCATCCAGAGCCTTGAAAAACTCATTGCAGATCTTGTCCATCCATGGAACCCTGCCAGGTCTGTATGTCATCTTCCCCCGCCATCTTATCCAACTCACCATGAGTAGATGATCAGTTGATAGTTTTGCTCCTTTCTTCACCTGAGTATCTAAAACATATAGCCACAGATCAGATGACTAGACTACAAAGTCTATCATTAATCTACAGTCTAGGGTGTCCTGGCGCCAAGTGCACTTATGGACACCCTTATGTTCGAACATGGTGTTCATTATAGTCACACTTTGACCAGCACAGAAATCCAACAACAGAACACTACTTGGGTTTAGATCAGAGAGGCCGCTCCTCCAAATCACACCTCTCCAGCTCATACTGTCGTTACCCACGTGAGCACTGAAGTCCCCCAGAATCCCCAGCTCAAGCACCATTCAGCACCTCCATTAAGGACCCCAAGAAAGCTGGGTACTCTGAACGGCAGTTTGGCACATAGGCACAAACAAGAATCAGAGTCTGTCCCTCTACCCTCTCATCAACCAAGTAAAACTCCATGGCACAAACACCAAGCCAGGGGGCTATAAGTATCCCCACACCAGGCCAGCACCTCTTACCATGGGCAACTTCAGAGTGGAATAAGGTCCAGCCCCTCTCATGGAGATTGGTTCTAGAACCCAAATTGTGTTGAGGTGAGCCCTACTACATCTAGTTGGTACCTCTAAATTTCATGCTCAATTTCAGGCTCCTCCCCACCAGAGAGATGACATTTCATGTCCTAAGAGGCAGCTTTGGTAAGCTAAGGCCAGAGTGCCAAGGCCTCTGCCTTTGGCTACTGCCCATAGCACTATGCACCAAACCAGTATGGCCCCTCTTGCAAGTGGTGGGCCCACAGGACGGCAAACCCATGTAACCCATGGGTAGAGGCCCAGTCATCAGGCACTCATCAATGAGCCCCTCCCCCTGGCTTCAGGGTGGGGGCCCCAATAACCCACCCCAACCAATCTTCCTTGGAAACCTATAATGGGTACAACTGCCCACGACGAAATAGATTCCAGGATCATTCAGGCACACAAACCTCTCCACCACCATAAGGTAGCTTTTCACAAAGTAGTTACAAACTAATAAAAAAAATATAGAAAATATTTTCTATGTTCAAGACTCCCTTCCCTCAGCTTTGAGATGGTTCAGTCCAAATCATCTGAACACCGGTAGCCACTGCCTCACTGTTTAGACAGCATTCAGCAGTAGAAATGAGAAAACAAAAACATGTTGGTCTTTTAAAGTTTTAAAACTGTGTTTATAAATAAAATGACCACAAGTTTATAAAAGTAGTAATATATAGAACCAAGCGATCCAGTTGGGAAATAACAGATCCAGTGTAGAAAGCAGGTAGTAGTTAACACCTTGGTTTTCCAGGCAGGTGTCACAATGAGGGGTGTCCAGGCGGTAGGTGCCCCCAGTTGGCACCCATGTGTGGCGATACTCATAGTTCAAAGAGGAACAAGGAACCATGGTTAATTTTTGATAAGTCAAAGTCATGCTCCTAAAGGCTTAGTGTCGGGGTTCTGGGAGTTCCTGTTGTGCTGTGGCTGCTGTTTCCTCATCTTCCTCTCCAGAGCTCGTCAAGGCGGAGCATAAAGAGAGCCTGCTGCCAGCTCTTCATCGTCAGAGTGTTAACCTGTGTGGTATGTGTGTTACCTCCTGGCTCAAGCTCACACGCTCGTGAAACCTTTTCATGTTGTTCTTTCTTCGTTCCACGAAAAGCCTCACGCTTCAAGAGATTCCCTGCTACCTGAGACCAAGCCACAGGTCTTGTCAAAGATCAGTCTGGACCTGCCACGCCTTCAGAGGTTACACGCTGGCAGCAACTCTGACTGCTCCTCCTAGGCCGAACCCTGCTCACCCTCCAAGCCACCAGGACTCTTTCCAAGCAGCCAAGACACCTTCACAGAGAAATCAAGCTGGTTCCAATCAACCACCAAAGACAAACTCCCCAGACCCCGATCATCTCTCCCTGGAGGAGATCATCTACTAACCCGTAAGCTGCTCCCGCCTCATCATTTCCAGTCATCTACAAACTAACCCCACTAATCATCCTCCTCTCATCCAGTTGATGACCCGGTCCAGAGTTCCTGTTCCTGACCTCCCGTCTAGAACCACTTTTAAAATAAACATTTTGAACTGGCATTTGTCTCCTGAGTGTGTTCTGCATGTGGGCTAAATCTTTAGCCAAAGTCATGACACTTAGGAGGACAAATTGGCCACATTTTCTCACTCTGCTGTCTTTACTTACTCTGCTGTAATTATTTACACTGTTAATGTGTTTTTCTGTGTCTTTCTTCCAATAGAAACTATACCTGGACCAGTCATTCTATGTTAGTTTCTCTTTCTCTTTCCTGTCCTCTAACCCCAGCCGGTTGAAGCAGATGACCGCTCGTCTTGAGCCTGGTTCTGCTGGAGGTTTCTTACTGTTAAAAAGCAGTTTTTCCTTTCCACTGTCACCAATGTGCTGCTCAGGATGGGAGACTGCGACGAAGTGAAGATTCAATGCAACCTGCTGGCTTCCTTAGATAGATAACTTTTACTAATTGGCTTTTATATTGTATGTCTATGTTTTTGTACAAAGACCTGAGATGAATTTTGTTGTGGCTTAGTGCTATATAAATAAACTGAATTGAATTGAAATTGAATTGCTTGTGTTAGAATTCAACAGACACTGGAGTGGAATGACTGTCATACATGTAGAGCTACAAATTTCAGAATTAAAGAAAATTAGTAGCGGTCTTTAATTTGTTCCAGAGCTAAATATTCAGGTTCTAAGCAAATGTTGAGACTTTCTGCTCACAATTATGTACAGTATGAATGCATGTATGAGTTTGTGTGTTGTTGGTGGTGCTAGTGAACATACACATATACACATATATTCACATGCCACCTCATTGGTACACTTATTTAGTGCAAGTTAATAATAACTTGTATCAAATATCTAATCAGCCATTTACTTGGCTGATAACTTGCTTTTACGCACACAGCTGTGGTAAAGACGACTTGCTGAGGTTCAAAATGAGCATCAGAACAGGGGTAAAAAGGGCATTTAGTTGACTTGAACATGGCATGGGTGTTGGTGACAGACGGACTTTGAAATACTTTTAAGTATTTCAAAAACTGCTGATCTACTGGGATTTTTACACACAATCATCTCATTGATTTACAGACTCATCAGACCAGGCAATGTCTTCCCAATCTCCTATTATCCAATTTTGGTGAATGTGTGCAAACTGTCACCTCAATTTCCTGTTCTTAGCTGACAGGAGTGGCACCCGGTGAGGTCTTCTGCTGCTGTAGCCTATCTGCCTCAAAGTTCGACGTGTTGTGTTCAGAGATGGTATTGTTTGATGGTTATTTGAACTACTGCTGCCTTTTTGTCAACTCAAACTGGTCTGCCAGTTCTCCTCTGACATCAACAAAGCTTTTTTGTACACATAAATACTGCTCGCTGGATATTTTCTCCTTTTGGGACATTCTCTTTAAACCCTAGAGATAGTTGTGTAAGAATCCCACTGGATCAGCAGCTTCTGAAATACTCAGACCACCCTGCATGGCACCAACAACCATACCACATTCAAAATTACCTTAAATCCCCTTTCTTTCCTGCTCTGATGTCCGGATTGAACTTCAGCAAGCCATCTTCACCACATCTAGATATGCAAATATATATAATGTATGCACACACTACACACACACACACACACACACATATGAGATACCCAAAGTTTCTGTGGAGATTGTATTATATTTCCAAAAATATATGTACAGTCTATTACAAAGGTTACAAAGCAAAAAAAAAAAAAGGAAAAAAAAAGTCATCTAAGTAACAAGAAATTTTCCAATTAAACAATCTTACAGTTCTGCTATTGAAGAAAATACTTTTGACCAGTGAATGATGTCAATACTTTCACAGAAAAATAAATAACAAATCAGCATTCTGTATTACATTACTGTACAACAAACTAAAAGGCAAAATGAAAATAAAGTCAGGACTACAGATGAAAATCCTATCAGCTGTCTTTGGTCCTAAATGAAAAAAAAAAGTACAACTGAAATCTTGTGAGTGACAATAATTTCTCTGCGAAATACAAAAATATAGTGCATTTATTTTTAATGTATTCAGAGCTCTCTACTGAGTAACAGGTGTAAAAAAATTATATAAATAAAAATTTACAAGTTTTACAATTAGAACATATACAAAGATCCTCTTAAATCTCAGCTCTTGTTGACATGACTGACAGTGCTGCTGTCTTTGGAATTCTTCTCAACCTCCCCAATGCAGTGAAGCTCATATTTCATCTCCCATTATGGTAAAACTCATCTTCCATCCCTCCATACAGTAAAACTCACTGTCAACTGCTGAACTACTCCATTTGACAATTAACATAGGCTCTGTCATTCTGGATTCAACCATCACTTCAAAACTTACTAATTTCTGTTAGCTTTCTTTTATTTTTTTAACATCTTTGCTTAAACAGAGCCCCAACAAAACCTTTGCATTCCAGAACTTAGCAAGCTGAAGTTGAGGAAACCAATGAATCGAGCTGAAACAGACAGCAACGAGGCTTGTGAAAGTTGCAGGTTATTTGGATGCTGAATCGATTGTACCCTGGCATTAATCTCAATTTGGCTTAAACTAATACCTCCCCAGCCCCACAAAAAAAAAGAAAAAATAATAATATAAAAAAAAAGCTGCAGAGGGGTTCCACACTTGGGAGTGGGACGTCGGTCCCAGTTTGAAAACCCAAGCGTGGGTGAGCAAAGGGGTACTGCCTGTGAACTGTGGAGTTTTGTGCTGACTGTATTCAATTCAAAGCTTTGGACTGGTCCCAACTGCTGAGCTCTGCTGTACGGATGAAAGGAGGGTGTATGTGACAAAGAGCTCTGGTCAGGGCTAATTCCTGGTGTCTCTTGATAAAGTTGAGTGCCAAAGTGAAAATAGATCTACAGCAGATGCACTCCAACATAAAGCCATTTGCAGTTTTCAGTTTTCATGTCTAAAACCAAGGAGTTTGAATGTCTCTCTTATAAAGTTATTTAAAATAAAGTTAAAAACCAACAAACTTTAATCATACTAATTTTAGTTTTGTGTAGTTTGATACAGTTTAATGTTTAACATAGATTTTAGCTTTTCATTATAGCTAAAAACAAGCTGCATTGCTCTATTTTAACATGTTTAAAAAACATTGTGTGACAAATTTGCTATCAAAATAGTCCCATAGCTGTTGTAGTTGTCTCAAACTCTTTTCAGGTTAGTTTCTGTGATTCTAGAGTGCTAGAGCTGTATTTTGACCCCTGTGGGGGAGCGCTCCTTATAGTAGAAAACGTGAGGCTACAGCCTTGAATGTCCAGATCTAAAAATCATGTATATAGAAATAATAAAGACTAAAAACTGTTATTTTATTTATCTTTTTTTTCTGTTCACTCATTAGTTTGTTAAGGGTAGGTGCTGAGGTGTGTGTGTTTATTGTTGATTTAAAAATTGTGAAACAATTTAAAGAATGCCAATGAATATATGTTCCAAATCTGCCTATCTTCAATTCTAAAGTGTTCTCCAGTAGATTAAACTAGTGATTCCTGAACGTTTCCAGTTTTGACCCACAAAGTAACAGCAATAAAAACTTCTGAGTGTAGAAACATTGACAATAAACAAAAAGTTATAAATAATTAAAATCGCACCCCTAACATTAGTTGAGGTTAGCTTTTTGAAGGACCTTGGTTTGGAGAAATAAGAGTTTGTTTGAATGGACTGATGAGCTAACAGCTAGTTCAAATGTAGCCAAGACCAAAGTGGATCGCTCTCATCTTAAAACAACTCAATTCTTTCAAATTTAATAGCAATTCATGTGAATGCTGTTCTATAAATCTTAACACTGCAATCTATTTCACTTTTTTTTTTGTTTTGGTTTTTTTTGGTGTGAAATTCTACGATTATTTACAAGAGTAAATAGTATCAGCAGTGGCAGTATGTTGCTCTGCAGGTACAGTCTGAGTAGACTTCCTGCAGGAATATATTTCTGCCAAAATTACTACATGATGCAAGATTTATGGTAGTGTAAAGGTTAAAATAGTTGTGTTCACATGAACTGCTGTGAAATTTTGAAGATCTAAATAGTTTGTAAGAGGCTCCATTTGTTGCTCATGAACAAAGTTCAAACAGACCCACTTTCAAAGTGGATTTTTGCCACCATAAAACAACTCTAATCTTCAACATTTTACGGCACTTCATGAGAACACGATTATTCAAACCTTTACAGGCCACATTCAGGTCAAATGTTTGTTCCACAGATTTTAAGCTGAAATATCACATTTCTGTTGGATGTCACCTATGGATGACCTGGATGTGCTACATGTTGCTATTGCTAGAACTATCCATGTAAACAACTGTCATTGTCAACTGATAAAAAATGTATGAAATAGCATTCAGGGAGCCACTGTGAATTTTTTGAGATTGGAGTCCTGTTGAATGCGAAGTCATTGTGGGTGTAAACTATTTTTCCAAACAGAGGTCATTCAAGCAGCTATGACAGGTAAAATATTTAATTGTGATCAATTGAAGTCCTGTTACAAAAATAAATGCAAAGACCTTTATTTATTTAAAATTTTGTTGTAATTTCTTTTAATCAAAAGTAAGATGTTGATTAAAAAAATCAGAATGAACAACTGACACACCATAATTTCGTAGAACGCCATATTTTGATGGCTCATAACATAGTATTCTATTTTTCCCTTCATCAACTTGCCTCAAATGTGTTAAAATTGTTACATTTTCTGGTAGAATTAGGAGAAATATCACACTGTGTAGAAGGTAAATAAATGAGGTGGCTAACAGGCTAGCAAACTAATAGCACAAACTGATCGATATGCTTTGCTCCTTGTCTTACTACTATCAATCTGTCATGGACATATAATTTAAAAAAAGGGGACAGTAAAACTGCTAAAACTAGTCTTTTTTTTGTGGTAATGAATATCAATAATATTAATGTCCATGGTTTTTTTTTGGTCAAAGCAACAAAGAGATGCTGCAGAGGAACCAAAGAGCCATATGTGGGCCCAGACCCTCAAGTTGCAGAGCCCTGGTTTAGTCCCATTTTCTCAGAGAGATCCCTGTGCACACCAAGAAACTAGTAAAACACAGAAATGGTGCATTTTTTGTTTCACCATCTGCTTAAAGTCCACTCCAGCTTTCTGGGATCAGACACATTAATCAATTTATTTCACAAAAAAAAAAAAATGTAAACAGAGTAAAACTGCAGCAGGAGGACAGTTTTTAAACATCTCTGGCTCAATGTGGTTGTACTCTGAGAGACAAAACAAAAACAAAGGAAGCTTCAAATGCTTTCACTTCCTGTTAGTGAGCTCAAGGTTGAATACTGATGTTTATGCACTGGTGGTGAAAAATAAAAAAACCTTATAGAAAGAAGTGACTACGTCTGAAAATATAGACTTGTTTCTGAGGTTAGAGCAGCAGTGAAAGACGTTTTCTTCTGTGAGTGCTGCTCCCTTCACATGGCAGCTGAATAAATTAGTTTTTTTATTAAAGAAAATGCACTAAAATATATTAAACAAACATGGAAACTTGTTTTTTTCTTGAAGTGGAGATGGATAGCACCAAAGAGGCTGACTTTAAGCACATCTTTTCTGTTGTTCATACAGTCATACGGAAGAAACGAGGAGCACATTTTAATGCATGTTCCATCACATCTACTCCTGTGAGGGATGAGAAGCCGACATGCATCAATATACAAGAGAGCTTCGCGGCCGCCTGCAGAGCCAGGACGGAGCCCCGATGAGTGCCTGATCCAGACTCCATCCTTTGGTCCTGCCTTTTCAAGCCCAAACCCTGAAGGGGCTCTTTGATTTCTGGGTGGCGCAATGTGTCGGAAGATGATGTGAGCATGGCTAATTGGCACCTTTCTAGAGTTTCAAATGGTGCCACTTTCATCTGTGCAGCCTCTCAATTCAACATTTCCATGCCGTGTTAGATTTTCATCAAATATTTAGCATATCACAGAGGCAAAATACAACATGATTATTTCATTTGATGACTTGGCAAGGCAGTTTTCTGAGCACTCTAAACCATTTCAGGTCACAGAGGAACATTCCTTCCCTGTCTGGTGACTGTTTTTTTTTTTTCTTTGTTTTTTCAAAAGTTTTATCTGAGCAAAGCATACACATGCATGTCTACCTAGCACCTTTAAGAAACTAAAGTGAGGACCATTTCTCTCTGGTAATTATTGCTCATTTAGGTCAATTTCTTCCCCTCTGTTTGGGTGGAACTGAGTCTGTGCACACCAGATCAAGTTTCAGATAAGAAGACATCACACTAGAAAAACAAAAAAACAAAACAAAAACAAAAGGAAAGGAGCCACAAAAAGCGTTGCCATTGAATTATTTAAAAAAAAGTGGCATTGCTTAATTAATCTAAACATCTTTTAAGGCAGTATTATATCTACTCTTTTCTAGGATCCACCCTTAAGCATCACTTGCAGCTGAACAATTTAACAAAATAAAGTCAGTGTGCAACATTTTAGGCAAAATGATGGTAAAACAAAATGCAGTGGCTGCAGTTTCACTCCAGTCTTTGAACTGTGCTGACACATTCTGATCAATAGGCAAGTTCAGAGCCTCTGTGTGCCATTGTGAATACTAAGACAAAAGGATATTGCTACTTTAATATAAAAGTCCAGTGATTAGAAGAACAACTAGCCCCCTGCATCTCCTTGGTGTTCTACTTAAGTAAAGTGTTGAGATTACATCAAACCTCAACTAACATGAGCAGAAAACAAGCAGGCGACACGTGAAAGGAAAAAAAATCAAATATATATATATATTTTTCACTGCAAACAGTTCACACAGTCCAGCACAACTCAGAACCAACAGTACTTTCAAAGTTCCATCTGAATTTGTAAGAGAATTACCCTGTTGTCACATCCAAAGAGAAGAGGAAAACCATGTTTTGTATGAGCCACATCTTCTTCCTGTGGCAAGCATAAAGGAAGTGAAGGGATTATAAAAAGGAAACAAGAGGAACCAAAGGAAGTAAACAAGTTTTTCTTCTATGTAAAGAAAATCCACAGCCATAGTATGAGCTTAAATCAAGAAACCCCTGTCCAACCCCCCCTTTGATATGTGGTTGAGTTTTTAGAGCTTCTACAAAAATTCAAGGAAAAAAAAACAAGTTCTCTTGTCCAGGTAGTTGCTTTTGTGTTGCTGTTTCTTGCCCTTTTCCTCTCTTTAGTGCCTTTTGAAGAGACAAACCTGAATCCCTCACTGAGGAACAAAGGAATGATTCCACTCTGGATGCAGCAACAGGAGTCAGACACAGTACATGTCCGAAACTGTACTTTGACCGAAACACTGGGCACGGCCCAGGTGCTGCTCCAGACAAGTTCTGCTTTTTGTGTTTGTGCCCTGACCAAGGCAGCCCGTTCTGACTCATCACACCTGGACACCTGTACCATGAAGATGCAGCATCTGGGCTCTCATAGTCTGTATGCTGCTCATGATCTTTTTCTGGTGGCCAACTAGTGTGATTCCCAAGCTCATTACATCCCTGTAAGACAGGACAACACATCAATCAGAGGACACTTCATGAATTCAATTCTTTTTTCAGGCACCAAAACTGCATTAAAAGACAACAGGATATTTTTTTATCAGTTGGTTTTAAACAATGTCAGATGGACTCAAGTAAAACAGATTAAACAAACACAATTTTTTTTAAAGGCAATAACAGGCCGACCGGACTTACATGCATGGGAAAAAAAAGGAAGTCCACCGTTTTTCAGTTCTAGGGTTTTAGATATAAGGACATAATAAAATGAGCTGATCTTTACCTGGTTCTAAAATCATTCAAATCTAGCCTTAAGTCAACAAAAACACACAACAGTTTCCACCATGTCATTATTTATTGAAGACTAAATGAAACAATATGTGGAAAAACTGGTTCCAGCCCAAGATCCAGCAGCTTGTAAAGCCTCCTTTAACAGCAATAACTCAACAGTGGTTTTCTGTAGGACTTTATCAGTCTCTCACATAGTTGTGAAACTCTTCTTTACATTGGCTTCTGTTCAGCTCTCTTAAGGTCCCACCACAGCATTTCAGTCAGCTTGAGGTTCTGGACTTTGACTGGACCATTGCAGCACCTTGATTCTTTTTGACCCATCCTGTTGTAGATTTGCTGCTGTGTTTGGGATCATTGTCCTGTTGCATTATGATCCAGTTTGGTCCAAGTTTCAGCTGCTGGACCAATGTCCTCACATTTGAATCCTTTGGTCTACAGAGGAATTCAGGGTCGACTCAATGACCACAAGGGCAGAAGTCCAGAAGTCTTGTGGTTTATTCAGACGAAACTTGACAAACCTTAGTTCTGCTGCTGCTGTTCTTAGAGGAAAAAGTCCTTCTCCTGTAACCCTTCCAAATAAGCCATTCAGTCTTTTTCTAATTAGCCTGTCATGACTTGTGACCTGCCAACTGAGGCCTATAGAGTCTGAGATGGAGGATTTCTCTAAGTGTTGCACAGTCTGATCTATGGGTGAATTTGGAAATGGTTTGGGAATGACGTTTGACCCTTCCCAGACTGATGGGCAGCAACAGTTGCTTCTCTAGATAATTGCTGATGTCCTTCAGCCTTGGCATTGTGTTAACACACACCTGTATGTTCCAGAGCAGCAAAATGACTAAGCTGATACTGAACCTCTTAAATCTTGTGGAAACACCAGTTTGTAAATCATATTTTTTAATATTTTGCTTTTGTTTAATTATTATTTATTAAATCTGTTGTGTGTTTTTGTGCACTTGAGGTTAGATTAAACTAATTTTCAAACCAGATCATTATTATTATGTCCTGATTTGTAAAATCCTAGAATTTAAAGAGGGTCGATGTTCTTTCTTTTCCATGATTGTAGCTCTAAAAAGTCTGCTGGAATCCAGTATTCAGAGGGTTATAGGTAAATGAAGCAAGATGATGATAAATGATACAACTGGAAAGCTAAATGTAAGGAATCTAAGGGAGAATGCAGTAAAAAGAGGACAATTTACACTTGTAAATGAGAGCAGCCTGCAGATTAAATGTTTTACCTCTACTCTACTCTCTTTCTACTCTATGAAAGTATAGCTCATTTAGAGAAGTAAACTAATATGCAGAAGGGAACACCACTCAGATAATATTTCCTGTAGATGTCTAAAAGCACTCTGATTGATAAAAAGGCTCTGGAGGAAGTTGTGTCTGAAAAATGAGCTCAACATCTCTAGGCCATGTGCACGAATACAGATAAAAAATACTTTCTATTTTTAAGATAAAAATACTGTTCTTGTAAATGAGGAAAATGTCAATGCAGTGGGAAAATGGGCATAATCCTTGTTAAAATAATGAAACTGGTCCTGTGAAATTTGTAAACATCAACAACTTTACCATGGAAACAAACCAAACCAGAAATAAAGATCTGTTTCAAATAATAAAGGTCTGTTGTAGAGAAGAATCTACAACATAATTTACTGCAGTTTGGGTAAATAATGGCCAGCCTTAATTCAGGAATTTCTTGGTATGATAATCTGTTATTGGATTATGTTAAAAAAATCACAACTACAAGGACAGAACTTGTGAAAATAATAGAGCATTGTAGGTAAGATCATAGCAATAAATGGAAAGTCTTGTCATTTTGAAGTAATGTTCTGTCAAATAAGTATTAATAGCTATTACTTTCTGAGCCATGACATCAGTCAAAGCACAGAGTATGTAGAAAAGGGCAGCCTTCAAGTTCAGTTAATGACTACCTAAATTGGGGCCCATTTTTTAAAATATTTTTTTAGACTTATATAATAACACTTTCCCAAAATCGACCTAACGGGTGAAATAATTTAATATTAGCTAATAATAAACTTATACAGTTTTGCATGACAGTTTGTTTAGTTTGTGGCTGTTTTCTCAATTAAACAACGACTGTACTACCATGGGCATCTGAATATATGATAAAATGAGGGAGCACAATTGGGGATGTAACAATTTAAGCACCTGTGGTGTCTACATTACAGACAGTAATAGTTCAAAAAACAAAATATACCTGGTTGTTGAAATGAAAACTGCAACGTTCGTTAATGCAGGAAAGCAAGGTTCAAATCTGATTAAGATTATTTATTTAATTTCAAACATATTGTGGCAAAATGCAGTGCTTTATTTAAATATAAAACCAGATGTAGAATTTTACAAAACTTTTATGTTTAGACCGTATTTAGTCCAATTTTAGCTGAGACTTTTGTTCAACCCAAAAGTAAGCTTTGGGTGAATCAGTTGCCAATATAAGATCACCATAGAAGGAATTCTTTTCCCACTTTTTTTAAACTTGTGGAAATCTTGTCTTCCTAAATAGTGTGATGTGACTCTGTGTTGTTACTTGTAGACTGTAGCAATTATTTTAAATATTTTTTTAGTTTGTAACTGAGAAAGTAAAATTAGAACCGATAAACACAAAATGCATATGTGACTCAGTGGTTAGAGCAGTTCTCTTCCAATGAGACAGTTGGAGGGTCAAATCCTGGCAGGAGTCACATGTCAAAGTGTCCTGGGGCAAGACACTGAACCCCTCATTGCCTTCGATGTGTGTCCCATTGGTGTATGAGTGAGTTTAAAGCACTGATTAGTCTCCATAGAATGATTCATTTAGAATATCTTTGTAGAGATGTAGTAGAGTGCTGTGTGGATGGATGAATGAGGACACAAATTGTGTTGTAAAGTGCTTTGAGTGGCCTGGTTGGGTAGAGAGGCACTATTTAAGTACAGTCCATTTATGCTTTTGACCTATTGCTGGGAGTGATAACATGTTTTTAAGTAAAAAGTAGGGAACCAAAAAAAAAACAACAAGTTTGCACCCCTACTTTAGAAAATGGGGGAGCAGCTGCTCCACTGGCTAGTACGTGTGCAAAAGCAAATGTATGTGTGCAACACTTAATGCCGATGGTGTTGAATGTATCAGTCCTCCAGGTGTTAAGTAAGCTTTTGGTCTGACTAGGAACTCTGATTCTGAGGACTGATAGATTCAGCTGCCTCAGCACCATCGGCAAATAATGGTCTGTGCTCAGCACACATACATTCTAATGTCTGTGATGTAGACACCATGGGTGCTTAGAATGCTACATTCACAGTTTTGCTCCCTCATTTTATCACATAATCAGCCACCCATGGTAAAACAGACATTGTTCAGTTGAGAAAACAGCAATAAATGAAACAAATGGTGTCAGGCAAAAGTGGAGAGGTTTACTATTAGCTACTGTAGTGTTCTTTCAAACTGGTTTTGAGAAAGGCTTGTTTTATAAGCCTGAAAAGCAATAAAACACAGGCCCTGGTTTGGCTACCCATTAGCTTAGCTTGGATGTAGACTTCTGCCCAATTCTCCATACCGCTGGTCTTTGACTGATGCCACGGCTGATGTGGTATTTACTGTTGATAACAGCGTGACATAGCATCACTTCAAAAATAACCAGACTATCCCTTTAAAATGATTAGTTTTAATGCTGTACCCCTTAGGGGTTCACATCCACTCACTCTATGGACATCCTGGCCACAGACTCTAAGGAACTGTAGCCAGCTGCTGTGAAGTTGTCTCTGTATCGCTCCATCTTGATGGCTTCCAGCCACTCTCCCACCGATCGGAAAGCAGCGAAGTCTGGTGTGCTCTGATCTAACAGCGGGCTAATTGGTCTGCAGGATGAGCACAGAGAGACATTCATGTCTTATGTGAAAAGGAAGTGTTCCTCTGAAATCATAATCAAGCACGAGGCGAGACAAAGCAACAACCAAAGGCATCCAGCAGGGTGGGAAATTGGAAAAAGGGAGAAAAAAAATGTGCTATTTAGAGGCTTCGATCTAAAAGCAACTCATAAACAAATGCAGCTTGTCTGCCTACACTTCTGAAAAAAATTTTAGTCAATATCTTTTCAATCTGAATACATTCCTAAAGACATGCCCTGCGGTCTCCATATAATAAAGGGCTTTTTAACCAGATGTAACCTCGAAGTTCCATCTCACCTCAGGAAAGTATGTCCTGACTGCAAATAGAAATTATCTGACAAATGTCAGAGTGAGGGCCGGCACTCCCTCTGCTCTCTGAAGTACGAGGAACTCATTATAGAGATTGATTTAAAAGCCCTGTTATTGACCATAAAGCCATATAGAGGCTGCTGCGGGGGAATCGATTCCCCAGGAATTATCTTTCATCTTTGAACTAGAGAGGCTGAATCATCCACTGAACACTTTAGATAATCTATTAATGCACTATAATAAAAGTAGAAATTCTTTATCACGTAAGTCCACATTTTAAAATGATTCATTTGAGGTTTTATTTCCGTACCTTGTACATGTTCCCACTGGGGTTTTCAAGGTGTTAGGGTTGCGGATCATTTTATCAAGGATGCCAACTATCTGATCAAACTTGGGTCGTTCAGCTCTGTCTTTCTGCCAGCAGTCCAGCATTAGTTGATGTAACCCTGGAGGACAGTCCATGGGGGCTGGGAGACGGTAGCCTTCCTCTATTGCTTTTATGACCTGAAGAACAGATTAAGACAGCACTTTGAGTATGAAATCTTTAGTATAAACTCTATCATTTTTGCCCTAAGAACAAACTATAGTAATCCTGTCCCTAATCACTGACCCTAAACGTTAAAAGTCATACCTGAAACTCTTTGATACTTTTCTAATCAGCCTGCAGTCTTACCCTCCTTTTAATCTGTTCTCAATTCCACTGTAACCCAAACCAGAAAAACCAAAACCTTTTCAGTTTCAGATCAGTGACCAAACTGATCTTCCCATGTGTCAAAAATGGATTCTTCCATGAGCAAGTTTGTTAAAAGTGTTGCAATTTCATTATTTTCCAGATATCAGCAGTTAAAGATGAGAAGTAATTGCTGTTTTCAGCTTGGGTATTTATATAGCAGCTTTGCAATCACATTCAGTATTCAGTGAAGATTTAGTGTCCTTTTACAGAAGTCATTAAGGTGCAAATCTAAAAAGGTTAACAGTGTTATATTTATTATTATTAATTTACTTATTTATATACCAGTGCATAATAATTCAAGCACCCTTATAACCATTTGTCTGTTAATTTTCAATTGCTACCCCACACAAAAAGTACACAACGTGTATCTGGATCAGCAATACTTTGTTATGATTTTTTGATGGTATATCATACAGTATTTATGAAATTCACAATAAAATGGAAAAAGAAAAAAATCTCCCTAGACAACAATATAATTTGGCAAAATGAGAGAGAAACCCTGCCCTCTTTGGAGCTCTATTCTCCTGCCGGCTTAAACAAACAATATATCAAAACATACAGCGTAGTTGGAAACGGTGTGACTTTTGGTAGAAGCACATTGTAATACATAGGGGAAATTTGGAAAGAAAAAAAAAAACAGTTGGAAAACTTTTCTCCATAGAAAACAATGGCATTTTGATGAAGCAAATTAGAAACCCCAGCCCACTTTCATGCAGTGACTGTTTTTTTGAGGCTTAATTTATACCCTGTGTGTCTACCTGTCCTTTAAATAGTTATGTCAGGGAGTGAGAGACACTGGTATGGTTACCATGGTGACCCTAATGACCAACTACCAGCAGCTTTAACATTTCTTTTGATCTTGGTTCTCTTCACTCTTCTACAGTTTATAAATCAAAACGTCAGCTATTTTGTCAGCTTTGATTATTACAAAAAGAAGTTTTGAATTTTTTTTTTGGGCTTTGGAGAAAAAAGATGATGGATGGTGTAATTTTTGGCATTGTACCCTTCAAATATATTTTAATTATTATTTTTTTAATTATCTATTTATTTTTATTTCATTATTATTTAATTTTAAAATTATTTTTATTCCTAGTATAGTATAACAGCATTTAATAATGATCACCTTATAAAATGTGACATTGTTCATTGAAGTAATTCAGTCTCTTTTCTTGAGAATACATGGGGCAGCACAACTCTGCTTCCCCCTTTAACTGAGGGAAAAACTAAACTCGAGAAAAACTTATAGGTGGAAAATATGTAACACAGAATGCTAAAAAAGTAAGTATGAATTTCATTTGAATACATTGAGAACAAGACAGACTGTAAGTCAAGATAACTTTTATTTTACTCGGTCTGCTTCATAACTTTTTTTTAACCCTTATGGATGAGTGGTGAATTTCCAAGACTCTGAGTTTATTCTTGTTTTAATCTAATTATGACACCATTATCTAGTCACAGTTTTTAATCTCATCACAATTCAGTAAAGGAAATAGGTATGGTTAACGGTTTTCTCATTGAGCTCTGTTAAAGTAGATGGGCAGAATGAAAGTACATTCTGTTGGTCAGTAGAAGAAAACAAAATTCTCATCTTTGAAATGCACCAGAGCTGAATATACTGAATGAACCACCAGGGCCATGAAATGACTGTTTGTTTGGTTATATGATGGAGCTTAACTAGTTTAAACCAACTTTTGAGCTCCTTTTTATTTGCTCTGGTGATGGACAGACTAACAAAGGTCAGGCAAGAATCCCTGTGAACTATGTTTGCAGATGACATTATGATCTGTGGTGAGAAGAGGGAACAGGAAGACAACTTGGAGAGGTGGATGTATGCACTTGAAAGATAAGGGATGGAGGTCAGCTGTAGCAAAACAGAGTACATGTGTGTGAATGAGAGGAAGGCAGGTGGAATGGTGAGGGTACAAGGAGCAGAGGTCACAAAGGTGCAGGACTTCAAGTACTTAGGCTCGACTGTCCAGGAAAATGGGGAGTTTGGTAAGGAGGTGAAGAAGAGAGTCCAGGCAGGAAGACACTGCAGAAAAGTTTTAAGAGTGATTTGTGACTAAGAGTGACAGCAAAGGTCAAAGGAAAGGTTTACAAGACAGTGGTGAGACCAGCTTTGTTGTGTGGTTTGGAGACAGTAGGATTGACAAAAAGACAGGGGACAGAACATGGTCATCTGCAGAGGAGGGACAGTGAATATAGTGGTAGAAGGATGTTAGAGATGCAGCTGCCAGGAAAAAGACAAAGAGGAAGGCCAAAAAGGAGACACATGGATGCAGTTAGAGAGGACATGGAGTTGGAGTGAGGACAGATGATGCTGAAGACAGAGTTAGAAGGACAAAGATGACTTGCTGGGGTGACTCCTGTAGAGGGAACAGCCAAAAGAAAAAGAAGAAGATTGTTATATATAGTTTTCTCCAAAAGACAAAGGTAGGCAATAACGTTTTTGCTTCTGTCTGTGTGTGTATTTGTCTGTTACCAAAATATATCACGAACAGGATAATTTTAACTGAAACTCTCAGAAAGTATCCATCGGATGTATACAACAGATTAACTTTTGAAGTTTACCCACTTCAAGCTGGATTCAATGAACCTTTGAAAACATGAAAAAATGCTACATTCAGACAATTTTACAGATGTTGAGCTAAATTTTGATGTTGTACTAGCTGAGAGGGGTGGCACAGTGAAGCACAGCAAGAAGGTTGCAAGTTTGCCTTCTGTCTGGAGCCTTTCTGCGTGGAATTTGCATGCTCTTCACATGCATGCGTGAATTTTCCTCCCACAGACCAAAAACATGAATGTCAGATTAATTTATGTTTTCCCTCGGTGTGAGTGAGAGTGTGAATGGTTGTGATGAACTTGTAACTTGTCCAGAGTGTACCCCGCCTCTCGCACAATGATAGGCACCAGTTCCCCTGCGACCCTGAGTGTAGAAGCGAGTAAATGAAAATAGATGAATGGATAGTAGCTGAGCGTCATCCCTAACACATCCTCTGAGTGCTAAAAGAACACATTATCACATGCACACAACATTATTTTCAAGATTTGTCAAAAATAACTACAACTCGGACTTCCGGTTTGCCATGTGGACAGGGTAGACGTAGCAACGGACTGCTCCGGAAAAATCCAGCATTTTTTACTAAATTCACCCCGCAGAAACTTGATTTTATACCACCCACCGATACAAAAACAGTATTTTGGATACTTACTCACTAAGTTATGGCCTGTAAGAACGCGAAAGGAAGCAAGAAAGAGGACGCTGGCCTAACGCTGGAGGCTATCACCGCACTGCTTCGGCAGCACGGTGAGGACCTTAAATCTGAATTCAAGTCTTCTGCCAACATGCTGAGCTCCAAGCTAGACCAGGTGAGGCAGAGCCTGGAGGAACAGGCAGAGAGACTCTCCTCTTTGGAGCTCGTAACAGAAGATTTGGGCCAACGAGTGGCTGGCCTCGAAGACTCGTGTGCTGCTCTCCGTGAAGACAATGCTAAGCTAAAAGACAAAGTGACGGACTTGGAGAGCCGCAGCAGACGGCAAAACATCCGCATCCTCGGTCTGCCCGAAGACACTGAAAGTGGGCGCCCTACTCACTTTTTCTCCAACCTTCTGTGTGAGCTATTTGGGAAGGAGCTGCTCCAGACCCCACCAGAGCTCGACAGAGCGCACCGCTCCCTGGCAGCTAAGCGGCCCGCAGGTCGTCCTCCTCGCCCGGTGATCCTCCGCCTGCACCGATACCTGACCAAAGACCTCATCATTCGGGAAGCCAGGAAGAGAGGAAAACTCGACTACAAAGGTGCGTCTCTACGTATTGTGGAGGACTACAGCCCAGACGTCTTGGCCCAGCGTGCGGAGTATAAGGACATCATGACGGAGCTCTACAAGCGGGGCTTGAGGCCGGCTCTTCTCCTCCCAGCCCGTCTTCGCATAACCCAATCCAGCGGTGCCAAAAAGTTTTTAGGTTCCGTGGAGGAGGCTAGACAGTTCATCAAGAGGCTTCCAAAACCACAGGAAAACCAATAAAGAAGCAACGTTTTACAGAGGGTTCACTCCAGAAGCACAGGTGGGCGGCTCCTCCTCAGGGCGCAGCAGGTACTGTAAAATGGCCTGTCGTCATATTACCTTATTCTCAATGGACTAATTCAGGTCATTTTTTTTTTGGCTGGTACTGGACTCTACGAAGGGAAGGTAGCTGCTTTAATACATGTTTGCTTTGCCCTAATAGTATCTGGAGCCTCTCTTTATGTTTTTTCTTGTGGTTGCTTTGAATTTTATTTCATTACTATTTTTCTAGAGGGTTTGCGGAGGCCAGTAAACTATGTCTCAAAATTTGTCACTGTGGGGGTTTTACATCTATTTCATGCCCACTAGGAGCAGTGGTTAGTTTGCTATAGGTAGCTCTGTTTCTCTGATCTCAAGGTTGTTAGTTACTGGAAGATTGGATCTCTGAGAATGTTAATTTTGAAGAGCTTGCTGCCATATTATTATTGTTGTTTTTTCTGTTTGGCAGCTGTTTATGTT